>NC_056725.1:1040331100-1040496320 GCF_019279795.1 Protopterus annectens
GCAGATTGCCATATTGAAGACATATCTGCTTTTTATACACTCTGTATTCTGTGGTGTATCTCATTCACAGAACAAAGAACAAATACTAATGGTTTCAGAATCAATTTTGCATTCTTGCCAGACTGAAAAGGCACCTAAAACATGATGCTTTTAAAAACAGTATTCTTGCTACAGCAGTGTAAATATTATGGTTCAAACACACTTTAGTTTTAAAAATGGTACAGCTGTCCAAATCCAGGTGAAATTTTACCAAAAAGTGAATGTCAAAAATCAGAATTAAATAGCAGTTAATATATGTGATATGGAAAACTACACTTAATGGTTCCCATTAAAGGGCATGTCTGAATTTATTTTTTCTTGCACAAGTAGTCTATATCTGCACTAACTGTTGTAGTGGCAGTGCAGAGTGTATCTTGCAGATGAGCATCTGTCATAATAGATGTTCATTTACTGTTCACATTCATTATTCTGGACAAGAGTTGCTCACAACACTACATGCTGACAATGAAAGACCAGGACTAGTAGAGTTTTTAATAGAATCTGGAACAGAAGCTGCCATTAAAAAGGAATAATTAGTAGAGCATATAAAATATTGCACAGTAACTATAAGAATCAATCAGAGGAGGTTAGAAAGGATTGGGAAGAGAGACTGGATAAGCAATTCACAAAGAAACAATGGGAGGATATATGTATGTCTTCCAAATATGCAATAAAATCTAGAAGATTTAGGATTTTTGCCTGAAATGTTTACATATATATTTTTATACCCCAAGTAGACTCCAGAAAATTTTTCTTCAGGTAGACCGTAAATGTTGGAGGTGTGAAGGGGAAGAAAGAGGTGAATGGGAAAATATTTTCTGGGAGTGCGGTAAGTTGGTGGACTTTAAGGATTCCCTGTGGGATGCACTGTTGAAGATGCTGGGTGGGCAGATTTCTCTTATGAGGGAGATGATTTTTCTGAGGTGTGCTACAGAATTCGAATTGCCAAGACATGGTAAGGCCTTGCTGTGTCTAATTACAGTGGCTGCCAAAGAAGCAATTGCTAGAAAATGGAAATCAGAATCCAAACCAACTATTCCAGAAGTACTGAATATAGCAACAGAGCTAAAACAACTAGAACTGAGATCTTTAGAAAAGGGTAGGAACAAACTACATAGGAAAAATGGGAATTGTGGGAATAATACATACAAGAGAGGAATGAGGCCTAAAAGGCAGCAGGACTTACGTAAGCTATGTAATGTTTGAGTGAGAAAGAATCGGTAGATTATAAGTGATGTATAATGTTTGCAATTGGAAGTGTCAGTATAGTTTGTGATGTAAAATACTTGTGACTAGGATTGTGTCAGTCTGGTTTGCTTTCATTTATGTAAATGTATGATTGCCTATGTAGTAAGTGATGGTTTAATGAAGATGTTACTTGTTTAAAAAAAAAGCAGGAATTGAATAATTTATGCAATATTGCTTAGGTTATGTGATATATGACAATATATGTAAAGTATAATATTTGTTATGTTAATATATTTCATTACTTTTATATAAATTCAAATTTGCCTATGTCACAAGTGATAATTCAATAAAGATGTTTAAAAAAATGAGCAGTAAACATCAAAGATAATCTTTGTAGAAGACAATGGTATGTCATAGCATTTTCTATATGTTAATGTATTTCTGTGGCAACAATTACTGTAGATTTGTAGAAGTTCACAAGATTGCTCTCTGTGAAAGCTTTCTTTTAGTCACTGCTGTTTTGAAGCACTGGAATTCTAACTGCATGGTATCAGAAGCAGTGCAGGGAACAACTGGAAATGGGACTTCACAATTCATGTTGGGGTGCTTAGAGAAGTCCTTGCACCTATGTTTGCATTCTTCAATGAACTTGGCCAGTAGGGAACAGCATTTTTTTGTAGTTGACTGTATCAGCATGTCTTGTGCTGAGGAATGAGAAATGAAACATTTTCTACTTAGACAAATGCATCTGCAGCAGTTCTAGGTTTTTAATGAATTTGAGTAAATGTTGATACAGTCTGTTAACCAGTTGATCCTTACTTACCCTGTAGTTCCATATTTAAATTGGCTAACTATTTGATACAGTCTACAAGAAAAGTGAGGTAATTAAACCACAGATCTTATTGTTTTAAAAATATGTCATCTTTTCCTTTATCATGCATGAATCATTTTTATTTCATTTCATCCCGCTATAATGGTTACTATGCATGCTTTGAGGTGTAATGATACTTTATGTTATTTTTTTTTGGTCACAGCTGTAGTTTATTGAGTCTAGAATCTTGACAAACTAAACAAACAGTAATATCATTCTGTTCAATCACAAAATAGTCTTAAGACCTCGTTGTTGTTGTGTCTTTCGGCTTATCCCGGTTATGGGTTGCCACAGCGGAACTCCGGTCCGCTAATAATTGTTAGTTGATTTTTACGTGCCGAGTTATCAGCCCTGATGCACAACCTTCTACGAAAGCATGCCCATTCATGCATGCCTCCACACAGAAGATGCTCTAGCTGAGAATCGAACGCAACAACGTCTTGCTGTGAGGCGACAACGCTACCGCAGCACCACTACCGCGGGTAAAATAGTCTTAAGACCATGCACTTTTGAAAACATGACATTCACTGTCAATAATGACATGCTCTTAAATCATGAAATAGTCTTCAGATCAGGAACATTTGAAAACAAGAACTTCACTATCAGTATTTGTTTTCTTACAAAAAGACAGCATTGTAATAAGCACACGTGAGAGAAGAAACCAAGAAATGAGTAAGCCATGTTGTCCAACTTCCTTCGATTTCTAAGCATTCTGGAGAAACTATGAAAATCTGTACATATTCCAGAAATAACCTCACAAGGGCCCCATAGGGTAGCAACAGCGATATTATACCATGACCCCCCCCCCCATTATTATTCCAAAATGTGCACGCTGATTGGCCAGCAAAAGGTTTTTCCATTAGTATAACTCGGTTTTTTCAAATTGTGAGCTAGTTAATGGGTTTAACATAGCGAGAGTTTTAAATAAGCAACAGAGATCTCCGCTGTTTATTTTGTCTCGCCATGTTAAACCCATTTAACATAAAAAGCAACGGAGATCTTGCTTTCTCCGTTGTTTTACTACAACTCTGATGTACTGCACAGGCGCAGTACATCAGAACTGCCACGGATGCCAGACATCTGCGGAAGGGCAGCTATGCCATTATTTAAGAAAAGTAATAGTTTCTTTTCTTAAATAATGTCATGGTATAATAGCAATAACCCACTTCTGGGTGTGGGTTATTGCTATAATGATGCAATCTTCCATACAAGACTCTGTGCTCTGTGTGCTGCCATACACAATGTAACTTTATTGCTGCACCCCCCCCAACTAGCCATTTTAATTATATATATATATATATATATATATATATATATATATATATATATATATATATATATATATATAGATATACCCCCTGACAAAATGCATGGTGTTGTATTTCAATTTTTGGTCATAGTGACATACACTGCAGACTACATCCTGTGTTATGACAGTAATTAACTTTACCAATTTAACCACCTCACTCTAAGAAGAAAACCTTCAACAAGTGGGTAAGCAGTGATGAGGACAGCAGCTGGTTTAGAGCAAGAGTAGAAGCCTGAACCTGCATTATATTTTCCAACTTGAATCACCACATGATCATTTAAGTAGGAAAAACCCTAAATGCAGACAAGAAAGTGAATCAATCAAAGCACATAATGATTGCAGACCAAAAACAGAATATGACCCTAAAACAAATGAACCAAACCAGCACAATTCAAGTAACTTTTTAACTGTAACCTCAAAAAAAGCAATAATAATAATAATAATAATAATGTCAACAAAGGCAAAATCTGAGTGTTATGATGGATGTGAAGAATTAAATCATGTCACTCTTTCGTAATTACAAAAGTGAACTTCAGTGCAAGAAGAAAAAAAATCAGTACAAGAGGCAACTGATCTATGTCACAACAACAGAGAAAAAAACAGTTTCATTCTGAAGCAATCCTCCCTCCACCAACTGATAGTGCACAGCAATTCTACCACAAACCCCAGAAGTGCATGCTAAGTGCAGCAGAAAACCTGGACCGCAACACAAATGCATAGAAGGAATGTGACAATCCCCTCTGTCCACCAGTTATGCAAAGCAGGTACAAAAGCAATTCTAGCACTCAACCAAGAAATACATGCCGAATCAGAATGATGCACCCAAGGGATTAGTTAGTGAACCCTTTGCAAATACCTCACAGAAATTACAAGAAATGCAGGGAATGCTAAAATATACAAACTGGATAAGAATATGCACAACTACTTATATACACACCAGTCAATTGAATTACACAGATTAAGGGCCAGATTCCAAAAGAAAGTTGTGGACAGCACAGCATGTTGAAGGCAGACAAAAGCACACCAACAGCAGATGTGATTTCATAATGTACATTACAACAAGAGCAAGTAATAATCTATTGAATGCAGGGTAATTGCAGACTCTGCATTTACTCAATGGATTTTAAAACAAAATGGTGGGACCAAACAATTTAAATGTGACACAGTACATTACCAACGACTTTCTGAAAGTATTTGGTGAGGGCAATGTGTGCTGAATGTTACCATGACCATAATCTGCAAAATTCCTAGGAAATCCTGTGGATTCTGCAAATATAACTTAAAAAATACAACTCGCATTTAATGCCCAGCAGTAGGCTTGGATACTGCAAGCCATAAAAGAGGATGATCTGCAAAGCCTTTCGATTAGTCAGCCATCCAGGCACAGAGCAAAGCTGCAGTTAAGGCAGCTCTCTGAACGGAAAACAAACGATAGATACAAATGATGGTGCAAGATGTGTACACCACACATGCATGCTCATAGACTGTGGGATAATTTAGTACCAGTAGAAACAAAGATGTGCTTGAGTCCCATATACTGGCCATATACCGGCCTCTGGGGCATTGCATTGGCATATGAGAGATGCCAAATACATACTGATACAGTTCCTGGCAGCAACGTGCACCAAGGTGGATGAGTATAGTGAGCTCACAGCAACAGCCATCCAGTGCAGAAATGGCATGCAAGAGTTCTATGCCATAGCCAGCTTCTCCCATATCTTTGGTGCAATAGATTGCACCCATGTCCCATTCTAAGCACCATCGGTAGCTGATGCTGAGTGATTTATCAATAGAAAGGGGTGGCCATCATTCATTTGTAAGGTGGTATATTCTGCAGTATGCATGATGCAGCAATATGCAGGGAAAGTACTGGGGGACTTAAATTTACCAGAAACAGACTTGAATAATATTGATTAAACAACATTAATAAGGAATTTATTCATAATGTATGTTCAGTAACAACAATTGCTTCAGATTGTAAAAAGGCCTATCAGGGAATGGGACATATTGAACATTATTTTTTCTCCTAAAGAAATTACTGTTACTTTATGTCAAGTTTTATCACCACTGATGTGCAGTGATCAAGGGTTATAAAGGTTAATTTGTTGCCAGATAATTCTGCCAAACTGAAATCTAAACCAATGCACAGAACATTAATAAAAGATTATATGGAAGCAAGGCAGTCACCATGTAACACTAACTAGAGTGATGAGTTCATTGAAAAAACTACAGAAGGAATATGTAAAGTTTTGAAAGAGAAATTGTTTGAATGCAAAAAATTAAAAAAAATGTTTAACATCAGGATCAAGGTTAACAGTGTCAGGAGGATATATTTCCATAAGAACAAGACACTTGAATAAAGTGAGAGGCAAAAAATGTAAAAAATGGAAAAGAGGATTTACTACAACTTAGAAAAACTGAAAAAAAAACAAGCTCTACAAGCAAATTAAACATATGGAGGGATTCAATAAACCCTACATGATAGCTATGAGTTTTAGATTCAGTAAGTGCTGTGTAGAGGTGCGTATCACTGCTAAAACAAGGTAAACATTATGTCATGCTAATTTCAGCATAAACAGCTGAATTGCATGCTAATCAACCAATCCAACATGGAACTATTCAGCAAGCTATAAAGCAACTGTATAGACTCTGTGCCGGTTTTTCCTGCAAATTGCAAAACCTTTTGGAATACAGCCACAGAAAGGAGTCTCAGCGGAAAGAATGTTAGGGATTGCTGCTGCTTTAATTCATTTTTATATGCTACAGGCTGAAGCCAATGTTGCTGCTGCTGTCAATAGGCCTAGGCCAAGAAGAAGAGTTTTCAGGTCCTGTTTAACTTTTCACAACCGACATGATGTGGAAATTGTAGACCGGTACATGCAGGATAGGGACACAGTACAGGAACTCTGGAACCTCTGCCATCCTCAACTCAGAGCCAGGGCCAACCAAAGGAAACCCATCCCAGTGGACACAAAAGTATGGTTTTCACTTACAATCTTAGCTACAGATACCTTTCAGAGACCAACAGGGGACATGGTGGGGGTGTCACAGGCATCAGCATCCAGGATCATCCATCAATTCCAGAATCCTATACTCCAACATGCCAGTGACCTCATATATTTTCTTCATAGTCCTGAGGAGGGGGCCAGAAATATGCAGGAGTTCTACCTTGTAACACACTACTCTGAAGTACTGGGTGCCATAGATTACACACATATAGAAATTAAGGTACCACTCAGCGAGCAGGGTAGGCTTTACATAAAGAGAAAGGGCTACCACTGTATCAACTGCCAATCATCTTGAATGTGTGTACTGGCAACCCTAGCAGTTAGCATGACTCATATATCTGGAAGACCTCCTAACTGTACCAGATGTTTTCAAGGAGAGATATCCCACAGGGTCATTTACTGGGGGCTGTAGGCTGGAAACATGGCTGATGACACCCATCAGAAATTCTCACACACCCATGGAAGAACACCACAATGAAGAACATGCTCAAACCAGAAATATCATAGACTATGTGTTTGGGCTGCTGAAGTCACAGTGTTGTTGCCTAGATGTGTCTGGGGGAGCCCTGCAGTACATTCCATGGACACATACAGATATAGTCACAGTTTGTGCCATGCTACACAACATCATACTGAGAAAACAGCTTCAGAAGGATCAGCAAGGGGAAGGGGCACACATCCCACCACCAATGCCAAGGTCACCACAGCCACAAGCAGATGAGTCAGAGAAGCAACTACCAGCTGTTGTGGGTGTAGGCAAATGTAGGTGTGCTCAGTATGCCCATAAATTGGCTAAAAGACAATGTACAACACACTCACTAACTACCTAGGGGCCGTAAAACCTTCCCCCTATGCACATATGTATAGTAACATTGATACCATGTATTGGCTGTGTACTGCTTGCATCAGACAGAGTCAGCCCTGAACTACAACCATGTCAACTGATGCATTTACAAGGTAAGTCTTGAACCAGCCAAGCTCTGTGATGGCTGTACATCTTGGTATGATGGACAGGTCACAGGTGTGAGCTGTGCATGGTAGAGGTGGCAATTCATCATCATCATCACTGACCACAAGGACTGGCTCTACCAGGAGCTGTACTGTCACATCCATGCCCACAGTCAGATGCACTGCTACTATATGAATGTGACTGATGTCTGCTGGATGAGCTCTCTTCATGGGGATGGCCAGCACCATGACCCCAAGGCCTGACATGTCTGGGTATGGACAGCACACTCACTGACATATCAGTGGAAGTACTGCCATTAATGGAGCATGATCGAGCATGACCACATTGGCTAACAGCAGATGATATGGCTGACCTACGACCATAAGGATGCCGTTCCTCTCTCAGGCAATGCTCCATCACAGACAATGCTCGTTCCATGCCAGACACCCCCATTCCATCTAAGACACCCCTTGTTCCAATATGTCATACATCAGATCCATTGAATTGGCAACATGGTGGAGCAGTTACACATGTCAGCCTGTGCTACATCTACAACCCCAAGCATTTGTCTAGAGCACTTATGGGAATGTGCCTGTTCCTCCATGATGGAACTAAAAACACATTGAGTGGCATGGGAAGAGACCTCTGGACCAGTTGGAGGAGGGACAGCAGGCCTCCTCAGAGCACCCTTATGAGCCCTCCTGTGTGGCACCTTGCCCACAATTTGGCTAAGGCCAGACTCAACAGGTACTGAAGCTGCAGTAACCACACTTCACTGATCAATGGCCTTGCCCTCCACCTGTCCAACATCTGTGTGGTTACTGAAATGGGTAGGAGTAGGTCGACTGGCTATGTACGATGGAACTGCAGGGATTGCAGGGTATGGTTTTATGCCACCCACAGTGTCACATTCATTCTCTGTGCCCCTGACTGTGCTTCAGTTTGGCCACCACCATCATCAGCTGATGATACACTGATAACATGTGGCAGAGGGTCCACATTTTCACTGACATGATCACCTGTGATAAAAAGCAACAAACACAGGAAAAATAAATACCTACATTACTCTAGTTTAATATATGCTAACAAACTAACAGTGGTGCCACTATTACAGACAGCACAGCAATACACTCAACAGGCCTGACATCAATAGCACACACTAAAATATTTATTTAAATTGCTGAGCAGTACTGATGTAAAAAATGTTTGGCTTACCATCTGCATGTGAGATTCTCCTCTGCAATCCAGATGGTCCTGGAAGAAGTTAAGCAAAAGGTAAGGGAAACATCATCTCAATTAACAGTAACACAGGGAATAATAGCTTTACTCCTTTATATGTCCATTAACTATACTTTCAACAGGAATGTGGCTGACAACTCCAACCTAAGCTATTAACTGTAGCAATCATCAATCCCCCCTCAAAAGAATTAATGTGACACAGAAGTAATGTATTGATTTCAGTTGTTTTACTATACAACTGTATTCAACCTTTGAGATGCCAAAACCTACCTGGGAGCTCCTCCTGGGATGTGCTGGCTGTCCCTGAAGCTGTTGCACCAATACCCAAGACATGCTGTACTATACTTTCCTGGGAACTGTCTAAATCCCAGGTATTGGCCAGGAAATCTTCATTCAGTGTTAGCGTTGGTTACATAGCAGGCCCACCCCAGTAAACATCTGGTTATGGTCCACTGCAGCTGTTTTTTCTCCATGCAGATGCGATTATTTCAGTGGCCCTGTGACACACCTGCTCATATGTCATCCCATGGCTACCCACGGTATTCACATCATCCACAATCTGGCACCAAATTTGATTTTGAATCAATATCTCCCCATCATCTTTCAAGCTGGAAGGCACCATGTTTCCTAAAGGCATCCACTATGACCTGATTCGGGGTGGCATACTCCTAGGTGTCATAAAACACAACAGAAGGATAATACACATAAGTATCACATAACTACAAAATAACTGTTCCCAGATAAAACAGAAAAGGTAGCTGCCCAGTATTACTCACCAGAGAAATATAAAACAGTCTAGAGATGTGACATGCCAACAACAGGCAGGATACAAGAAAAGGAGAACAACAATAGCAACATATCTTTGTTTGTGCCTGATCAGTAACTCAGCCTTGCTTGTCTTCCCAGACGAACAGGCAATTGACAGATTTTGCTAACAAACCATCTTTGAAATGCTAAAAGTGCTATCAAAGAAACTGTCCTTGGAACATTTGTACATATTCATCACAGAGCATTCCATTTTCAAGAACTGACAATCATGTTTACCTGTGAAATGGCTTGAGAAACATGCCCATGGCAACAGTACGCTTCTAACTAATGTGTACAGATAATAGTGTAAAAGCCTTTGCAGAAATTTTTCTTAAATACATTTCAGCATATGCAGTATGTACCTGATAAAATGAAAGCATACCTTCTGAAGTTCAGTAATTCTCTGTGCAGATATATCCTGAATAAGTAGTATATGTTCAGTCCTCTCTACATAAACAAGTCTCCTCACTGTGAATTTGCCTAGCTACATGGTTGCCTTTTAATATGTTGTAGATGCAGGGCTGTTAGCATGGTGAAGATGCAAATGAGGTGTGACCTGATTAGAATTGCTGAATCTCAAATACTTGGATCTGTGTAAGAGATGTAAATGTAGTGCAGGCACTTCCTCGGTGTTTGTTTTTTAATGGATTGCAACTGTGAATGATTGCTGGTTGGGAGAAGTAAAACATAATAGCAAAACAGTCTGCTGTATATCCAATGGGTGTCAGGTTAGATATACAAAGTGTTAGATGTAAGTTTGGAAATGTATGTAAGCAGCACACAATTCACAGGTTATGTACACTAACTTCCAACCTGCTCCTCATTTGTTGGCAACTGCATATGTTATTATTTACAGTTAATATACTCACACATTTTAAGGCCAATGATATACAATGGCTTACAGACTCCATGTCTCACATTACTGGTAGGATAACTGAAGAATGATCAACAAACACAAAGAGGTAAGATAGAACTGTATATATGCAAACAGTAATCATAACAGGTTGTGTGATCACTAAGTGCACTACATCCAAAAATAATAAATGTACCAATAACAGTTGTGTTTCATATTACTGTAGGTGATGTTGCAGTTGGTCGTGTGCAGAATGATTTCAGTTCCTTGTGCAAAGCTGTTCATAGGTTCATAGGTTCATACTAGGCTATCTGCCCTGGGGCATTTATAAGCCTAGCCCGATTGTGTTTGGCTTACGCCACCCCTTGATTTAAGTATACTGTGCCCTTTTTAAAGTTTAGTTTACTGTGCCTCTGTCTAATAGTGACACGGAAGTAATCCCTGGGACAAACCTACGATCCCCCATCCACTCATCAAGATTCTTCTTGAAGAGAGTCAGTGAAGTGCTCTGCCTAACATGAACTGGAATTCTATTCCAGAGTGAAGGGAGCCTCTGGGTTATGAATCTGTCCCTCCAGCATGTTCTATTTATTTCTGTGCTGAGGTTCAAGTCCCTCGAGCGCGTGGCTCTAAGGGATTTAGATTTACTGAGGTGGAGCATGTCCATTAATTCTGGGCTGGACAAAGCTTTATATGTCAGGCATAGATCGTCTCGAAGTAGGCGGTATGCAACTGAGTAGAGCTGGAGTTTTTTTAACCGAGCAGCATATGGCATCTGTTTGAGTCCCTTGATCCTCCTGGTGAGGTACTTTTGGGGTCTTTCTAATTGCTGCAGGTGTCGGGTAAGGTACATCCCAAAGGGGGCATTGTATTCTATGATGGGCCTGATGAGGGATGAATAAAGGGGCACGATTACCTCTCTTGATCTAGATGTGAATCCTTTCATGATGAGGTGGGCTATGTAGAAGGTCTTTCTAACCACTTTGGCAATGTGGTTGTCAAAGGAGAGATTGCTATCAACTTGGGTCCCCAGATCCCTAATTACTTTCTCTGTACTTAATGGGTTACCACCTATGTGGTAATTTGTGGGCACATTGTTTTTGCCAAAGGATATGACTATACACCTTTTGGCATTTAGCTTTAGACCATGGCTCTAGCACCAGTTGTCTGTCTCTGCGAGGCCTTTTTGAAGGATGTTTGTGTCAGCTAGAGAGTCGATAATGGTGCCCAGTTTGCAGTCATCTGCAAACTTGGTGAGCCATAGTCCTCCCACGTTGGCCTGTACCTCAGAAAAGTAAATACCGAACAAGAGAGGTCCCAGGACAGAACCTTGTGGGATGCCACTTGTGATCGGTTTCGAGTCTGACATGGCTCCAGCAACTCTGACTCTGTGGGTTCTGTCTTTGAGCCATTTTGTGACCCATCTTGTGACATAGGGGTTTATATTTAGGCTGGATAGCTTATCTATGATGCCCGAGTGGGGTATTGAGTCAAATGCCTTTGCGAGGTCCAGATAGGCTGTGTGGACTACCTTCCCTTCATCTATGGCCTTGGTGACTGTTTCGAAAAAGTCAACCAGGTTCAAAAGGCAGGATCTTCCCTTGACAAAGCCAAATTGGGTAGGATCTATTGTCTGTAGGTCCCCAATGTCTTTGTTTATGAATTCCATGATGATCCTCTCCATAGCCTTGCAGACTAGGCTAGTCAGGCTTATGGGGCGATAGTTTCCAGGGTCCACAGAGGCACCACCTTTGTGGAGTGGGACCACTGTTGCTGTACACCATTCTTTGGGCACATATCCTGTAGTGAGGCTGAGATTGTACAGCAGTTTTACTTGAGGGATTAGTTCTTCTTGGAGTTCATGTAGGACGCAACCCGGGATGCCATCTGGTCCCATGGAAGCAGTGTTTTTTGCTTTGGAGAGGGCAGCCTTCACCTGAGCATCAGAGATGTCTGGGATGCTGCCCTCTGCCGGGATAGATACTTGAACTTTTGGGGGGGAGGGGGTGGAGAAGTTTGCACTGAACCTGTCTGCCAGGATATTGGCGATGTCTGTGGGTTCAGTGTATTTTTTGTCATTTAGAATCAACTCAGAACAAGTCCTGGAGTTGCATCCCAGCTTCCTAACATAACTGAAAAAAGCCTTATGATTGTCTTTAGTGTCCTGTGCAATTTTTCTCTCGAAGCTGGCCTTGGAGGATTTTATGAGGGATCGTAATTTTTTGCTAGTACTGATCAGAGATGCCTTCCCTTTTAGGGATTTTGCTCTATCATGTAGTAGCTTCCTCCTTCTGTTGTACAGTTTATTTATGGCTGGGGTCCACCAGACTGGACGCCTGCTTTTGGATGATTGGGTCTTGATTTTGTTTGGGATAGCATGATCCATGCATTCCTGGAGATGTCCGTAGAAAGCGTTTATATAGGATTCTGCAGTTTGGGCCATAGTTTCCTCTGGCCCTGGGGCCTTGAAGGATTCCACTTCGGCTTTGAGAAGTGTGAAGTTCACTTTTGAGAAGTTTTTCACTGTGGTTTTCTGGGTTCGGGGTGGGGTCGGGATGTGGATATCCAGTGAAATTAATTTATGGTCTGATCTTAACAATGAGGGATATACTTCTGGTATGGAGCATAGAGTCCCCATGTTGGTAATGATCAGGTCTAGTATGTTTTCCCTTCTTGTGGGAGTGGTGACTAGTTGTTCCATAGCATTTGAGTTTATAAATTCCAGGAACCTTTGGGCTAAGGTGCTGGGGCTTGAGTAATACTCCCAGTCTATGTTTGGATAGTTGAAGTCGCCCAATATAATGGTGTTCGGAGAGATCTTCATGTTCTCCAATGTTTTTAGGAAAGTTGAGTGGGATTCCTGACTTTAAGAAGGTGGTCTGTAGGATGCTATAAACTGAAAAGCAGTCTTGCCCACTGTCAGTTGCACATGGATGGTCTTCGATACTTCATGCAATGCCACTAACCTGGAGGTGTGGATATCCTTGATAAATATGGAAAATCCCCCTCCTTTTGTGGTTAGGTCCGGGTTTTGGGGCCGAAAAGCATGATGAGGTATAACCTGGTAGTGCTGGCGTGCTCTCTGGAACCTTGAACCAGGTTTCTGTCACTGCACAGATATCGATGTTCTCCATACTGAAGAGAGCTTCAAGTGCATGCATCTTGAGTTTAAGACTCCTGGCATTTAGCAGCATTACCCTTAGTTTCTTGTTCCTTGTGCTGTCTATGGAGGTGGGTTTGACTTTTGAGCCTTGCCTAAAAAAGGCACTATGGGGGTGACAAGAACCTTTGCCAATATCTGAAAGCCCAGGCGTGACAGGTGCAAGCTGTCCCTAGCGAAGCAATGTGGCTTGTCGAGCATGTCATCCCAGGCTGACAGACACTGGATCCCCTTTGAATGACACCAAAATTTTAGCCAATTGTTAAAATCGATCATTTTGTCTTTATACTGTGGCATCAATCTAGGTGAGGGTAAGATGCTGCTCAAGGTCAGGGTCATACCAGCCTAGGCTACATGATCAGAGAGCTTCTCTATGTCTCTTTTCATGTAGTCGAGGGAGGTACGTCTCAGGTCATTCACACCAGCATGTACAATGACTGAGTCATATTTGTATTTGCTTTGGAGTGGCCTGAGTGCTTGCATTATGTGGCGGATCCTAGCACCCGACAGGCAGCTCACTGTGACCTTCTCTTTATTCAGCCTGGTGAGCGGGACATCAGTGTGTCTGACAATAGAGTCACCTATTACAAGAGTATCAGGTGTGTTATTCTGCCTTAAGGGCTGTGACTGCTTGGCACACTGACTTTGTGTGCTATGTGTTGTATGTGTTTTGTTTTGGGGTAGCGTTTGCTTGGATGTCTGCTTTGGAGGTCTCTGTTGCTTAGGTAGATTTTTATTTAGAGCCTCTGAGTATGTTTTTGTGTTTTTATGTGTTTGGTTCGCTGTTGTGGTGGGACTATGTGATACTGGAATTGTGTTGTGTGAGGTTACCTTCTCCTCCTGACTGGTTACACCAGTTTGAGATGAGAGAGCTCAGCCACCAGTTTGGCTATATGGTTGCATCTCTCACATATATTTGAACCTGTTAGGAGGAGGAGAGGGTTGTCCGTGTACATGAGACAGTTGTAACATTGCCTCAAAATTCCCAGATTCCCCAGCTGGACTGGAGAGGAAACCATTGACTGACCTTTAGACATGCTAGAGTAATATAGGGAGCTGAATTAAAACAGACCAATAGGGGACAAAGTAATCGTAGAGAGTATAAGAGTAAGTAGTGCTTATGGTTTATTAGTGCTAACTTGTAAGATTACTTATTTGGACCAGTGAGGGGCCTTAGAATGAGAATATGGTGTTTAATTTGAGAGATAGAGCAGTTCTAAGGGAAAAAGTGAAGAGCAGACTTTCTGGAGCCAGGAATAGTTTAAACCCAATTAGGCGGCATTGCCCGATGTTGCGCTATGCGCAAAAATGCACAAAACCACGCAAAAGAGGGTTTTAAGAGAGGGAGATCAAGGAGTTTGGAATTGACCCAAAATGGCCAATAAAACTACAGTTTCAAGGCAGTAACCAGTCCCACAGGGGCAGGCAGGCTGCTCAATGTTTATCACTGCCACTGATGAACACAGAGACTTCCCTTTAGCCCAAGCAAACAATGGCCTCCAAGAAACTTACAAACAGTTCAGAACAGCAAATCTGTAACTGAACTTTTTTAAATCTCAGAAAAGTGGGAAAAAGCAAGATTTTTTTTTTGTTTGTTTTTTTTAAGGAAAGCAGAGGTTCACAAGTATCAACAAGTTAGAACAGTGCAGTAAATGATCCCACACTTGAGTGCTAGGCCAGAGACAGATAAAATGCAAGTTTTAAGAAAAAAAAACGATTTTAAAAATAAGTGTAGGCAGGAAATTCAGTAATCAGCTCTAGGTTGTATTCTAAATACAGTTACCAACACAGAAAGTAAGTTTAACAAGCCAGAAAATGGTCAAAAGTAGGCGGCAATGCAGAAAAACTTAACAAATAATCTGAAGCAAAATACTTAAAATCTCAAAAGTGGCTCCTTTCTTCTCTCAGAGTTTTCTCCTCTTGGTGGGTGCTTCACCAACAGCCAACAAGTCCAAAAAGATGCCAAAACCATGAGGCAATCTGGTTTTAAGAGAGGGAGATCAATGAGTTTGAAATTGACCCAAAATGGCCAATAAAATTACAGTTTCAAAGCAGTAACCACTCCCACAGGGGCAGGCAGGCTGCTCAATGTTTATCACTGCCACTGATAAACACAGAGACTTCCCTTTAGCCCAAGCAAACAATGGCCTTCAAGAAACTTGCAAACCGTTCAGAACAGCAAATCTGTAACTGAACTTTTTTAAATTTCAGAAAATTGGGAAAAAAGCAAGATTTTTTTTTTTTTTTTTTTTTTTTTTTTTTTAAGGAAAGCAGAGGTTCATAAGTATCAACAAGTTAGAACAGTGCACTAAATGACCCCACACTTGAGTGCTAGGCCAGAGACAGATAAAATGCAAGTTTTAAGAAAAAAAAACAATTTTAAGCATAAGTGCAGGCAGGAAATTCAGTAATCAGCTCTAGGTTGTGTTCTAAATACAGTTACCAACACAGAAATCAAGTTTAACAAGCCAGAAAATGCTCAAATGTAGGCGGCAATGCAGAAAAACTTAACAAATAATCTGAAGCAAAATACTTAAAATCTCAAAAGTGGCTCCTTTCTTCTCTCAGCATTTTTCTCCTCTTGGTCGGTGCTTCACCAACAGCCAACAAGTCTGAAAAGATGCCAAAACCACGATGCAATCGGGTTTTAAGAGAGGGAGATCAAGGAGTTTGGAATTGACCCAAAATGGCCAATAAAACTACAGTTTCAAGGCAGTAACCACTCCCACAGGGGCAGGCAGGCTGCTCAATGTTTATCACTGCCACTGATGAACACAGAGACTTCCCTTTAGCCCAAGCAAACAATGGCCTCCAAGAAACTTACAAATAGTTCAAAACAGCAAATCTGTAACTGAACTTTTTTAAATCTCAGAAAAGTGGGAAAAAAGCAAGATTTTTTTTTTTTTTTTTAAGGAAAGCAGAGGTTCACAAGTATCAACAAGTTAGAAAAGTGCAGTAAATGACCCCACACTTGAGTGCTAGGCCAGAGACAGATAAAATGCAAGTTTTAAGAAAAAAAAACGATTTTAAAAATAAGTGCAGGCAGGAAATTCAGTAATCAGCTCTAGGTTGTGTTCTAAATACAGTTACCAACACAGAAATTAAGTTTAACAAGCCAGAAAATGCTAAAAAGTAGGCGGCAATGCAGAAAACCTTAACAAATAATCTGAAGCAAATTACTTAAAATCTCAAAAGTGGCTCATTTCTTCTCTCAGCGTTTTCTCCTCTTGGTGGGTGCTTCACCAACAGCCAACAAGTCTGAAAAGATGTCAAAACCATGAGGCAATTGGGTTTTAAGAGAGGGAGATCAAGGAGTTTGGAATTGACCCAAAATGGCCAATAAAACTACAGTTTCAAGGCAGTAACCACTCCCACAGGGGCAGGCAGGCTGCTCAATTTTTATCACTGCCACTGATGAACACAGAGACTTCCCTTTAGCCCAAGCAAACAATGGCCTCCAAGAAACTTACAAACAGTTCAGAACAGCAAATCTGTAACTGAACTTTTTTAAATCTCAGAAAAGTGGGAAAAAAGCAAGATTTTTTTTTTTTTTTTTTAAGGAAAGCAGAGGTTCACAAGTATCAACAAGTTAGAACAGTGCAGTAAATGACCCCACGCTTGAGTGCTACGCCAGGGACAGATAAAATGCAAGTTTTAAGAAAAAAAAAACAATTTTAAACATAAGTTCAGGCAGGAAATTCAGTAATCAGCTCTAGGTTGTGTTCTGAATACAGTTACCAACACAGAAATCAAGTTTAACAAGCCAGAAAATGCTCAAATGTAGGCGGCAATGCAGAAAAACTTAACAAATAATCTGAAGCAAAATACTTAAAATCTCAAAAGTGGCTCCTTTCTTCTCTCAGCATTTTCTCCTCTTGGTGAGTGCTTCACCAACAGCCAACAAGTCCGAAAAGATGCCAAAACCACAATGCAATCGGGTTTTAAGAGAGGGAGATCAAGGAGTTTGGAATTGACCCAAAATGGCCAATAAAACTACAGTTTCAAGGCAGTAACCACTCCCACAGGGGCAGGCAGGCTGCTCAATGTTTATCACTGCCACTGATGAACACAGAGACTTCCCTTTAGCCCAAGCAAACAATGGCCTCCAAGAAACTTACAAACAGTTCAGAACAGCAAATCTGTAACTGAACTTTTTTAAATCTCAGAAAAGTGGAAAAAAAGCAAGATTTTTTGTTTTTTTGTTTTTTTTAAGGAAAGCAGAGATTCACAAGTATCAACAAGTTAGAACAGTGCAGTAAATGACCCCACAATTGAGTGCTAGGCCAGAGACAGATAAAATGCAAGTTTTAAGAAAAAAAATGATTTTAAAAATAAGTGCAGGCAGGAAATTCAGTAATCAGCTCTAGGTTGTCACCACAGAAATCAAGTTTAACAAGCCAGAAAATGCTCAAAAGTAGGCGGCAATGCAGAAAAACTTAACAAATAATCTGAAGCAAAATACTTAAAATCTCAAAAGTGGCTCCTTTCTTCTCTCTGCGTTTTCTCCTCTTGGTGGGTGCTTCACCAACAACCAACAAGTGTGGCAAAGAGGGATAAGGCACCCATACTGTTTTCTGAAGGTTCATTGGAGTGAGAGTTCAAATCCAGATATATGTAGACATATCTCATGTGAACCATCATTGTCTAGTATGTTTATCATACATTGAATTTTCATTTCAACCAATTATCCTTTTTTCCTTTTCTGTCTTGTTTTTGAAATGTTTGCACAATGCAGCATTTAGCACAATCATGGGGATGGAGGAAATGAATGTCAGGTTCGGCTGTGCTTATTTTATTTGTGCTTCAGTGCACAAACTGGACAACTGGACCACCCAGGAAGCAGACCGGACCCAGACAACCAAAAATAGAAACAGGATACAGCCAATTAATTCTGTTGGCACCACACAAATCCATTAAGTGGTATTGCGTGGCATTGCATGGTGGTTCACCAGCAGCTGCAGCCATTGAACACCCTTAGACAGGACCAAACAGGAAAAAAACAGAAAATGGATATAATCAATTAATTTTGCTGGGCACCGCACAATCCCAATAAGTGGCATTGTGTGGTGAACACAGAGACCTTAAGAATGATTAGTAAATTAGAGAATGTCATGTGACTAGTCCTGTAGCAGCAGGTGTAAGTGTAGGGCAGGAGTACAGATAGTCCTGGGCCCTAGTACAGTGTGTGCAACTTTTTTTTTTTTTTACTGTTGTGACATTGCAGTTTATAGCAATGAACTGAAACATGAACAAATGTTATTTCAACTGTCTTGTGGCAACAGGTGTAAGTGTAAGACTGTCCTATCCATGGTCCTCTAGTGGACCTGATATCAGTTATATGTATGAGGGATGATGCACTATTATTGCATTTTTATCTATTCATTTATTTATGTATTATCAGATTTATTATCAGATGTATGACTGAGGATGTACTGTGTACTATATTTCTGTAATTACAATTCTGATATCTGGACTTACATGGCCTTCACATTTGCCTAAGACACATACACAACTGCTTCTATATACAATAACATTGCCAGGTATCACACACATACATGTCTAACAGCTCACACTGTCACCTGCATTTATGTATGATTCCTGACTATGTCTGAGACAGCACTTCTTCTGTGGAAAAGATTGAAAGTCAATGCTGTGGAAATAAATGTGTTGTCCCTTATACCTAGGTTTGAATCCCACAGTGTAAAAATCAGTTTTTTCATTCATCACTGCTTCTCCATGCACCATCACACAAATGTGTAGAGCTGTTTTGTGCACTCCAGTAAATGCGATAATTGTTATTGGTGGGAAAGGATAATTCTCCTGTGCTCTAGATCCTCTGGTAGATAGACATGGCAGGTGTTACTGGTGAAGGTGCCAGATTTAGGGCACAGAGGTGGGGTGTCCAGGAGTCCAGGATATTCATTGGATTCCTAGCAAAGCAGCATAGCCACAGGCATCTACAAGGTGACTATTCTGGCTTCTGGTACAAGTCTGAGGCATGGGAGAGTTTAGGCCCAGGCTATATCAAGTGCCACTGGTATCCAGTGCACTGGTGAGAAATGTAGGCATTATTTTAATGACCTACATAGGAGGAAGAGGGATACTTGTGACTGATGGATTGAGGAATTTAGGTCTGAGTATATCCCACATCTGTGTAAGTATTGACTCAAGAGAGTACTTATAAAACTTAGAAATTTGAATATAGGCAAGACTGGTATGCATAATGGTTTTCTGTTCGTTTTTTCCTCAGCTGCCAGTGATCAGGAGTGCAATGTCTGAGGCCACAGGGATAGATTGCCAATGCTATGAGAAGCAAGTGGTATGCATGCAGCATTAGAGTAGTGTTGCTGTAGCATTAAAAGTTAAAGACAGCTTTTTTGGTATTTTATAGAGTTGTTTCAAACTATGCATGCATATCCCAACTGTAAATACAAGTATGCATACACTAGTCTGTAGCACAAACCAATTGTAAGAGTCTAATATTAGACTTTAGTTAGAGGTTGTGAGTTCCAATACCACACTTTACATCTATGCAATATTATTATTTCTTCAATCATATTTACATCAGATTAAAAGCTCTATAACTGTGGCACAAATGTCCTGCAGTAAACTGTTATCTTGGAACATGGATATGTGCAGTTTATGCACGTTCCAAGGATAACTTGCTGCAACCTGCAGTATGCTGTGCAACTGTTAGGAGGGGGTAGACTTAAATGTAAAAGTTAAGATAATAGAGTTGTATAATTGTATTAATGCATTGTATGTCACATATGAAGTACTAATCTTATATCTTATTTTCTCTCTTATCCCAACCCTTATCTCACTTTTTTCTTTATTTTTATTGTATTTTATTTTTAAAATATTTTTATTATTATTTTATTGTATGAACAATATTTTATTTGTATTTTATTTTATTTTCTAAATACATTTTTTTTTAATTTTAATTTATTTTTTCTTTTTATTATGTGTCATCAAAATGTGTCCATGTCATCCATGTGCACATCACATCACAAAATGTTCCACAGAACAGCGAGGTAGTCCAGCCCCATTGGATTAGTCTGTCCTCTTTGTACCAGCTGCAGCACCAATTCTCTGCATGTCTGGGAGCCAAACTTTTGGCCCTACATCTGATGCCCCTGAACTACCTGTGCCCTCAGGTAGTCCTGCCCTGGAGGATGGTCCAGAGGTTCCCTCTGGAACCAATAGCGCAGGTGATTTCATCCCAGGGATGGTGCATAGGGTGATGCACCACATAATTGGTGCACTCCTATGCCACCTGGAGAGGCTGCTATCCCTCATTATGCATAGTACTATCAGGAGAAGGAGACATAAAACACTCCAAAAACCAGTGGGGTGAGGTGACAGTGATAGCCCAATGGTTGAGGAATTGATTTTCACTGTCTCCCAGCTTGACAACCATGGGCTCGGGATGTCCCCACTCTCACCCCAATCATGATATTCCCAAACCTTTTGTGGCAATCATCATCCCTGTCCCTTGTCTTGTTTGTCTTGTATTCTGCAATAGCTTCCTCACCTACCCAATTTACTTGACCTAGACATACCTATATCCCTACCCAAACATTCCTCTCTCTTTGAAATAAAAATTAAATGGAAACCTGTCCCACAAAACAAAAGTACCATACATTGCTCTCCATTTCACACATGTCTTCTTGACATACTTGATTTAGTCCAATGGACTCTGAAACATGATTGCATTATGGTCAAGCATTTTTACAGAGGTGACAGTCCAAATTCAGTTAATGGTCTGCATATATGTTCAGTTTACACTAGTAAAGAAATGGAGAGCTATGGTTGTTTCCTACCTCCCTCCTGCACATCCATGTCCTGCTTTCACTTTGTTCTTCCCCCTGCTTGCTCCCCATTTCACCACTTTGCTATCTGTACTATTTCACCACTTTAATCTGGGCAAAAAATAGAATCACACACAACACACATACGTTTCTGGAAAAACAATGGATCCTTTAACTTTTGGGGCTCCATATTAGTGTGGAGGTATGCAATGTACAAAAATGCCCAGGAATTGTGAGTGGAAACAAACTGCTCTGGTTACCTCTGCACAGTGCTGCTTAATACTGGTGCACTATGCCAACACACAACAGTACATGTACTATAAAGTATTCATGTCATTGCATTATCACTCTGTAATTTAAAGTACTAAAAAGTATTAGATACACCCGGATTCAAACCCAGTACCATCTGGCCCAAAAAAAGGCATGTATCAATGTATTAACATGCGCTGCCACAAGGTCAGTTAAGCAAGCAAGTGTGTTTCATAGACTTAATACTTACTGTCAGAGTTTAGCAACGCGGCTTGCATTTGCACACTGCTTAGCTATGCACAAACATGTTTATCTCACATGCATATACACTTTGCCAACCATTGCGCCAAACCACTGCTCCTCGTGCTATGGAAATGTACATATTATTCTGTATTATGCTGCTTACTGTCAATTTCCTGTCTATGACATAAAATTACATGTGGAAACATTACATACTGGGGCCTTTCTTACAATATGTCACATATTTACATTACATGCATATGTTGCCAGCCCCTCAAGAACTGCAATCCTGGCATATCAGTACTTTTTTGACACATATCACCACACTACAAAATGTAATATCAAATGTTGAGTGATATGCAATGCACATCAATCTAATAACATGCAGAACTACAACTATTGAACCATATGCCTAAAAGCCCTTATCAGCAAGGCCAAGAGAGGAATCAGCATGGACCTTGTCCAAGGAACATAGCTGATCTTCAACACCCTTGACCCAACCCATTTTCTTTTTGTCAAGGGTAGATCTTGCTTACTGAACCTTATGGACTTCTTTGATACTGACCCCAAAGATGTGGATGAGGGCTAACAGGACATACTGCCTAAGTGGAGTTATCCAAGGCCTTTGAAACTATACTCCATTCATGTCTCATAGTGAAGATGTCCCATGTAGGAATTATGCCATACAGTAGTAAATGGATAGCCAACTGGCTCACTGACAAAACACACACTCTCAAAGTTAGGGAATGTACCTCAACCAGTAGGCACTTACCATTAGAATACCAGAAGAGCCTCTGCTAGGCCCTCAACTGTTTGAAAACTACTTCCATGAAGTGCAGACAATGGTGGATGGCCTATGGTTTACCAAGATTGCAGATGACTGTTAACTGGACACACTCATAAAGAACCCCCATGATGGTAACATATAACAGAAGGGGCTGACACACACAAATAATTGGTGTCAGACTCACAGACAGAACAATAAAGCATACAATTCCTCATTGTCCCCTTCGGCAATGAAGTGCCCCTGCTAATTATGATATACATAGCACCCCTCTAAGATCAAATACTTGGGAACACATGCTAATAGCAATCTATGCTTTCATCACTGTGCCTATAGGTGTCTGAATGGAGAGAGGGATCCAAATGGAGAGATGGTGTCCAAATGGAGGGAAGGGGTCCAAATGGAGAAATGATAAGTCAGCAAGTAAAGGAGAGTAGTACTGCTGAAATTGAATTCATCCTCAAGCCTGGGTGAGTACCTTCACAAGGTGTACCCTGTTTTTCACAAAATCTCAAAAAGGTGATACTGATATAAAGATAGTATTTATATAGCATATATCATGGACAGAAGTAAGTCAAAAATTAAAAAAAAGATAGCTGGGTGCACAAGACCCTGGATAAAAAAGTGCCCAAATCCTGGTAAGTGCACTGGTGCCAGCACTGGAAAAAATGACAGTGTAAAATCCTCAAAATATGGAAACATTCCTACAATGGGGCTAGGCAAGGCCCAGGGGGAGGATGCCTCTTCTGTTGTAGACGGAAGTAGCAGTCCACAAAAATCACAAAAAATGATAGGCCAAAGAAGAGCGATAAAGATGACAGGGTGGACTATTGAGGAAAAGAAATAAATTATTTAGTTACTATTAAGACAAAAGCCCCAAATTTCCAGACACAAGATACACAAAAAGAATTTGGTGCAACTCTTATTGCCTTGTTTCAGCTGTTCTCTGCACAATTTATTACGTAAATTGTACTATGTTTTACCCCATCAAATGTATATGTATTTCCTCTGTACTTGGTACTTTTCTCATGTTGAACCCCATGTAATGTCTATGTATATCCTCATTCTCTGTTAAATATGTATGTGGAGCTTTTCTCCCCAGGACTCCATTGAAAACGGGTTCTTGAGCCCAATGGACTATCCTGGTTAAACAAATGCAAATAAATAAATAAAAATACTTCCACAAGAAAAACTGTCAGAAGCTTCAAATAAATATTTGTATTCATTAATCCAACAGATTTGTGAAAAACAGTCCGTAAGTAAAAACTAGAGAGGTACTACTTTTGAAAAACTAGTAACCAAGCCAAAAATAGCAACCAGGAAGGATAAAAAAATTGCAATCTATGACCAAGTAATGAGTACACACTTCTTTAATCAACAAAGTACACAATATGTACTTCGTGGATTAAAGAAGTGTGTGTTCATTACTTGGCTGTGGATTGCGATTTTATTTTCCTTCTTGGGTGCTATTTTGGACTTGGTTTGTGGAAAACAGTATATAGACCAAGAAACATTGATCTGTTTGGCAAAGAAGTATCTAAGGAGTTGTGAAAATATAAACAATGAAACCTAGAGATTTTTGAAAAGTATAAAAAATAAATATGGACATGGGAAAGAAAGAGAGATTTGATATGGTGCAAAATATATGCAAAGGAGAAAGCCAAATTAATCAATATAAAGAAGGCAGCTCCAAAGATATTCAAATAAAAATACAGGCAAAGGCATCCAGATATGGAAAATTTTACAATAAAAAATAATATCACAAAGAAGGAATGTAGAAAAGGAGATTAGTAAAGCAGAAGTTAAAAAAAAAGAAGTTGAAGTTATGGAGTGCCTGCAAAGTGAAGGATATGGTGTAGAAGGTTACACCACAGCATGATGGAATGAGTCCCCAAAGTAAGGAGAAACAGGAAGACCAGGAGACATCTGAAGAAGAAATATGGACACGGGCAAGAAAAATAGATTTAATATGGTATAATATCTATGCAAAGGAGAAAGCAAAAATAACCAACAAAAAAAGAGCAGCACAAAAGATATTTGAAGATAAATATAGACAAAGGAATCTGGACATGGAATACTTTACAATACAAAAAATAAGACAAAGATGAAAAGGAGAAAAGAAGATTAGTAATGGAGACGTTAAAGAAAAAGAAACTGAGGTTATGGATACCTGCAAAGTGAAGGATACAGTGCAGAAAATCTAATTCAGAAAGCACCACAACCGGATAAAGCAATGGACATCCAAATTAAGGGGAAACCAGTGGAATGGGAAACAATTGGTCAGGTGCCCTATGAAGGTATTTTGGAGCCTTCCACAGGAAACCAGTTTAAATGTTCACTTGAAGCTGGACAGCAAGGGAAGGAACAGGAAACTGTGAGAACCCTGACACAGTCAATGCTGAGGAGTGATAGGCCATTGAGTTCCCATATGACAGAGCAATGGATGGCACAGGATGAAATTGAAGAGAATGTGCCACAGGAAGATACTATAGAACTTTCTATAAAATGGAAAACAAAAAAATATACCCTCAGTTTAGAAGAAAATGAACTAAGAGAAGAGTTACTTGATTTAATAGAGATAGATAGGCATTAAGATCAATGAAAGAAATAGACGGCAGAAGGTTCATAAAACCCCAAAAGTCAGAGGTTTGATAAAACAAATTAGCACAGTAATTAGGACTGTTCATAGAGATCCATGCAATATAATAGAAGTAAACAGGATATATTACTGTGCAGCTAAGTTAATAACTGATAACGTTCAACCACAAGAACACAGGGTAGTGAGGGGAAAGGAAGGGGAGAAATCGAATACTACCATGGAAGTATCGAATAGAGGAAACTATAAAGCAATTAAGAAAGAAGTGTCACTGTTAGAAGAGTATGGAAGAGAGAACAGATCAACAAAAATACTTAGAAAGATAGACTTGATAAAAGCAATTTGCAGTACTAGAACAGATCATGATCTATCATGCACTATTACACATAACAAATGAAAAATTTCAGCACAGGCAGACAAAAATTAGAAGTTACACAGATACAGAAAATGAAAAGTACAAAATAAGCAATTTATTGATGGCCCAAAAAAGTTTTATAGAAAATTAGGAAACAAGGTAAAAGGAATTGAAAGATCACCAAAAAAGAAGAAATATATACATTTTGGATTTATTTATGAAACTCATGTGAAACATAACAAAGATGCTAAAAGGATAGAAGTAAAATAAAGAATAAGAAGTTTAAAGGTACATGATATGAAATGGAATGAAGTAATAGCCAAAGAGATTGAAATAAAGTTATGAAACGTCTCTAATTGGAAAACCTTATGCCCAGATCTAGTACCTAACTACTGGTTAAAAGTATTGACATATTTGCACAAAGATTTAGCCATGAGTAAGAACTATGTATATGCACACCCAGAGCAGACACCAACCTGGCTAACAACAGGAAAAACAATGCTTCTACTTAAGGGTAAACCTGCAATCTATCCTAAAAATTATAGACCAATAACTTGCCTTCCAATTATGTATAAACTGTACACTGGAATTGATGACTATAGAGTTTATAGTCATTTAGAAGAAAACTCAATTATGGCAGTAGAACAAAAGGGCAATAAAAGAAAGTCATATGGAATAACAGCTCATTTGTTGTTAAATAAAAAGAAACTGTTAAATAAAGAACTGTAAAAAGGGGAAGAATCTAGGTATGGCATGGACTGATTACAAAAAAGCATTTGATAATATCTCACATTCATGGATAAAAGAGTGCTTAAAATGTGTAAGATACATCCTACACTAATCAACTATGTTATAGTGACCATGAAACAATGGCAGGCCACTTTGAAATTAAGCCATGATAAAGGACACATTATTATTTTAGGGATACAAATTCAAAGGGGGATGTTCCAGAGTGAGTCTCTGTCACTGCTGCTACTCTGTCTTACCCTTAACGCATTAAGCTGTCTACTTAACAGCTTAGGCCATGGCTATAATTTAGCTCCTAGAAAACAACAACGTGTAAAGACTTCTTATATTTTCTTTGTCAATCAGATGAGGAACTGAAAGCACAACTGCAAGTTGTCAAAACTTTTTCAGATGATATAATAATGTCATTTGGTCTAGATAAATGTGCAAACTTAACCTTTAAAGCAGGAAAACTGCAGCACCAAGAAAACATCATTTTGTGACAAGAATATAATATAAAAAAACTTGAGCAAGAGGGAGTGTGTAAATATTTGGGAATTGATGAAAGATCAACAATAAAACATGAACAAATGTGAATAAAACTTAGTAAGGAATACTTTAGAAGACTGAAATCAATCTTGAAAACAGAGTTGACATCTGGGAACAAAATTCAAGCTATAAACCAATTTGCTCTTCCTTTCCTAACTTACAGTTTTGGAGTGATTGATTTTCCCCAAAATGTGTTGGATAGATTAGACAGGAAAACAAGAAGGATGCTTCATGCTCACCAAATGATTTATAAAAATCAGTGCACACCAAGATTATATATTTCCTATTCCGAAGGAAGAAATTGATACATGTATAGATCTGCAGTCATAGAACTGTACACATATCTGCTGACCTCACAAGACCTAAACATAGTGAAAGTTTTGAAACATAAGGAGAATAAATCTAAGATTATTTCTCTGCTTAATCTAGAGGAAGCATATCAGCATCAAGCATGAATGGAAATCAAACCAGAAGTAGAAAAAAATCAGGCAGCAACTGAATGTGCCAAAAAAACAAATGAATGAATATAAGGTGAAGCACCAGATGAGAAGGCAAGAGATGTGGAAAATGCATAAATATAGTTACAAGCAGAGAAAACTTCTCAAAGAACCTCATGTTGATCAGGATCGAATGCAAGAATGGTTAAGGAGAGGCAAATTAAAACCAAGAGATGAAAGGTTAATATTGGTGGCCCAAGATAGTGGGCTACGTACACATTGGTTTACAAAGTCCATTGAACATGTGGGAGAAGCAGACAAATATAGGCTTTGTAAAACAGAATTGGAAACAGTTGCATACCTCGTTGCTGGTTGTGACATATTAATGGCAGAAGGACTATGTACTGTAATATTGTAATACTGTATACTGTAATAATGTGGCAAGACTGTGGATTGTGCAAACATTATGTTATTGAAGTGGCTGAAAAACAGTGGAAACATTAGCCACAAAGCATCATAGAAAATGATGAAGTTTATATCACATGGGATCACCCATTACCATCAGTTCAAAAGATAGATGCTAGAAAACCAGATATAGTGGTCCATGAAAAGAAGATAAAAGTAGCATTGATCACTGAAATTGCCACACCCAGTGACTGCAGTGTCTTGCATACAGAGAGAGACACAAAGTCATAAAATTTCAGGATTTGAAGGCAGAAATGAGAGTGATAAGGAAGAAAGATACTCAGACATTCCCAATAGTAGTAGGAGCAACAGGTCTTATAAAAATAAAGAATTTACAATTTAGATAGGCTACCAATACATGTAACCCTGTACAAATTACAGAAGGAGTCATTAATGGGCACATTGCGAGTGCTGCGAAGAGCACTTCTGGCTCACATCAAAGATTGAAACAATACTAATTTCCTGAAATCTAATCCTACTTTGACTTAGGAATGGGGTCCGTTCCCATCATGGTATTAGAAACCCAAAAGAAATTAAAAAATAAAGTGACACACACATTCTGGATTGTGTTCCTCATACATATGGACATCACATCAAGACCAGGGTGGTCATACCTCTGCTGTACTCTACCCTTATCAGACCACTAATTGAGTGAAATGCTCCCTTCTGTCTGTACCTCACTAGACACGTACAGCAATTGGAGAAAACACAGGTTTGTGCCTGGGAGAATCCAGGGCCTCCAAACCTGGCATACATGGAAAGATTTAATGACCTATCACTCTACTCAGTATAATGCAGGCTGCTGAGAGGTGACCTATGCCTGGCCTACAGAGGAGTCTCAGACCATGAGCTACTGGAAATGCTGGACCTCTGCAAATCAAATGGGACAAGAATAACTTGCCCTAGTGTTCTCAACCTAGCCTGTGATATTTACAGAACATTGATGGGGAGACAGATATATTGCCTGGCGAGTCACACTTCTCTGTAATAGGCTCCCACTGCATGTGAAGCAGTACTTCTCAATGACCCTGTTCAAGTGCAACCTTGAGTACTGGCTGGTTGATTGTAAAGTCACCTTAGGGGTGGAATCTGTGTACCTCATGGACAGGGTCAGTTGGCGCTGCTCACAAAATTGTTCTGCTAACAACCATCTAACTATGCTCAATAAGAGTACTAGTGTTTTTACACAGCTAGGCTTCTAAACATCTAGGGTCATTAGACTGGAAGTCTACTATGAATCGATGAAGCTATGAACCTATGCAAGCCTTCCATCATCTTGTCTCCCCATGGCCTGCCAATGTCATCTAGTGGAAGTTGACCTGCACTCTTGTAAAAGTCAGACTTGTGTCATGGTGCTTGCGTAAATTGCTGTGTTCTGTAGTTTGTGTACTTATGTAGGGGGGTTATTTTTTACTGCAGTCAAGTGTGCACGTGTGTGTGTGTGTGTGTGTGTGTGTGTGTGTGTGTGTGTGTGTGTGTGTGTGTGTGTGTAGATAGAAGCGTTGAAGTGTGTTTTCCATAATTACTGCTCCAGTGCCATGAATTGACAGTACTTTGATTCTTGCAAA
The DNA here is from genome assembly GCF_019279795.1 of Protopterus annectens. Lineage (NCBI taxonomy): Eukaryota > Metazoa > Chordata > Ceratodontiformes > Protopteridae > Protopterus > Protopterus annectens. Next base: position 1,040,360,304 of record NC_056725.1, read on the forward strand.
TGCCTACACATCCATTTCATGAAGCTCACCCAACATGTTGTCTCCCATATGGCCTGATGATGTCATCTACTGTAAGATGGTCTGCACTCTTGTAAAAGTCAGACTTGTGCAGTGGTGCTTGTGTAAAGTATTGTGTTCTGTAGGCTATGTACTTACAAAAGTATGGATTTTATTCTCACTTCAGTCAGCTGTGTGTGAGCTTTTGCTTGGCATTACATACAGCATTTTACAGCAGCATGTGTGACACTGTTATATTCTCCTTAACTGACACTGCTGATGTCATCAGCTATAAGGGTTGTCTGAAACACTCCAATTCATATTTGTGCCATAATGCCTGTATAAAGTAATGAGTTCTGTAGTACATTTACTAAGATAGATAGAGGTTCTGTTCTCACTGCAGTCAACTGTAAACATGTGTGCATGTGTGTATGTGTGTGTTTGTGTGAGTGTGTGTGTGGATGTGTGTGTTTGAGCTCTTGCATGCCATTACAGAGAGCATTATACACCAGCATGTGGGACACTGTTATATTTTCCTCAACAAATACTGCTGATATCATCAGATATAAGGTGTTGTCAGAGACACTCCAAGTCATACTTGTGCTGTGGCATTTGCATAAAGTAGTGAGTTCTATACCCTGTTGACTTAGATGGTTAGGGGTTCTATTCTCACTGCAGTCAATTGTGTGTGTGTGTCTGTGTGTGTGTGTGTGTGTGTGTGTGTGTGTGTGTGTGTGTGTGTGTGTGTGTGTGTGTGTGTGTGTGTGTGTGTGTTTGAGCTCTTGCATGACATTACATAGAGCATTATACATCAGCATGTCGGACACTGTTATATTTTCCTCAACAAACACTGCTGCTATCATCAGCTATAAGGTGTTGTCAGAGACACTCCAAGTCATACTTGTGCTGTGGCATTTGCATAAAGTAGTGAGTTCTATACCCTGTTGGCTTAGATGGTTAGGAGTTCTATTCTTACTGCAGTCAACTGTGTGTGTGTGTGTGTGTGTGTGTGTGTGTGTGTGTGTGTGTGTGTGTGTGTGTGTGTGTGTGTGTGTGTGTGTGTGTGTGTGCGTGTGTGTGTGAGCTTTTGCTTGAAATAACTGAGAGCATTTTATACCATGTGGGACACTGTTGTATTCTCCTCAACAGACACTGTTGATGTCACCAGCTATAAAGTGTTATCTGAGATACTCAAAGACAGACTTGTCTTGTGGTGCTTGTGTATAGTAGTTTATTCCATAATCTGTGCACTTAGAAAGGTAGGAGTTCTATTCTCACTGCAGTCAACTGTGTATATGTTTATGAGCTCTTTGCCTGTGCATTTTACACCAGCATGTGGGACACTGTTCTTACCATAGTCTCCTCAACAGACACTGCTGATGTTATCAGTTATGTCATATTTTTAGATATGCAGTACTCCCAGGAGGGCAGGGTCAATCATTGACCTGGAGGCCAAGCAGTAGTGGTCACATCCTATACAAGGCAGATTATAGTGATATGGCTTTTAATCTAGCCATATACATCACGGCATGGTTTGTAGATGCTGCATGTGTCTGGTGAGGTACAAGCAAAAGAAAACATTATACTCAGTGTTCTGAGAGGTCCAAGTACAGTGCTGTCATACAATCCTAAGATTTGAATATGATGGCATGACTTATAATGTGCACAACATAGACTTCCAATACCAGGGTGGACACTTAAAAAAAACAAGATGGATCCAAACAATCAAGTAGAAGCACAAAAACTCAAACAAATAATCCACTGAAGCATGTACAACCAAAGACACCAGTTGGTGACTTTGGTTATACAAACTTTGGCTGATTACCAGTGTGGACACACATTTCTACATTTATTTGCAAATCATGTGTCAGCATTCATTTGTCTGTGTTAACTCCTCCTGTACTATGTTATAATTATTGGTGGACTCAATAGTTGCACCCAATATGCAAGAATCAGCAAACTTTCTAAACCAAAGGCCATATAGTTTAGCCTGAACTGTCAATAAATTGAGTTCAAACAATGAAAGACCAAGCACAGATCAATGGAGTTTGCCAGTGGTGTGAGCTCTACTTGTACAGGTTGATCCTTGATCTTTCAAAGTATGTGTTCTGTCAATGAACCAATTGGTTACCTATCTACTGACATAAAGGTTAATACACAGTCCGGAGGGTTTCTCAATGATACCTGCATGGAGGATTGGGTTAAAACCGTAGGCCAGATCATGATAGATAGTATGCACTGTCTTACCTTCACCAGGACTATCGCATGGAATAAATCAGCTTTGATAACATCACAGATCACGTATGGCATAACTCAGCATATACACATTCCCGATATGGTTGAATACAGACTTCATCACACCCTCAACATGGGCTATGTTCCCATACAAGGGTGTACATCAGTCTGCATCCATCTGAGTTGGGGGGCAGCACCTGAAGCATGCATATATAGAGACATCCTGACTCTCCTCGACTATGAGGTAGACCAACATATTATCATGGACCTCTTCTAAATGTACAATAGTAATATTCTGGCTGTGTGCAACAGACCTGTATGAGTTGTTAATGCTACATTATGTCTTTTATATCTAATAGATGTCCTCAATGATTTCATTAAGGGCATGCATGATGACAACAGTAACATCTTGTGGAACTTGAGCAGGTCTAGGCATTTGACACAAATCCACACTGAGGTATTCAATCAACACTGTCATATGTGGCCATAAACAGCTACATCACCAAACGGGTAGACCAGTGCATCACATATGTGACATCTCACTATGTTGAAATGTGCAACATGACCTATAGCCTAGGTCCATTGATCAGGTCCATATATCAGGGCTGTCTGTTAGGCCCATTCCTGTCCATTAGTTAAGTGATGGAAATTATGTATGACATACACATCCTGTGTCCAAACAGCAGCTTGAAGAACTACAGATTGTGGGCAGTCATTGACTCCAACGGTGATATTAGTATAACACAGACAATATCAACACATACCAAAAAAATGCTGCTATTGACTCCAACTGTGATATTAGTATAATACAGACAGTATCAACACATACCAAAAAAATGCTTCTACACCCATGAAAACACCTGCATTGTCAAGAAACGTGGGGGGGGGTATGTTAAATCAGGAAACAAACACACCACCCAAGTTTAATGTGGACATAATACCCTATAATCAGACCAATAGGTATGTGGCCAGTATCGTAGGGTAGATGGTAAGTGATGCATCAACCAACATGTGGTCACAGTGCTGACTACTCCCTTGAATTTAACACATGCTGGGTATGTGAAAGACATCTGCATTGAGGCCATAATACCTTCATGGTTCCCAGCCTTCATCACACCAATAACTGTGTACAATGCAACCTTCTTCATGTACCTCCCTACACATCCTCCAGGGATGTGTAAATGAAGTGTACCACCTTTATCACAGTCTATTCTCAAACAGCTTATTGGACATACCTAAATATTCTTTCTGTGGAATATACATGATTGGTGGTGTGGAATACTAATCGTGTTGTTACATCAGATGCATGTGTGCTTCCTGTTCTGGCGATGCACACACTACATACATACATAGGTCTTTGACAACATTAATGGGATTTATATAATTCATGACAGCATGGATTGTGCCATATATATCTATATATACGTGTGTGTGTGTGTGTGTGTGTGTGTGTGTGTGTGTGTGTGTGTGTGTGTGTGTGTGTGTGTGTGTGTGTGTGTGTGTGTGTGTGTGTGTGTGTGTGTGTGTGTGTGTGTGTATGCCATGCACAGAGGTCAGCTAGTCTGTATTGCTCATACTGTCATATGTAGGTACAACAGTGTCCCTCTTAACACCTCCAGCAGATGCTACAGTGCCGGGACTGTGTGCATGGTTGCTCTCATAGAGTGTGGGTGTATTATAATAGTTGTTCAAATTGTGTGCAGACTCAGGTCTTATCACTCTAAATCACGTATGTTATGTCAGAGGCATGGGGGTACTGGTGGTATTATTCTGATATTGTCCATGATTATAGTTGGTTCTTGTAATGTTTCCTGTGATCCTTTACCTGTGCCCACCTTGCTAGAGACCTCTGTTGAGAGTACACTCATATTCAGGCATATCAATTTGCACAGATTCACAGTATGCACCCTACCCCAATTGTATATCAGATACCTGATGGAAGTTGTTATGCTCCTGCACTGGCCCAGTAATCAAGGAGCCTCAGTCCTCACCACTGGCAAAAGCTAGGTGATGTACACACTGGGAGGATGACAAGTACACATACAGTAATGTGCAATTTCCCTTAAGAGCATACGGAGATCACAGTAAGTCTAGGGATGGTTTCTCCCTCTTTCTCCAGATCTCCAATAAGACTCCCCACTGGCACAGCTATAGGGTTAAGATCTCAGCTGATGGGCCAAGCCAAATCATCTGGCACCCTTTCTGTCTAAACAGTGCTTTGTGTCCCTTCCCAAGTAGCTGACATACACACACTTTGAGATTTGATATATATATATGTATATATATATATATATATATATATATATATATATATATATATATGTATGTGTATATATATATATATATATATATATATATATATATATATATATATATATATATATATATATATATATATATATATATATATATATATATATATATATATATAGATATATACACACACAAACACACACATACCTGAGGAAGGCTGGCACAGGTTTACTAAGTATGCCCACTTCTGCCCAGACTATAAGGTAGTTTCCACTGCCACCAACCCCTACTTATCAGCTACTATATGGACCTTACAAAGGGTGCCCAGTCCTACTGTGTAATGTTCCTATTATCCAAATGGTAGTTTTGACCAAGAAACAGGCTATTTAGGAGTGGTCTGTACAGGTTCACCAAATGCATATGTAAGTACTCTCAGAGCTTAAATATGTCTCACAAATATCACCCACAAAGATAAGTTTAAATATATTTAATAATAAATAATAAAAGAACAAGGTAATACTCAGTAAATCAACACAGTAACTTCAGAGCTCAAAATCACAGGAAATATTTTAAAACAACATTGCAGGACAGTCACAAATAAATGCAGAAAACATCAAAACGAATCTTTACTGTACTCCTAACTATATCTAAAGGAAATGCCTGTACCCTAGTTACTTATTATTAGCAAGGCAAGTGCAGCTGGTGATGATGAGTGGATTTTCTTGCTAGGTCCAAAACAAAATACAAAGGGCACATTCTCTCTCTGAGAGGGTTATTAAATTAAAATCAAATATTACTGCTGGGTTAGCTTGGATGACATCAATTTTGTCACCTGACTTTAGTTCCCAGGCTAAACAGAAACTTAACAGAATTTAACATCTCTGTGTGAGAAATACATATCTCTCACATCTTTGCAGATCTTGGAAGTCGTAAAACAATAAAAGACCACCACATCTCAAACCTAGTAATTATCGGCATTGAAATTGAGAGATAACATCTTTTGTTTATGGCCCAGCTATAAAGTAACTTAACTTCAACTATTCTTAAGTTTTTCAGGTTAATCTTCTATGTTCCAGCAGGTACACTGTGGATATATCTTAGCTCAGTACATAACATACAGTTCTATATAAATCATATCAATATTCACAAATGACATAGAATTATTTACACAATTCCAGATAGCTGGGCTGGTAATATTTCCCTATATCACAGATGTCCTCTACGTTATTCACGTAAGGCTGCTTATCTCACACAGACATCCTTTCCTTTGTTGTGTCACATTGTGTAACAGTCACATAAAACACTGTACAGTTCATATAGTTCCATAGTGATATGTGATTGGTTTTGCTGCTACAGCCATCTTCCATTGACATGACCTCCTCTGCTTTGCATTAGGTTGTTTCATCTGTCCTCTTTCCCTGTGTTCATTTCTACAAAGCATCTGTGTGTTCCTATTCAATAGACACACTATCTCTGAATGTTCATTTTACATGGCCGTCCCATGTTCCTTTACAGATCATTTATACAGCTTCAGTACAGAATGCCAGAAATGGGACATCACAATATTCTGCACTGTAGATACACTGTCCTGTACTGTGTTGAACCAGGGTGTATATTATATGAGCAAATCGCACAAATTGCAAACGCTCATAATATCGAATGTAGCAGACCTCGAACCTCCCAACACCCCCCACTAAATATATATTCCAACTCCGAGATCACACTATAATGAGGAAAGGGCAAATATTCCATTCTTCACTATACCACAATCTCAGAAAAAGCACTTTGAGGTTCGGTATGTTTGATATTATGAGCATTTGCAATTTGTGTGATTCGCTCATATGATATAGACACCTTTGGACCATATACTTCACATTCATACTTATGAACTATTCAGATATTACCAGGATGCCCAGATGTGTTCCTTAGCAACTCTGCAGCTTTCTACCATATCACTGGGAAGATCCCAGGACTGATGTGAGTCAATATTGCATAATTTTGAGTTCACACCTGTCAACTGTCATGATTTGTTCAGAGTGTCCAGTTTTTGTCTCATATTTTTTTAATCTTTTCCTCATAAAATTTTGGTTTTCTGGCAATTTCTTGGCAAGTCGTTACAGATTGAAGTCAGAAACTGATGACATACATTTGAGTTTCAAACTTCATGCTCTTTAGAAAAATTCATGCTACTGTGCAACCTATTATTCTATCACCTTTCTAAGTCTGGAAGAGAAATAATAGAATCTGTCACCATTTTGGGCTATTTGTCCCCCCATATTTTTGGCTTTGTCTAGATTTCTTGCTCTAAGTGGTTGAGAGGTACTTTTGAGTCTCATTTCTATTACATTTCTATGTAGCATCTATGTCAGATATGTCCCTTTTTCTAATTAAATGTAAAAGCATTATGATGGCCTTTGTGAAGATGTGTTGCACTAACAGATTGAATGCTACAAGTGAAGACCTGGTGATCATTGTGGCATTCCTCACAAATCCATGAACTGTAGGTGCTCTGCTTTAAACAGAATTCCTATCTGCATTCACTTTCATGGTTCCCTTTCCAGCAATGCTGTTGATGGCCATTAAACCTCGCTTAGACATGGCACATGAAATTATTATACATTGCGTAATGCTGCTTCGCTGCCACTCGCAGTTCACTGCTGCACACAATAGTAAACTCCATATAGACTTAGTGAAAAGCCTACACAGAGTTTATTAAATCCCAGGGACAGTGTGAGAAAAGATCAAGAAAAATTTGAAGAAAATGTATATACAAATATTCAGCATAATAGGAAACCATTTTATAGATATATATGATGTAGAAGGAGTAAAGACATACAAGTTGATAAACTGTGTGTAGTTTTTAAAACTTATTATCAGACAGCAGTTTATAGATAGATTTACAACATCTTATGCAAAGTATTTTGGCTCCACAAACTGGTGACAAACTGTCCTAGTGAAATCCAGGTAACCTCAGATTATAAAATCAAATTAAATTGTATTGAAAAATATCTATGCAAATTGGATCAAAACAAAGCATAGGGAGAAGACAGAATTGGTAATAATGACATGAGAACACTTCAGCAATAACTTACAGTCTCATTATGTCTGTTATTTACTATGTCATATAAATATGGTGAAACTGCTCAGGATTGGAGATATGTCCTTATTAAACCTGTCTTTAAGAGAAAGGGAAGTAGGGCAAACATACAGAGCCTTAAGTTTACTTTCATGTTGTGGAACAAATAATGGAGAAGATAATATTGGATAATTTATTGTCATAACTAGAAAGGTTGGGACTTGAAACCATATATCAGCATGCATATGCTGAAAATAGATATATTGCCAACTGTAACACAATGTAGTATAACAATATAATAACTGCTATGTGCTGTAATGTAATTTATATAGATTTAACTTCAGCATTTGACAGGGTCATAAACAAAACACTAATCAATAAATTAGAACCATTAGATATTGATGTACTCTTAATAAGATGGATAACTGCATGGCTTACAAATAAGACATGTCAGGTATCGTACAGTAATTGGACAGGTGAAATTCAAAGTTACAGTCGATGTGCCCCACAGGGCTCTGTTCTAGGCACATACTCGTTTAGATTCTATCTTTCAGATCTATCTTTTTCATTTGAGTTGTTCTACATTCTCTATGCAGATGACTTGAAATTGGGTAAACTTATTACGTGTTACAGATAGGGCATGTCTGCAAAAGAACTTTACTAAATTAACCTTTTGGGCACAGGAGAATAATATGCTGATAAATACATAAAAAACTAAGCAAATGAGATATGGGAGACACAAACTGAAAAAATGAACATTTAATACAGCACACAGTGACTGAAACTATAGATTAATTTAAGGACCAAGGAATATGGATAGATCCAGCTTTGAGTTTTTCTAATTACAGCAAACAATTGGTTAATGATAGTTATAGAACTATAGGTTGTACAAAATGATTTAATAAGTCTAGAAAATCAGAAATAATGAACTCATTGTTTTTTAGTTACATTAGAAGCAAACTTGAGTATGTAGTAACAATATGGAAACGTAATAAGAAAATAAGCATTAGTAAACTGGAAAGAATACAGCGGAAATATAGCAAGGACATCTATGAATATGAAAATTTAAGTTATTATCACAGACTGAAATATAAGAGGAGACCTTATTCAGGTATAGAGGGCATTCAGCTACAACTACCTCAGGGAATGTTTGAGGTTATCAGAAAGTAGTAGAATATCATTAGAAAACCTATGTCGAATATGCTATAGGAATGAAAAGTGTACTAAGTGGTTGTCTGAGACTTCAGCTGATACATGGAATAGACTACTAAATAATAGTAAAGCAAGCACTACTTTAAATATTTTTAAAAACAGTCTGGACACAAGATTTCTTTATATGTATATATGTATGTATATATATATATATATATATATATATATATATATATATATATATATGTGTATGTATGGGTCTACTTTATTTCATTGACAGCTCATTTCACTGAATCTGAATTCATCCTGACCAAATTGCTGAAAGCTCAAATTACTGAAAACTCGTTTCACCGAATCTCATTTACTAGCACTGTGTCAAGTACTGTAAGGCAAGTAAAAGGTATATGCCCTTTTCCCCACTGTAGTGGGATCCTGGAATAAGTATATATAAATAGGGTATGTGTGGCAGACACAGCCACCCTCATTGGGTGGTGTAGGGTGTGTAGTCGTGCCACCTAGTTTGGTTATATATTATATTTCACCAAAAGCTTCAAAACAATACATTTTAAACTATAGACATGCATACTTTCAACAACAATGACTAACTCTTTCCACATGACAATATATACTCAAACTAAGTGGAGGGTTACACCCTCCTACACCCCTCAGTGTGGGGAGCTGTGCCCCTCACACCCCCCAACTATATATACTAACTACAGGATCATGCTACAGTGGGAAAAAGGACATATACACAGTGCCAGTACTTCACTTCAGTGAAATGAGATTCGGTGAAATGAGTTTTCAGTAATTTGAGCTTTCAGCCATTTGGTCAGGGTGAACTGAAAGCCAGTGAAATGAGCTTTCAATGAAACAAAGTAGACCCATATATATATATATATATATATATATATATATATATATATATATATATGAAATTATATGGGTCTACCTTATAACATCAAATCCCCACAATGCCGAATCACATTGCATCAAGACAAATGCATTGAAATTGCAGAAGAGCAAAACTCCAAATCATCGAGCCACACTTCTGCAAACACGCCCCTGGACTAGAACAAAAAACTACAGAAACTACATCTACAATATACCCACCACAATAAATACCAGAAACCTGCCCCCCACACACACCCTGCAAATTAAATATACCAACTCTACGATCGCACTACATTGCAGAAAAGGGCACACACCTATGGCACTCTCACATCTGCCACAGAGTCATCCAGTGAACTGTACATTTTCAGTATCTCCATTCCCTTCACTACTGTTGCTATGGAGGAATAGGAAGTCCCTTGAGTTCAAAGAAGTATGGTTCGATGATATGGAGTTTCTGTCTTCTGCAGTTTCGATGCATTCATCTTGACGAAATGTGAGTCGGCATTGTCGGGATTCGATGTTTGATGTTATAAGGTAGACCCATATATATATATATATATATATATATATATATATATATATATATATATATATATATATATAATTACACTATCCAGAGATCCATCATCCCCTGCCAAGGATGCCTACAACAGAGCACACATCATGTCATGATGCACTATCAAGCATGTGTTCAATGTGCAGAAGGCAAGATTCAGATGTATGGACCCATCCAGAGGTGCACTACAGTACGCACCAAAGAAGGCATCGGAGAATGTCATTATTTGTTCTATGCTTCACAACATGATAACATCAAAACACCATTGGCTGGCAGCCACAGATGTGGGTTACCTACGCAAAGAACTCCAGATGTCTGCTGTTGAACTATCAGAGCTACCAAAGGATAAGCAGGTGGATACAGGGGTGAGAAGTAATAGACGTTGGTGATGGTGGATGTGACCATATGCCCTAGGTCAGACAACATAGCAGCATCTGACACATACCTTTCAGTCATGACAAGCCACACACAGAAATGTACATAGACTAAATAGTGTGTTTAGGTGTTGCTCCACAACAGCAGCACAGAACATGACTAATTGAAAGACACAATTAGTTGGCCACATTAAATATCATACGCACTACAAGCATATCATATTCCTGTAAGAAAATATGCACAACACTCAGAAAGGAACACATCTGGATATGTATAGAAGAAACATCACCTCAGGTAGTCTCTGCAAAATACAACACCAAACAGGACAACACTGACAAATGTGTGTCATCCATAAGGTATGTAAAACAGAAGGAGTGGTAGTACTGGTATGTTAACAATATACAGATAACTAACATGAGATCATATCAGTAAAATAGCCAGTAGCGCAAAAAATGTAAATGTGTGTTTAGTATATTTGAATGTGGCGGTGGTGGTGCTGTGGTAGCGTTGTCTCCTCACAGTAAGACATTGTCCTGTTCGATTCTCAGCTAAAGCGTCTTCTGCGTGGAGACATGCATGAATGGGAGTACCTTCGTTGAAGGCTGTGCGTCAGGCCTGGCAAGTCGTTACGTAAAAATCTACTGCCAATCATTAGCGGACTGGAGTTCCGCTGTGGCGACCCCTAACTGGGAAAAGCCAAAAGATACAACATTAGCACAATCATAAACAAGATGCAATGGCTATACACTAATATTGATGCATCGCACATAGCACTGTGTGATGTGTAGCACTATGATACAACACAGTAAACAGCATCCAGAAGAATGAACAATTGCAAACATTCCAAGGACATCACAAAATGAAAAAAAAAAGAATGTCACACATTACGCATTGCTTTGAAGCACAGATTATTACTGCAAGATGACTCAGTTTGTGTTAATTACAATGACTATATAACAGACATGGAAAATGCAGCAGTGCTGGAGATGCAGCAACACAGGTGTGTGTGTGTGTGTGTGTGTGTGTGTTAATACACACACACACACACACACACATATATATATATATATATATATATATATATATATATATATATATATATATATATATATATATATATATATATATATATATATATATATATATATATATATATATATATATATATATATATATATATATATATATATATATATATATATATATATATATATACACATATATATATAAATATATATATATATATATATATATATATATATATATATATATACATACATACATACACATATATAGTGGATATAAAAGGTGTACACACCCCTGTTAAAATGCCAGGTTTTTGTGATATAAAAAATGAGACTCCAATAAATCATTTAAAATCTTTTCCCACCTTTAATGTAACCTATAACCTTTACAATTTAACTGAAAAACATACAAATCTGTTAGGGGGAAAAATGTACAATAGTCTGGTTTCATAAGTGTACACACCCTTAACGTAATACTTTGTTGTGTGTCCACACCCTTAAACTAATACTTTGTTGAAGCACCTTTTGATTTAATTACAGCATTCAGTCTTCTTGGGTAGGAGTCTCTCACCATGGCACATCTTGACTTGGCAACATTTGCCCATTGTCCCTTGCAAAAGCGCTCCAAATCTGTCAGATTGTGAGGGCATCTCTTATGCACAACCCTCTTCAGTTCACCCCACAGATTTTCTATTGGATTTAGGCCTGGGCTCTGGCTGGGCCATTCCTAAAACTTTAATTTTCTTCTGATGAAGCCATTCTTTTGTTGATTTGGATGTATGCCTGGGGTCATTGTCATGTTGAAAGGTGAAATTCCTCTTCATCTTCAGCTTTCTAGCAGACTCCTGAAGGTTTTGGGCAAAAGTGACTGGTATTTCAAACTGTTCATAATTCCAACCACCTTGACTAAAGCCCCAGTTCCAGCTGAAGATAATCAACCGCAAAGCATTATACTGCCGCCACCAATCTTTACCATGGGGATGGTGTTCATTTGGTGATGGAAAGTGTTGCTTTTTCACCAAACGTACCTTTTGGAATTGTGGCCAAAAAGTTCAACCTTGGTCTCATCAGACCATAATGCATTTTCCCACATGCTTTTGGGAGACTCAATGTGTTGTTTTGCAAATTTTAGCTGAGCCTGTATGTTTTTCTTTCTAAGAAAAGGCTTCTATCTTGCAACCCTACCCCATAGTACAGACATATGGAGAATACGGGCAATTGTTGTCACATGTAGTACACAGCCAGTACTTGCCAGAAATTCCTGTAGCTCCTTCAGTGTTGCTGTAGGTTTCTTGGCAGCTTCCCTGACCAGCTTTTTTCTTGTCTTTTCATCAATTTTGGAGGGACATCCAGTTCTTCGCAATGTCACTGTTGTCCCATATTTTCTCCACTTTTTGGCGACTGTCATCACTGTGTTACATGGTATATTCAATGCTGTGGAAATTTTTTGTACTCTTCTCCTGACTGATACCTTTCAACAATGAAATCCCTTTGATGCTTTGTAAGCTCTCTGTGAACCATGGCTTTTGCTGTAGCAGGGAACTGAGTAAATGTCAGGAAAATCCTACTAGGACAGCTGAACTTTATTTGGGGTTAATTAGAGTCTCTTTAATTGATGGCAGGTGTGTACCCAAGAAGACTGAATGCTGTAATTAAATCAAAAGGTGCTTCAACAAAGTATTAGCTTAAGGGTGTGCACACACAACAAAGTATTAGTTTAAGGGTTCCACACTTAAAAACCAGCATATTGTATGTTTTTTATTTTTTATATTTTCCTTCTAAGAGATTTGTTTGTTTTTCAAATGAATTATACAGGTTATGGGTCACAGTAAAGGTAGAAAAAGTTTAGAAATTATTTTTTGTGGTCTCATTTTTTATATCACAAAAACCTGGCATTTTACACACACACACACACACACACACACACACACACACACACACATATATATATATATATATATATATATATATATATATATATATATATATATATATATATATATATATATATATATATATATAGGAATGACAGGCAAGAAGGAAATGTATAATGTAGTAATCAATGCTGAATAACTAAAATAACATGCTATTAAATGTGTAAATATGTGCTATGTGTCAACTAGAAAAAAATGCAAACATGGAAGCATGGAGTTTGTCACACAGAACACCTGTAATAACACATACTAATGATAAATAAGTACTATATATCATGACTGGAAGATAGTCACCTATGTCAGAAAAATAATCAAATGACCCTGTGGCATCAGACATTTAAAAAAAAACTACAGATTGATTAGTCAGTGGTCAGCACATCAGTCATCATTGCCACATGGTCAGAATGACACAACAGGACACACATTGGATCAACAGGCAGTGTTACTTTAATGCAGTCTAGGGCAGTCATGCTGACAGCTCACACCTCAGTCCTGGCTGCCCTTGCCATGTATGGAAACATTCAACACAGTACTGTACTGTGGAGCTGTTTTTGATGACACTAGCTTTGTGGGACACAGTGTAGGTAGGAACAGGAGATCAATATGTGTTTTTGGACATGACTGCTGGGCTCACAGTTGAGTGACTAACAGCTGATGAGCATGCACACTGCAGCATATATATTGTTGTCTGAGGGCCATGTGTGAGCCTAATGAAGGAGCATCTGCCCCTCCCCATGGAGGTATTCTACTCAGTAAAGTTAGGGCATGTAACACCTGGCTCATAATTTGACACTGCTCTACCAGCACCATAACAACACTCCCAACAGAGTGCAACGGATACCACACCGTCATGCTGCGCAGCCAATGCTGCAATGAACTCTCCATGTCTGCGCTCCTGACCTTCATGTAACACAGGCAGCTGGTGTGCTACATAATCAGTGGTATGGGGTAAGTGCACAGAGGTCAGAGCCATGACATCACTGTGAATATTCATTTGTCTGTAATAGTAGTTGGACACCCTCTGACACTCATCCACACACATTAGCTACACTATCATGTAACCAACAGACACTAGCAGTCCATTGTGGAGAAGTGTCACCATCATTACCACACTCTTCATTGGACAGTGTGTTACAGTCATCATCATCATCATGGCCATCACCTGATGTCCCCACATCATCAGAAGGGCCAAGCACATTATCCTCCCTATGAGTGTCTACACCATGAACCACTTATCTGTCTCCTTCCTTGTCAGACAATGAACCCAATACAATAGCCTGTGTGCCTGTACTATCAGCCCATAACATCCTACCTCAGGATCAGTGGACAGTCTACTGGATCAGATAGGTAGTGGACGTGCTGCATAAAAGACATATGACACATGATATACAGTTACAGAAGTCTAAAGATACAGCATAGTATTGACATTCAGATAGCTATATAACAACATTGCTAATGATTATCTGAACTTACCAGGTCATCATGCCTGTGGGTGGTTCAAGGATCCTATAACAGAAGTAAACCACATTGGTTGCAAATCAATTGCATATGATAGATAATGTCATTACAAGTAGTAAAACCTATCTGATATGTCCTCCCCTGACTCCACTGCCAGTGGTGGTAGTTGAAATGACACTGTCATGTAAAAAATACATGTACATCACTCAGTACTAAGCACATACAAGGCATCATTTAGCATTAAACCTGAGGTATACCACAAAGCAAATAAGACATACACATTCCAGTTGGACAATGGTGATGTTCTGATTGCAGGTATTTGTGCAGATGAGAAAGGTCACATTAATCATGACGGGCACATACGTAATTGTCAATAATGAATAGAAGCAAACATTTAGACAACCCTAACAGGTTCATCCTTCCTAGCTTGGGATTGAATCATCAAATGTAAGGCAGATCCTGTAGTATAAAAAGGCAACCAACCAACCATTTAAGTATAATTCACAGTCATAAGAGCAAGGAGAGGCACACAACAGTGATGGATCACAGTAACAGGATATGAAGATACTTGACAAATAGTGCACACATTCTGCAGGCATACCTGCATGTGGATGAAGTCAACATTAATATCATAGGTCATAGGTGTGCTAAAGAGTGCTGTGCGATAGCAACTGTATGAATAACCTTACCAGGTCTACCTGTAGCAGATGGATCCTGGCCCATGTCTTGTGATGATGTATCTGTAGGTTAAAATGGCACACAGACACCATGTGAGTATACTTTACAGTCATAACAAGAAACAGAACCACACAGCAACTATGAATCACACTAATAGGATATGGAGACACTTATTTGACATGCGTTGCTGATGCTTAGATGTTGACTGACTTATGCAAGTGAAAACCACAATATCACACATGTTGCTGACAATGTTATTTATATAATGTGCACATAAGATAACATGATGTAACAGTTATGTTGTTCACCCACATCAGGTGTACCTCCACATCCATAGCATAATTCTGCTGCTGTAACACAAATGTAACAATACATTAAGAATTGTTCAGTAATGTTCTTCAATGAGAATTGGTGCATGCTGCAGTGTTCATGAACATTGGACATACCTGTGCTTTCTGGAACACTTGACTCAATATCTCCCCTGTGTATCCAGTGATCCTGGCAGGTGTTATGATAAGAGGCCAGGAAAATCATTATCTCATCTGGGTTAGACTATGGTGGACCCCTCCAGTGTAATTCCTCACCCTCTCATAAAGATAGTCTTTTGGCTGTACAGAGGATCATGTCAGGGTCACGTCACAGGCAGGCCTCCCTAGATCTATTGAGACCACCCACGGCATTTACCATACGTGTCATATCTGTTCACACTTGATTCCTCCACACAGTATTGCCCTTCCATCCCAGCAGGGTGTGTCCATGCTGTATCAACGCCTCCTTGATAAAATCATTTTTTTCTATGTGAGAAACTTCCTCTTATTGCAGTTCAACATGTAGAAGACAGGATGATATATACATCTTTGATTTCCTAGAGGGGCTCACATATTCATTAGACAAAGTTAAAAGTATATATCAAATGAATGGTTCACCTCTCATTTACATTGTATAGCTATGCAAAAAAAATGGTGTCAAGTATAATCACTATCATGTACAAATAAATTGGAATGAACTTTAAAAGCATGTCTTAAGAGCTGATCTATTTGCCTTAACATCATTAGCATACATCAATCAATTCAACTGCTTTGTATAGGTGATATATATGGAGAGATGGGATTTGAACATATCAGTGGATATTATGATAAGTAAGGGCCAAACACATGATCAATGTACTACATCTCCTCCAGTATAATAACCCTGTTGCCATAGTTAACAGTGTATCCAAAAACAACTAGCAATTCTTCCTTAATAATGGAGGATGCATCTCTGATATTATCACAATCAGTGAAAAACAACATCACAAATGTCTCGATCATTATAGTGTGCACAACACAGTTACTGACATTTATACAGTACAAAGGCAGTAAAACAACACCATTTGAAAATGAGCTGTTATGCAGTCCTGACTACATATCACCACAAGAAAAAATGTAAATGCTAAGTCATCCTAATGTTGCCTATGTCCCATCAAATGTTATCACAACTACTGCTACATGATTCAGCATCAAAGTGCATCCATAAATCAGTTGATGAACATATTCCTTGTCAACAGCCCCATAAGTTGTCAGTCTCCACAAACAGACATCAGACATCACAAGTTATTCTGCTTTAAGTATATATGTTGTTATGATCAATATCTGTATTTTACAGGACTGGTTTATTTCTAGCCATACAACTGCATGTGGGGAAATCACCATGTTACTGATGGACATGTACCCATATGGATGCATAAAGTGGAAGTCTACCCCCTTCATTATCCAACTGATAGATTGTAATGCAGAGAATTTTAAACAACATATGCATGAAAACATGTTCCTGTTGTTTTGTGCAGGATAATGTGAACATAAGTTTGTGATCACAGCACTGTATTCCACCACAGCAATGCAGGCAGGTGACAGCTTACCTTTAGAAACTACATCTGATTCAGCTATATTCCAGAGTGAAGTTAACTAAGTGCACACACCTTTTAAGTACCAATTGTGCTGTACATAATTAATAAGGTTCATTACTATTTAATAATTTGGAATCCCATTAGTGAAGATCTGTAAGATCAGTAAAAGTGAAAGGGAAGGTCTACAAGAGGGTAGTGAGACCAGCTATGTTATATGGGTTGGAGACAGTGGCAATGATAAAAAGGCAGGAGTCAGAGCTTGATGTGGCAGAGGTGAAGATGTTAAGATTTGCACTGGGTGTGACAAGGATGGACAGGATCAGGAATACGTATATTAGAGGGTCAGCCCAGGTTGGAAGGTTTGGTGACAAAGCAAGAGAGGCAAGATTACATTGGTTTGGACATGTGCTGAGGAGGGATGCAGAATATATTGGGTAAAAGATGCTAAGGATGAAGCTGCTAGGTAACAGGAAAAGAGGAAGGCCTAAGATAAGGTTTATGGATGTGGTGAGAGAGGACATGCAGGTGGCTGATGTGACAGAGCAAGATGCAGAGGACAGGAAGAAATGGAAACAGTTGATCTGCTGTGGCGACCTCTAACGAGAGCAGCTGAAAGAAGGAGAAGAAGATTAGTGAAGATCTGTGTTAAGTTCTCAAATCTTTGTGTATAAAACAATAGGTCAGCATAAGTGTACTTGGCGCCATACAACTGTGCAATAATTATCAATAAATGAGAATATCCATTACACGCACTTGGTGTCCTCTAATAGTCTGCCACTGTCTTATATGTGCCAGCTCTAAAATGTAATATTGATATATATATTCTCACCATACCATTGCTAACAGCGACCAGAGTGGGACCCCTGTTTGGAAGGCTTGATGTCGACAGAAGAGGAAACCACCAAGATATTCACTGTCTGTGCAGAACATGAGCAGAGAATGACAGCATGCCCAAGGAACTTCGAGATGATTGACATCTGTAACTGGATTGTGAGGGAACACTGCTGATGAACTGGGATCTTCTGAAATGGAGTTCAGGTCTGCCACCAGTATGATGACCTACATCACAGTAAATGGATCTTAGCCAGAAGACTGCAGAGGTCCAACAGCAGTCACCAGATGCCTACAACAGAAGAAATAAACTGTTGCAAAAAAGAGTAAAATCCCATGACTGGAGGAACTCCCTGGTCAACCTCAGTAAGAAGCTGAGATCCCTCATAAAATCTCCAAAACTAGTTACGAAAACAAAATTGCCACTGACTCTAAAGACAACCACAAAGCATTATATAGCTATGTCAAGAATCTAAATGGGAACACTCAGATCTGCTCTGAGTTACAGCACAATGATACTAAATATACAAAACCAACTGATATTGCCAACATCCTAGCAGATAGGTTCAGTGCTAACTTTACCCCCCTCTCACCCCCTAGAGGGCCCATCTCTATACTGGAAGAATGCAAAGTTCCTATAATCACGGCTGCACAGGTAAAAAACACACTCTCCAAAGCCAAGAACCTGACAATAGCCCAGGCTGTGTTCTACACGAACTACAGAATGAACTGGCACCCTACCTAAGTACCATGTTCAATCATAGCCTCACCTCAGGCTTTGTACCCACTGAATGGCACACCACGACGGTTATCCCACTCCACAAAGGGGGTGCCACGACGGACCCTGGGAACTACCGCCCCATTAGCCTGACGAGCCTGGTCTGCAAGACCATGGAATGTATCATTGTGGAACTCATAAACAAAGACATTGGTAATCTCCAAACTCTGGACCCTACCCAGTTTGGATTTGTAAAAGGCAGATCATGTCTCCTAAACCTGATTGACTTCTTTGAAGCAGTCAACAAAGCCATAGATGAGGGGAAAATGGTTCACACAGCTTATCTAGATCTCGCCAAGGCTTCCGACACCATCCCCGACTCTGGAATCATAGATAAGCTGACTAAACTAGGCATAAATCCCTATGTCACAAGATGGGTTGCCAACTGGCTCATGGACAGAACCCACACTGTGAAAGTAGCGGACACCAAATCTGACATCAGACCAGTGACAAGTGGAGTACCACAGGGTTCAGTCCTGGGTCCTCTCCTGTTCAGTATCTACTTCTCTGAGGTGCAGGCCAACATGGAAGGTCTTTGGCTAACAAAGTTTGCAGATGACTGCAAACTAGGAGCCATAATTGAAACTCCTAATGATGTGGAGAAACTACAAAAGGGCCTCACTGAGACAGATACCTGGTGTCAAAGCCATGGTCTGAAGCTCATTGCCAAAAAGTGTATTGTCATCCCCTTTGGTAAAAACTCTGTACCCATGAACTACCACATAGCTGGTAGTCTATTAATGCCGAAAATGTGATAAGAGACCATGGGACACAGGTGGACAGTAGTCTCTCCTTTGATAATCACATCGCCACAGTGGTCAGGAAATCCTTCTACTTGGCTCATCTCATCACAAAAGGATTCTCATCCAGAAAAAAAGAGGTCATTGTTCCCCTCTACTCATCACTCATTAGACCCATTATAGAGTACAATGCCCCTTTTGGTATGTACCTCACAGGACATCTACAACAACGGGAAAGACCACAGAAATACCTCACAAAGATGATTACTGGCCTCAGACAGATGCCCTATGCAGACCGTCTCAAAAAACTACACTTTACTCCTTTGCATATCGCCCATACCTCTCAACCTGGAAACATCAGAAATCTGGACAAGGCCCATGAAAAATAGGTACAAATCTGTACGCTGATTAACATAAAATTTGCATACATTATGACACAACCCCGCCCACTCCAGCAGAATTATGGGATACCAAGTTTCAAACGCAAACTGAAGAACAGAACCAAAATATAACACCAGAGTCCCTCTGCGACCATTCCAATGCCCCATTACCTGGCTATTTCATCCCATTTACCATAAACACTAATATGTGCATAGTGCATACTGCTTTTCTTCTACAATGATTATTTGGATTTTATTTTTTTTTTACATTCTACAGCACAATGTACAAACACCAATAGCTATCTACTAAACAAAACAATACTGTCTCACAATGAAAATAGACTTGGCTATATGTAGGACAATGCAGAACTGGATAGAAAATCCATAATTTTTGCTAAATGTTATTCTGAATGTTTAGTTTTAAAAAAAAGGTGTCATGCTGATCAATTATGAAGAGTTAGCATGACCTGATTAGTTAAGGTGCTTCAACAGTTTACAGAACTGTAAGGCAATCAGTTAAACACCTTGGTCATATTCTAAAGAATTTACCAACATCCCATCTCATCATGGTTTGCATCAATTCCTAAGAAATGGCACGAGAATTGATATTCTTGGCTACTACAACAGCCAAAACAAAGCATATTTGTAATTTTATGTTAACATCCTCTGTGAAATTCCTATCATAACTGAGTTTGAAATACTGAACTGGTCAGCTTCAAAACCCTGTCTTCGGCATCTTGATTATAGTAAAATCAAAATCAGGAAATTCATAATCTACTAAAAATCAACAAATTGACATACTGTGCTAGCATTTTCAAACATAATTTTGGTTATTCCAGATGTGGAAAATATTCTGAAATGTAGTATGGACAGTACAATAAAAACAGCAACAATAATATTAGACACAATGCCCCCCCTTTGGTGGAACTCAGAATTAATCAAACTTTACAGACCCAGATGTTTGACATCTATTTTGGGCAAATGCTTTGACAAACCTTTTAAAATATAGAGTTGGCCCTTCTAGATATACATCAAAATTGTTTCATAAAAGGCAGATCCACACTAACAAACCTAAGAAAATATCTCTAGCCTTAGACCCCCGAGGTTATAGATTAGGATTTAGTCAAGGTCTTAGATTCTCACTCACTCAGCAATCAAAACCATGAGAAATGTAGACATTAATCCATCGTATTATGTAAAAATGATGCCCTTGTTAGGTTACAGTGTGTGTGAAAATCAACTGAGCTAGTTCAGAAAACAAGGGTCAATTCTGGACTTCACATTATTTAAGATTATGCTTGCAACACTCTCAAAAAATAAAATCTGCTGGCTTGCAACACTCTCAAAAAATAAAATCTGCTGGCTATCTAAATATGCCGAGGATAGTAAAATATATACATTTTTAAACCACTAAGCAACAATCATCCACTGACCTGTGCCAATCAATGCAATTTTACCCCATTCAGAACACGCTATTTTTCTTGGGTTGCAGACCAAACAAAAAAAAATGCAAGCCTTCTTGCCCCAGGAAAAAGCCCAGAACCTTAACATTTACTGCAGCCTGTTCAGCCAGGGAGATTTTCAGAGCACTAGGTTTCAAAAGATTCAGTAATAAAATATATATACAAAAAGGACACATACAAAGATGCTGTTTTTGCACACACACATACATATATATACACACACACACATACATACATATACACACACACACACACCAGTTGCTGGCTTACATAAAGAAGTGCATTCCCTTCTGGCATGTTACCTTAAAGAAGCTCCTGCTGGGTGCTGGCATTTTCTGAAGCTAAATTTATCGACTTCGTTCCTGGCTTAAATAAAGCTTCCTTCCCACTCAGACGGACCGGTAAGCTGCTTTCTGTCATTGGCTCCACACTCCACAGTCCGCATTCAGACCAGTAAAGCTGCTTTTTGAGACTCCACTCCATTCCCACTTCCCAGCTTACATAAAGCTGCAGCTAGCTTCCAAGTTTTTGAAAAGGTAGAGCTGCATAATTTGCCACCAGAGCTTAAGTTCCAGCTCAATTCCGACTGGCTGATGACATCAGCACCAACAGCGAAAAATTAAAACAATTCAAAACAAAAGGAAAAATGAAGGTGCCACTCGGGAATCGTGACACCCCTTCATATGAAAACCGAGTAAATCGGTATGGTTGGGAGGTCTGATATCGCCTACTCAGGGACAATCTCTGTCTAACATACAAAGCTATGTCAAACCCAGAGCTGTTGGACATGCTCCACTTAAAGAAATCCCAATCCTTCCAATCTACACACTCTAGGGACTTAAACCTTGTCACCACAATAAACAGAACATGTTGGCAGGATAGATTCCTGTCCCAGAGACTTCCCATACTCTGGAACAGACTACCTATCTAAGTCAAACAGAGTTCCTTATTAGCACTCTTCAAGAAAAATCTTGATGATTGGATGGGAAATGGGAAATTCACCCTGGGGATTACTTCTGTGGCTCTGCTCGACAGGGGCACAGGAAAATAATTTTCTTGGGTGGTGAAAGCCAGGGTACATTTTTTGGCTAGGCTTGTATGGGCTAGAGACTTCCCATACTCTGGAACAGACTACCTATCTATGTCAAACAGTGATCCTCATTAGCACTCTTCAAGAAAAATCTTGATGATTGGATAGGAAATGGGAAAGTCACCCCGGGGTTCACTTCTGTGGCTCTGCTCAACAGGGGCACAGGAAAATAATTCTATTGGGTGGCGAAAGCCAGTGTACATTTTTTGGCTAGGCTTGTATGGGCCCTAGGGCCGATAGCCTAGTACCTACCTATGAACCTATGAACCTATAAGATTCATATTCCAAAGGATAACACTTACATTTCTATTTGGTTCCCTCAGACCTCATTGTTGCCAGCCAGCCCCCCAGTACCCAACATCCATGCCAGGTCTACCAGCTGGTCTCCAACCCCACCCCCCCAGACTTACACTGTTTTCTGCAGAGACCAGTCGTGGATACTGAGGGTGTCCAGGGGCTCAGCTTGTCTGTACATCTGTCCAGGGGCATGTTTTATGACCTACCCTCTACTGCTTACCCACCTACCACACTTGTTGTTTTTATTTCCAAAGGCAACTCCCCTCTTTGCCTCATGCTCCCATTAGGGAGTGTACCAACTAGCATCCTTTCACTTGGGATAGTTACACCTGAGCCACTAATGGAATCCTGTTTGGGTGTGGCATAGTCAGGCCTTTATCCCTCTGTACCACTAGAGTGGCCACCATAACATCTACATTGTCATATATGTCTGTACTATGAATATCTGTTTGTGTGATGCACTGTATTTCAAGTGTATTACATGGGTATCTGTATAACCATAGTAATTTACATGGAGTAAATTTTCTCCTATTCATCAAAGTTAACAGTCATTCTGAGGTTATCTACAACTCTGCTATGCCAGTGTAAACATTATGCAGGAATGCTGATGATAACTGTGAATTAATATGGAACTTCAAACATACTAATTTTACTGCTACTCCATAATATCTGCTTTTCAAACATGGAATGAACTGTTATGTCTCTTATTTCAACTGGTTAAGCAATATGACAAAGGGAATGTAATGTTAAAACTGTGTTACTGCAAAAAGAAGCTCTGCTTATTTTAAAGTATAAAACTATGTCTCCTTGTGGGCTCAATGCTGAGTTCAATTTTGTTTAATTGAGTTACTAGTTTAATGTGGATGCTTGTATACAATTTTATTCTCCTGAAGGCTTGAAGGCTTTTGGCGAGACGTCAGAGATTTTATTAAAGAACTTTTTGGATACTGTGGTCGTTGTTTGCTACTTGCTGCTTGCTACTTGGTGCCTTTTCGTTGTTTTTGAATGTAATTTGCCTCTCTGTGGGTTCATAACCCAGTATAGCTTATTTTTTAAACATTACTGTCAATAATTCATGTACTATTGCACATCACATATGGAAGACCTTTATTTACTTGGTAACTTGTACAGTATATATTTTTATGCATCTAGCATAATAGGGGTGCATTGATGACTACAGTGTTTAGGCCATGACTGACTACTCATTTCTCCATTATCCACAAATCTTCTAGAAACACCATACAGCATATTTCTGTTGATAATGCTGTATGTATGAATACTGTGTAATACATATGTTACCACTACAATTCAAATTACACAACAATCCATTACTTCTTTTAATTGATTGTCCTACTACATAATGTACATGCATAGTTTTGAATAACACAGTTGTAATTGATTTAATGGCCATTTATACATTGCAAGTGTAGACAAATGTTTTCTTGCAAACTCTGGCATTTGGAAATTTGACTGCGCACATTGGTTGGTCTTTATCCAGATTATTAATGTCATCTCAGTTTGGTGCACCTGTTAGTGTATGTAATGCCTTCCTGCTTATTCATAGCTGTAAGTTGTTTGACTTATATTAATTCAAGCAAAGTTGGTGAATATTGCTTGGACTGGCAGGTAGGGTTCTGGTTTATGGTATGAATATAGATAGTTGTACATTTGAATCCAGGTTATTCCTCTTTATCTGCAGTAGTCCACATATGTGTACAGTACAGAGAGTACAACATCAATGACTGGGTTTGCAAATTGTGATATTGCATCAATAACCCACGCCTGGGTGTGGGTAATGCTGGATCTACCCGCGGTTGGTGTGGATTGGTCACAAGGGTGAAGCTCGAGAGGCCAAACAAAGACAACCGTGGGTAAATCCAGCATTACCCACACCCAGAAGTGGATTATTGCTATTATATAATGACATTATTTAAGAAAAAAAATAATTACTTTTCTTAAATAATGGCATTTTATAATGCCTCCTTGCTGCCCTTCCACAGCTGTCTGGTATTCTGCGGCAGTTCTGATGTACTGCGTATGCTTACACAGTACATCAGAGCTGTGGGCAAAAGCAACGGAGAAAGCAAGATCTCCGTTGCTTTTTACAAACTGTCTTGCTATGTTAAACCTATTTAACATAGCGAGAAAGTTTGGAAAAAAGCAACGGAGAAAGCAAGATCTCCGTTGCTTTTTTTAGTGTCTCGCTATGTTAAACCCATTTAACATAGCGAGACACTAAAAAAAAGCAACGGAGATGGGAAGATCTCCGTTACTTTTTTTAAAGCTCTCTCGCTATGTTAAACTCATTTAACATAGCAAGACAGCATGTAAAAAGCAATGGAGATGTTGCGTTCTCATTGCTGTAAAAAGAGTTATACTAATGGAAAGGCGACCGGACCTTTTTCCATTGCTATAACTTTGGTTTACAACGTGCATGCTGACCAATCAGCATGCACGTTTTGGAATATTAATCGGCGGTCATTGTATAATGTATTATATTCTATAGCAATGATAGACAGAATGCGCTATTTTTTCACTGTTCTGTTTTGTGCACATTAGTCATTGTGTATAACGCTTAAGCAATCATTTTGTGGTGTAATGTATCATTTTTTTTTCTATTTGCAGCTGCTGCAGATCATTCCAGAAATGAAGTTCTATGCATAGGGCATATGCACAGACTTGTGGAGCAGCAGAGAGAGAGAAGAATGTGCTGTGACTTTCCACCTTTATATTTCCAGAAATAGTATTCACATCTTTAGATCTTCAGATTTAATTATTATGACTTTTAGGCAAGTTAATGTTATGTCAGACATCCAATAATACATCTTCAGGGTATGTGTGACACTTATAGAGATTTACTGTGAATAATATTAATGTTTACATAAATATCAGTGGAATGTAATGTTATGTGGTATCAACAGGTGTTTCTTTTTACATTGAGCTTATGTGTGGTTTGTTGACAAAACAAAAACAAAATGACAGGCATATTAGTTTTGACTTTTATGTTTTCAGCTTTCATTCTGATTGTATATTGTTGTGATGTCACACAATAATCATGTGCACTGCTCATCTCGTTTGCGGTTTTAACTTCCATTCTGATTATATGCCATTGTGATGTCACACATTAACCATATTTGCAGATGCATTTTAAATTATTCCAAAGACAAAACTAAATACCTCTACTATTGCCCGTACAAACACAAACTTTACTTCCTGCCACATGCCCTACTCCTATCAGGTGACATTCATCCTAATCCAGGTCCCATCCCTCACTCTCCTACCAATAATGCTACTGCTCCTAACATAGCTCACCCTACAAGTCTTAATAAACATATCTCATTCTACTCTATGAATATTAGAAGCATACTAAACAAAGTAAGTGAATTCCGTGCCTGGATTTCCAATCATACTCCAGATATAATCACCCTAACAGAAACCTAGCTAAAACTTCAAAACCCTGATAGAAAATACTCCCTCCTGATTATAATATACTTCACCTAGTTCGCCAAAAGAAAAAAGGGGGTGGAGTTGCTATAGTCTACTCAAATCATTTCACTCTTACATGTTCTAATAAACCTATTACATCCTTTCCTCCTGCTGAAATTCTGACAGCCAACTTCAAACTTAATAACTACAGTACTATTACTGTAGCAGCCATTTATATTCCTCCAGGGGACAACATTCCTGTACTAGAAAATATTCTCTCGTATCTCTCACAACACATTCCAAATGAAACCACTCATCTCTGAACCAACCCATATCAGTAATTCAAGCAACTCTAGTACTCTTATAGACTGGATGCTAATTTCTGATCCCTGTAAATATCATAACTCTGAAATCCTACCCAACTCCCTAAGTGACCACTCCCCAGTAAAAGTTCTTAGATTCACTCCTCACTTGACCAGGCTGCACATATACATAACCCATCGCAAACTAACTTCTGCACAGAGACTTTTAAAGCCCTTCTCTCTAGAATTAATTGGTCTACTAACCCAACTCCCCCTCAGCAAAGCAGTCCACTCATTCATCTCTAGCTTTCTCAATATTCTCAACAGCCTTTCACCTCTCCACCCAGTCTACATAAAATCAAACATTCCCCATGGCTAACAAATGCTACTCGCACCCTAAAGAAATCTAGAGACAGGATGTGGAAAACTTGGGTGAAAACTAAGCTCCCCACTGATTTACAAAAGTATAATGAACTCAGAAATCTGACAAAAAAAAAAAAAGAACATTATTAAAGATAAAAAAGAATGCTACTTTAACCCTCCTACAGCTCAAAGATCAAATCCCAAAAATTCTAGAACTCAATTAACCAAATATTGCATCCCGGGAATCCTTCTTCTCTCAGTCAATCCCTGGCCTAAAAAGATACCTGAAGAAACTGCTGCCATCTTTATCACCTATTTTATTGAATCCATATCTAAGATGATTACCTCTGACCCCTCTTCTACTAACCCTAAAATTAACTAGACTACTAACTCCTCTGAACCCTGTCCTACTTTAAACTCTTCTAATACTTTTCCCCTTAGATCTGTTCCTACTAGCTACATTAAAGCTTTACTCTCCAAACTAAAACCCTGTTCTACATCTGCTGACAATATTCCTTCCTATTTCCTCCAGTTAGTAGCTGACTCACTTGTTCTCCCAGTATCTATCTTGGTAAATCGCTCTATCTCTGAGCCAAAGGTGCCTTCTATCTGGAAAGAATTCTATTCTCTACCTATACATAAAGGAGGTAACTCCACAGAAATCACTAACTTTAGGCCAATTGCTATCCTATCCCCACTCTTAAAAGTATTGGAAAAATCTATACATAAACAAGACATGTAATAGTTACTACAGGAAAACCTGCTCACACCACACAACACGGCTTTCGCCCTAAACATAGTGCTACTACCATGCTCATATACTTCCTTAACACTATTTCTCTAGCCAGAGATAACAACAAACTCATCTCTTGTCTTTTCTTAGACCTTTCAAAAGCCTTTGACGCTGTATCTCACTCACTTCTATCGACTAAACTGACTAACCTTAACTTCTCTACTTCTACTGTTGCCTAGTTTTCCAGCTATCTCACGGATCAACTGCAATCAGTGAGATGGCTTTCTGCTGTCTCCCCTTCTCTCCCAGTTAAAATGGGTGTCCCCCAAGGCTCTATTCTTGGCCTATTGCTTTTTCATATCTTTACTAATCTACTCTATACTTCTTGCCCCCAGTCAATGCTGGTACAATATGCAGATGACTCTACAGTCATCACCATCACTGACACACCCTCTGAACTCATCTCTACCACTCAGGCATCCTTTACCTTAGTCAAAACCTGTCTCTCTAATAACCTGCTTATTCTGAACTCAAATAAAAACAAAACTCCTACTCTTCTTAGCTAAAAATGTTAACTGCTTTAAACCTACTTTCTCTATACTGTCTCTAAATAACACTCCTATCAAAGTTGGATTTAGCACAAAACTCTTAGGTGTCATTATAGATGACCAACAAGTTCAACTTACATGTTAATAACTGTATCCAGAAGACTCATCTAAAACTGGGCCTACTCTACAGAAATAAAGTTTCTCACTAACAAAGCAAAAGTAACCCTCTCTCATGCTTACCTCCTACCCAGTCTATTGTATAGCTTTCAAATCCTAGTAATCTAAACTCCTCTCTCCTTACTAAATTAGAATCAACCTAGAACAAAGTAGCCAGATTTACAGCACACCAAACATATAAATCCCCTCACTGTTTCTCACTAAAACACCTAAACTGGCTAGAATTACCTCACCTGCTCCTCCTCTCTCAGTTCCAGATTATTCATTCCATCCTATACCAGCTTTTCTGCTGCCCCAACTTATCTCCTCTTATCTCTAAATATTCTCCCAATAGATCTCTTCGTAACTCAGGCCAAGACCTTCTACAGATCTATAAACTCAAGACCAAAATAGGATGCAACCTCTAACGCTACCATCCTACCATTTCTTGGAACAAGAAATAAAATAAGAATGCTACGATTTTGTATTCATATTTTTAGTTTACATTTTTTGGAACAGGCTGCCATTAGAAATTAGGTCCTTCAATCAGCTTAAACAATTCAAAGTGGCTACCAAGAAATACTTAAAAAGTCGCTGGTCCTGCCACTGTAGTCACCCCTCATAATCTTCTCTACTATCTCTAAGACAATGCTCTACCTGCCTCCTATGTTGTTTTGCTTCACTGACCTCTACTTCTTTTTTTATCTCTTAGCTCTTTCTAACCTTCTTTTCCCCTCTTGTACCTGGCATCTTTACCGTGAACAATAACCTCCTTTCGCTAATATTGAAAATATACATCTCTCATCTCTCTCCCTGAATCTTGATGTACAGTAACAGCAAATGATACTATGATTCTTTTCTTCTTGCTCTATTGATAAAATTGTACTGATATTGTTATACCACTTCTTTATTTACTTTTATTGTAAAAAAAAAATTCTTTTGAATCCTTCTTGTTAATTGCTTATGTTCAAACTTATTGTAATGTATGTGGAGCTTTTCTCCCCGGGCCTCCACTGAAAAAGGGCTATTCAGCTCAGTCGGCCTATCCTAGTCAACAAATGTAAAATAAATAAATAAATAAGTTTACAAAGGGATCGTTAGACATACAATATACTTTTTACACATGGATTTTAACCATGGCGTGTAAACATGACATATTAGTTGCAGATAATGGTAAGTTATAACGGAAATGTAAACATTATATTAATGCCACAACATCAATGTGTGAGGCACACATTGAGTGAAGAATTGGGGCCATATTGGTAAGGATCTGATCTCAGAGTCTATGACTGACATTGTTGTAAGGCCTATCTAGCAACATTCCTAAAACCCTGCTGTGAGTGTTAACTTACATTGTACCAAATATTTTGGAATCGGAACTATGTCAGTGTTGTATGCCTGAGTGGCATGGTACCAATCTTTCAAACAAATTATATGTATATATCTGGGTGCTGTGCACATGTGAGTTTTGCATTCATACTGGAGGCTGGGATGGCAGAAAATGTACAAGTAATAACAGACAAATGTCTTATATACTGATTACTGCATATCATGAAATTCACCAGAGTAACTTAATGACAGTGTATAATGGGCATGCTGGCATCCTCATAGCCTTCTATTTATATCATCGATATTTGACTATTATGAAATTTAGAATGTTGCATAATCATGACATTACATTGCACTTTTGTGTCTTTTGTTAAACAACACATAAATACACCTTATTGTCTGGATCTGCTGACTGCTATGTTTTCACAAACAATGTACCATAATGTGATGTACATCTGCCAAACATTACACATGTACAGTTTCATAAGTTTTGATCTTGTTACTTGCATATCATATAATCTCTTTTCAGTTCTTTTAGTTATCTGTCATTACAGTAGTGCATAGTTGTTTCCAATATCTGTCTTTAAGGCTGACTGTGATGTGACACATGTCAATCCATACTGTGAAGCAGTAGATAGATGTGGCAGCATAGGATGCCAACTGCATTAGATCTACATAAATGTCTGTATTGTGAGAGTGAATTCCTTTCTATGACCTTCAGTATGCTTTAGTAACATTTATTGTGCATAGCTTAATCTGCAGTTTGTTACACAATACATATGCATATGATTACTGTCATGTTTTGTAGCACACCTGCCAATGCAACACATTATACAAGCTCACTCCATGTATATGATATCCGCCTATATACATATGTAATCAAAATGCGTACGCATTTCTATGCATGCCTTATCACTGCTTGGGTTTTATTTCAGGCATGTTTTGCATTTGGATGTGATGTACGTTACACATCATGTTGTAATTTACTATGGATTGGTTGCACGTGTGACATCACCTAAGGTGTTATGCTTGGATAAAGTAGAGAGTAGTATATTGTCACACAGATAACAATTAAACATGCAGATTGTGTAACTTTTGTATGCATTTCATTTATTCTTCAATTTTAGGTTAATACCTATTATGTACAGAAAATCTTTTGTTCCTACATTCAAATTTGACAGAGCATTGGACCCATTCCAGATCAGCAATTGGATGATGACAATGCACTAGATCACTGCTAGCTGAGCTGGATACTGAGGTTGAGGATGATGATTGAGACAGCAATAATGATGGTGATGACAATAGACTGGGACCTGCATACACCATTATTGTTGAGGCTCAGCAGAGAAAATGTCCACCTTCACACCAGACACACAATTTTCAGGACCAGATCTGAGATATAATGACTGACATCTTCGAGATGCAAATGAGGTACACAATGTGTAACTTCTTTCAGGACATAGCATGGGCCATGCATGGATCCTTCCAGGAGATAGCAAGTGAGATCTTTTGTGATGTTCAACTCCATCAGGATGGTCCCTCAGGAATATAAGTATTATCTGTGTGATCCACTTTTGTAATGCTGACACCATGGTGTTTCCCATATTCTGATCTTTATGGCCTAGGCACACTTGTGAAGACATCCAATATTGCTATCAATGTATTTCTGTCATACTCCATAATGTGCACTGTACATATCAGGTCATATGTGGCTTTATTTTGTTGTAGCAGTATGACACACACATTACCAAATGACAGATACATTACCATTATTATTTACATAATCATTGTACTCTCTAATTGCTGCACATATTTCCTGCATATGGCAGGGGTGCTACTAATTCAGTCTATATGTGTGCATACTCCTATAGATGCTCTGCAGCATTATATCTCTATGTCCAATACACCCTAACCTTGTATGTGACACATATTACTGTTGCATTTAGCATAACGTGAGTGGGACAATATGAGCAATGGCAGCAACTCATGTTACATTATTCACATTCTTGTCAGATAACACAGTTAGGTAATGCATATATGTTTATCTGCATGTTATCCGTGTGAATATATTGCACAAATTTGCATATTGTTGTTTTGTATCTGTTCAACTACATGACATGCCCTTGATTTTGTAACTAATGTAACATTTGTGGGTCATGTTGTCTCACTGTCACAGTGACTTTGTATGTGTCATGTATTACCGATTCTTGTGCTGTGTTGTACAGAACTGTGACAGGTACATACAAATATGTATCCTTGACATAGTGTTTTGACATTCAGTGGTCCCTTAGTGAATATATGGAGGTGATGCATTGCTTAGCACCATTCGTAATTAATTGTTTTTGACCATATCTTGCTTATGGCACTAGCCAGTCTTTCTGAACATAACTTATAAAAGGATATGTATACATAAGTTAGCATACATGTTAGTGATTTATGCCTTTGTAGTACATGTGCACTGAATTAAATGGATGTACATGTGTATAGTTGTAATGTGATCAACACACAACCAACCATGTACTATGTAACTTGTTAAATGCACTTATCCCATTTTGCTGTGCTGTACCTCTGTACATGGGACTATCCTTTGATCAGTCCTGCACATGTATGATGATATTTGTATCAATGATGGTGACTGCACTACCTGTTGTGTTATGTTTGCTTGGCAGTATATATGGATATGTGATATTCAAAACTACTTTTATTGTGAACCTTTGTCATTTGCTGTTTAGTTGTTGCACATTACTGTGT
Organism: Protopterus annectens; assembly: GCF_019279795.1. Taxonomy (NCBI): domain Eukaryota; kingdom Metazoa; phylum Chordata; order Ceratodontiformes; family Protopteridae; genus Protopterus; species Protopterus annectens. The sequence continues at coordinate 1,040,393,006 of NC_056725.1, forward strand.
TATTATTGTCATTTGTACACAGACATGTCTGTAGCTACCCTTAGTGAACTATGCACATCAGATGCTGGCCATTTGCTTCAATGTACCTTGTGAGGACTTGCTGTACATCTTTTGTTGGGTGCACACACATGCACACTTGTGCCTCCTTAGTTATGGTTCTCCTGCTTTATTCTGTGCCTGCTTTTTCTTGCTGGCATTTCACTTAATACTGTGGCCGTATGTTCTCCATCCCCTTTCCCCCTTATAGCATCGCTGTTCTTGATCCCTCCCCATAGCATTGCTGTCCTCCAAATCTCTTCTCCCTTATAGCATTGCTGTTCTCCATTTCCCTTCTCCCTTATAGCATTGCTGTTCTCCATTTCCCTTCTCCCTTATAGCATTGCTGTCCTCCAAATCTCTTCTCCCTTATAGCATTGCTGTTCTCCATTTCCCTTCTCCCTTATAGCATTGCTGTCCTCCAAATCTCTTCTCACTTATAGCATTGCTGTTCTCCATCTCAATTCCTCTTTATAGTTGCTGTCCTACAACTCCCTTCCCCCTTTTTGCCTTGCTCTACTTGTTTCACATATACATAGCATATGTTATGTGCACGTTTACCTTTATGAAATATATTATTGTTGCAATGTAGGTGAGCTGGTATGATATGACCTTTGCCACCATGATGGACATATCTCTCAACATCTTAGCTCAAGAAATCTGGACAAAGTCTTAAATAATCGGGGAACAAAGGTCCCAAAATAGGGACAGATTTTAAATATGTTGCTTTTCAACTTAGAAGGTTGCTAGAATAATAGGATTTGTGTTGCATTTTCTGAAGGATATGAAGTCTGAAACTCAAAAGTATGTCATTATTTAGTGACTTCGATCCTCAGTGATTTGCCAAAAAACACACATCTTATGAAGGACAGACCAAAAGTATGAGGTAAAAATCTGGACATTCTATTAAAATCTGGGCAGTTGAGAGATATGAGATGGGTATCATACACATGCAAGTTACATGCATACAAGGCAGTTGAGCAGATTCCATCAGTGTTTATGCTGTAATTACATGTTATAGATTGTCCAGATATTTCTATGCTTATTGTCTATTTACAGGCTTGCATTCCTTAACTTTCCTTAATCGTATATGTATCACCATTTATGTAATATTGCATGTCATTGCTGTAGGTATGTGTGATGAGCTTTCTTTCAGCTTAGATTATGTTATGTTACTCCATGTCACACACCTACGTTGTTTACCTGAACAGCCATATGTGCTGCCTTTGGCATGCCATGTGTCAATGACATATGGATCCCATTTTCTGTGCTTGTGATGTGCATACTTATTTTTTTATTACACAGCTACAATAATCTTTGGCTTTGATACTGCTGTTTGTCACTGTGCTTAGTTGTTTACCTTTTGCATGCAGGGTTGGAGATTCTAGTCTGCTCTAGCGTTTGCACATCCTTGCTGTTGCTTACCTTACACTTACACTTACACTGTTGACAGCCTGGTGGAAGTTTGGATTTGATATCTATTGTGTACCTCCAATTGCAACAACCCCATTATGCATTCACCTACCATTGGTCATACTCATTCTAGTATGAGTGTCACACAGATTACAACATCTCAGCAATGACTTGTTCTTTTGTACATATGTATTTTTGCATTGTTCCATGTCTGGTATGTATCCATACCCGGTTTGTCATTGTTCCTTCATCATTCTACATGGTCTAGATGTGGGCTGTCTGTGAACCCCACCTATCCTTTATGTTTATTTCTGACATTGGTCTTTCACATCTTGTGATATTTGTTATATGTCTGTACCTGCACTTTTGCCCATCTCCTCTTTCTGTGTCTTTCATATCCTTTCTATTACCCACAAAAAAACAAACATGCCCCTGTGAACTTCCTGTTCCATCATAAACCTGTGTGTGTATATACATGTTTATCTGGGATATATACCTGTGTGTGTGTTTATCTGGGATATACACATTTGTCTAAAAGTTCATTTTGTCAAACACTAAGAAAATAACTACTTTTCTAATCAACAGCATGCACACCCATATGGGCTTTAAGCATGGGAGGCATGAGCTATACAATGCAATGGCACTGTAGGCGACGTTCCAGACATTTCAGATATAGCCCTATGAGTGCGAATGACTGCACTGTGTTTTGACTCAAACAGTATGAGTCAAAACAAAATTCGAGAAAAACTGGATGATGACAGATCAGTGTGCAGAATCTCAAGCACTGCAAACATCTGTTTCTCATGGCAATATTTAAAATCTGTCCTGGTTTCTACCTAGGAGAAAAAACAAGCAGGTACAAAAAGAATGAGTATAATATTAACCTTAACCCAGCTGCCTTCTACTTTCTAACTGCACCAGATTTCTTTTTTTTTTTTTTTTTTTTACCAAATGTATTACAATCCACCCCCCAACACTTCCAACAATACCCAAACACACACGCACACACACACACACACACACACACACACACACACACACACACACACACACACACACACACACACACACACACACACATGCACACACACACACACACACACACACACACACACACACACACACACACACACACACACTCGTAATCACTCTCCTTTCCCATCTCATTCATAAAAAGCACTCATAACTCAGCAAACCTTACCCACATACAAATACAAGCAAACAGACATATTTACATTACAAGCACAGGTATAACCACACATATGCATACATACATACAGAAAACTTACCTTAACCACTTCGGATTTCACAAGAAAAAAAATGTGCCAACCCAGAAAATACACCAATGACATCCAATGCCACTAGCAATCGGTAACAGATTGAGCAAAAAATGTCCTGAGTTTGCACTTTATACAGAAGTTCAGTGTATGTAGTTTTATAGGTTTATTTTAGGCTAACTGCTCTGAAGGGTCATTTCAAATCTAGCCAACAACCTGAGGTCAAAATTAAACCCTGTACCTTGTGTCTGTAGGGCAAAGACCTTAGCCATTAAGCCAAACCCACCCCTACATGTAGTTAATTAGTCCTGGACTCACATCTTAAAGTAACAGAACCAGTTAACTGCAAAGAAATCATTTTTTTTTTCTTACTAATGCTTTTGCAGGCCATAGAAAAGGCATTGGAGGGCTGGATTATGGTCTGACATGTACCCAATGGACAGCTCTGTTGAAGAGTAATGACCACTGATAACAGTGAACACTGTCTGATTTGAGGTGAGTCAGGTGGATTTAGATGCAGCAGCAGTGTGAACAGAGTGAAGGTGCCACACATTACCTGAACACACTAGCTGAGTTTGGGCAAGGTTAATGTAGCAGCAATTGGGAAAGGGGGAGTGGCAGGGGTGGCTCGTGGCATCGGACTGCCAGAATGCAGCCCACTCAGCAAAAAAAAAAGAAAAAGTTCCTTGTGTTTTGTTGTGTAGAAGTAGAGACAGTATTTTTTTTGGTTTACTTTGTCTCCGATTCCGCGACTCGGCAAGTACGCACTTTAACCTCGGTTGCGGCAGTTTTAAATAAAGACTTTTTTTTGTTTTTGTTGCAGCCCAGTGAACTAATTAAGGCATCAGTGTGATGCCCAGCAGTCTATGCGGTTCCAAACCGCATAGAATTGGAAGGGGTTCGGACTGCGACGTCCGCAGGCACGTACATGACGTGCTTGGGCTAAATGCTGCTGATTGGTTGTCGCTCTCTTCCCGGTCTTTATGTGCTGGGAAAAGAGGGAGAATCAAGCAGTTTCAGTTGTGATTCTTGATCGTGACTGAGTCGGAAGGTCAAACTCAAAAAGTATAAGGAGGAGTTACCTATTTTTATATATTTTTTTTTTTTGGGCTGCCTAAACTATATTAATTTTTGACAGCTGTGTGCTGAGTGATTGCTGAAGAAGAAAAGTGAAAAAAGAAAGTAGAACAATAAGTTATTAGAAGAAGGAAGAAGAAGAAGAACAGAGTACAGTACAGAGTTTTCTTCTTGGTGGTATGTTTATACATTTATTTTTTATTGTCCCAGATTTGATTTCTCAGTTTGCTGGATAGCCTTATCTGGATTATCAAAGTCATCATTTTGCTATTCTAGTACCCTTTTTAACATCATAGGAAAGGACAACTTTAATTTAATTTTTCTTTCTTTATATATACTCCCGCTTTGCTTCAATTAATTGCATTCAGTGCTCTAAATTCATTGAAATACTCAAGCTCTACAAATACTGGATATTTAACCACCCATCACCAGCCACTGCTGTGGTTGCCATATAATCTCCACAGTACTTGCTTTTTTCTCTTAACATAATGTAAACACCACCAAAACTAGCCTTTTTCATGTTTTTTAACATTTTTAACTCAGTGGAACTCCTGAACACACTGTGCGTGCACCCTCTCACCATAATGTTGTACTTTAATGTCTGTAACACCTACTGAATGTAATGCTTAAATTGGTTGACCATACTTTATTTTGAAACTCTACCAGAAAAATCTTAGCATTCAATAAAACATAATATTCCAAGTAGTTCTTAAAAGTATTGATATGAGGTATAGCTGAGAAGATACATTCCTGTTGTTTATGTATTTATGCATTCATTTGAATGGAGTAAAACTTCTGAAGTGTACAGTTTTTGCCATTCAGACAGCTGTAATCAAAGGTGCAGCTAAGGTGGGGTAAAGGGGGAGCCACTCCAGGCACAAAGTGTTAGAGGGCACGATCAGCAGATCCTAATCAGTCTTCAGTGCATTACCAGAATCAAATACTGATACAGCATTTGCAGTCCTAATTGAAAGACTGTCGCACTCTGTGCTTGCATAAACTGAAGCAGTTTAAAAGGAGAAGATATCTTTTTTTTTTGGTTGAGATAGTTAAGGGATGCCAGATAAGAGGATGGTACCAGGCACAAGACTAGCTGGCTGCACCTCTTGATGTAATTGTTGATTGGTTGTCAACATACCTCTCAAGTGCTAAGATTTAGGCATAGTGCTATGATTTTGGCCCTCATATTGAGGCTTGCTCTTGCTAGATTCACTGATCTTCTTCTAATGTTAGACCTGATTATGAGGATATACCCTATTAAATAAATAAATCTAGCCTATACACAGATTCCCCATCACTTTCTATATAGGATCCTGTACAGGAAGAACTTGTATTGTGAAAACTAAGAAAGTACTACTCTTTCTGATAGCCTATAATAATTCTTAAAGGTCAGTGCTATGATTTTTAATGCAAAGAGATTCAGATGTATGATGGTCAAATCGTGTGTGTTGAGCTGTACACACATTTGCAGACTGATTTTGCATCATATTTTTATACGTTCCTCATAACATTTGTGTAGGGGATAGGTATTTCAGGTGTGCATGTATTTATTTAGAGCATCATCGGGTGGATGGAGCTGTGTGTGTGTGTGTGTGTGAAATGCCCCCGTTACTATATACTGGTGGCTAGAGAACAAATGGTGTTGGGTAGAGATACTCAGGCTTGAACCCTGTACCTTGTATGCAGGTGTTAAGGACCTGAATTCCCTACCCACCACCATTTGTAAAAAAAAATTGCAGATTTTTGCCTCATATTTGATCTGATCTGTTCCTCATAATATCTGTGGTTTCTAAATACTACAATGCTTGATATTTGATAGTGCAGTGGTAGTATTGTTGCTTTATGGCTGTAGGTTCTCGGGTATGATTCTTGGGTGGGGTGCCTTCTGTGTGGGGTCTGCATCTTCTCCCTGTGTTTGTGTGGGTTTGCTTTTGTGTCCTCTCATGTTATAAAGACATGTCTGCATCCTGGGCCTCTGCTGAAAATAGTTTTTTTGTTCCAAGTCAGATTGTCCTGATTAACAAATGTTAAATAAAATTGACAGGCATTTGAATTTCAGACTTCATATTCTTCAGAAAATACGTAGTAACACGACCTTTTATTCTAGCAATTTTCTAAGTTTATAAGATGAATATTTGAAATTTGTCTTTATTTTTGGGACTGTATTACCCCCTTATTGTCTTTGTCCAAGTTTTTTGTGCTAAGGTTGACAACTATGGCAAGAACTGAATTCACTGAATATGTCTGAGGGCTGTATTCCCTCATTACTGGGTTTGTCTAGGTGTTTTGTGCTAAGAGGTTGACAGCTATGGTGAGAACTGAATTCATTAAATGATAGCCATTTAAGTTTCAGTCTTCCTCTCTTTCACAAAGCAGCTGATATGGCATAGTGGTATGTTGCTCTGACTGTTTTACACAGGGACCTTGGCAGTAAAATGTATGGTGGTAACACAGCATTTTCTACAACTTTCCAAGATTATACAAGCAATGTTTAATTTGTCCCTGGTTTTTGGCCATTGAGCCCCCCCCCACAATAAATTTGGCTTTTTCCAGATTTCTTGTGCTGCGAAGTTGAGATGCAGTTGAGTATTGAGTAGATTTTACAAGGAGCTGAGAGCTGCAGGGGAAGAGAAGCTTAGTGCTGTGTATGGAAAGTCAGCTTGCAATGTTAATAGCACAACAGGTTGTGTATTTGCTTCTGATGCAGAAGGTTGTTGGTTCTACTCCCACAAGGGATAAATGCTGCTGTACTGAAAAAGTTAAGATACTATTAGCCTGTTATCTGTTTGCCATCCATTTCCTATTGCAATATTACTAGCTTATCATTTTTAATGTAATATAGGCAATTTATTCCTCAGGGGCATCAGACACTTTATTTTTCAATGAAACCATGAAATATAAAGGTTTTTGCTAGCAGCAACCTCTTCATTAGTTACAGATTTATTCAATGTGGAATTATTTAGATGACTTTTTTACTTCAGAGATTGTACATATTTACTGATAATGGTGGACTGTAGAATTGTGCATATTTACTGATAATGGTGGACTGTAGACGTTTGAGTAGACTTTTATGATGGAAATGTTCTGAATTGGGCAGTTTTTTCATTATTGGTGCATGCATTTTGTTTCATTGTTTACTGGAAAAATATTCAAAACAATATATCAAAGAGCACATATATGTTTCATATGCAAGGGGCCTATGATTTGAAAACAGCCCAGAATTAATCTTTATCTGCCACTGGTAAAATGTATTTTCTTTGAATGTGGGTTTCAATGCTGTTTCAATGAATGTGAGTTTCAAGGGCAGAGAAGTTTTAATGCTATGTTTGTTTAGCAGATGTCTTAGTGTTTGTGCTGTAAAATGCAAAATAAAACTTTCAAATGAAGTCCAAATCATCATAGAAGTAAATCAGTATGCACATTAGTGTTTATGGTAAATGGAGTGAAATAGCCAAGTAATGGTTTATTGGAATGGCTCCAGGAGGAGGCTCCATTCAACCATGATTTTGTGAGGGGGAAGGGCGGCAAACTTAGATAGCCCCAGCTGAACTATACCTCCCAACTGTCCAGATTTTCAAAGAATGAGTAGATGTTTGCTTCTTATTTTTGGTTTGTTCCTCATAAAGTTTGTGGCAAATCATTTAGGAATTAAGTCACTAAATAATGACACACTGAGTTTCAGACTTCATAACCAATGCATGCTAAAGTAAGACTTGTTGTTCTATCAACTGTCTCAGTTTATACAAGAACAATTTTTAGTACTGTTTATATGTTCCCCCAATATATTTGGCCTTGTCCAGATTTATTGCATTAACAGGTTGAGAGGTACATGCAAATAAATTGCTTTATAGAATTAGGCATAGCCAAATCTGATTTTTGGCTCAAAGTGTTGCTCTTCCCCTAATAATCCCTCTGCAAAATAGCAATTTTGGAAGAAAACATGGAGGGTTTACAATTAAGAAATAACTGTAATCATAGTTATATATTACTTTTATTTCAGAAATACATGTAGATTCTTTTATTTTGTCAGCTGCTCAAGTTAGCAGTACTAATATTAAAGTGCCCCTTCTTTGACAGGTTCCCAGCTGTATTGTGTGGCTATTTTATATTTTTACATCACATTTTTGGTCCATTTTTCATAAAATTGTGTTTTTTGGCAAATTAGTGACAAATCATTAAAGACTGAAGTTAGAAAATAATGACAGACATTTGAGTTTCAGATTTCATATCGTTCAGAAAATTCATACTAATGCAAGACCTATTCTAATCTCTTTCTAAGTTTATAACAGCAATATTTTTAAAAATTGTCCTTGTTTTTGGGCCTTTGTCCCACTTCTTTGTATGGCTTTGTCCAGATTTCTTGCTCTGAGGTTGAGAGGTATGACAAATGTGTCAGGGTCATCAGTCAGTCAGAGACATTTCAAATTGTGACATACTTGTTGCACCCCACTCCCCCATGAGTGACTCTGGATGTGTCGAAGCAAGGCAAGGAGTAGTTATGCAGTGTAAATGTGCAGGGTATCCCCCCATCCAAGGTATACACAAGTACTAGAGTGGCTTTCCATCTGTCCTTGATTTTTGAAGAATGGTCTGGTTTCTGTCATATTTTTTGTACTGTTGATTTATGCTTATTACTCAAAGTGCCTGTTGCTCTGTGTTTAAGTAGCAATACTTTAATGACTATCAGGTAAGCTTAGATGAGATTGTAAGATGCAAGTAAGCTTTAATAAGCATAGTGTTAAAGAATTGCCAACATTGAAAGCCTTTCTGTTGTTGCCATGTAGAGAATACTTAACTAGATAATGTATAAGCCTTGGGTATTGAAATGCATATGACAGCATTTGTAATAAAGGACAGGATTACATTATTTTAAGAAGCTCATTACACTTGGAGACTTCCAGTCATCTCTGCAGGCTTTACCCATAAACTTAACAGAATGCCAATCGTGTGGTCCATAACCTGTACAGTAATTCTTTTAAGCAATGTATCTTGAGCTTATTTCTTGTTTGCTTTTCATTTTTTACTTTGATCATGTTTTCCCCATGAAACAAGTAGATAGTTGTCAGGCAGCAGGTCTTTTTTTGGATAAGGAACATTTTTACAAGTGGGGGCATCAGAGATTTCTACTTTCAGCATAATACTTGGAACTTTAATAAAGCTGAATATAAATTATAATTAGAATTGCAATGCGAGAAGTGGTTTGAGTTGAGTGCTGCTTGTTTTTCTTATACTTGATTTTGACTGGCATTCCATTAATGTATTTAAAAAAGTAATTTATTTTTTCATGCCTCATAGCCTTTTTGTTTCCATCTAGATATTAAGTAAGCTGTCATGCAGCCAATGCATTGAAATATTTTTATTCTTCTACACTTCACTTTGTCTTGATTGGACTCTCATAATGATGGTTTGGCACCCACGGCAGTGTATTTAGTTAGTTTTTTTGTGGTTTTGAGCATAGATCCTCCCCCTTTCTAGTTGGCCACACCCCTTCCCATTGGCCCCACCCATTCAGTTGTCTCCTGCAGCCCCCCCTTTGAATTAAAGTCACCAGCCACCACTGGGGAGTGGGAGAGGGTAGGATGACAGGTTAGGGTTTCAGGTGGCTGGGGCAGTTAGGTTTAAAGATCACGAGCAGAGTTTAAGATTGGGGACCAATTGGTGACATTAGGTTTATGGAGTGAGAAGGGAGTTTTAGGTTTGTCAGAGTGGGAGGTGAATTGTACAGTTATGAAGCAATCAGTGACATCAGGTTTACGGAGCAGGAAGGAATTTTTAGTTTAATGGAGTGGGAGGGGATTTTAGGGTTAGGGAACAATTGGGGACTTTAGGGTTAGGGAGGACAGTGCTATATTTAGGGTTAGGGACTGGTTGGGCATTTTAGGGCCAGAGTAGGGTTTTGGTAAGGCTATACAGTTCAGTAAAATCTGGTGGTGGGACGTCAAGGTAATTGAGTAGGAATGAGATAGTGGGAATTAGGGCAGCTACTAATTAGAGCAAGTGGCAGTGAGCCAATGTGTATTGAGCTACTAGTAAGCCAACACTTATGCTAGATCTCATTAAAAGTTGCCAGCTCTTAACAAGATGAGAATATCATCTTAAAGAATGAGTTCTGGCTAATATAAGGAGGAACATAAACCATTTATTAAGGAAAACTAACAATAAATAAGACTGGTGCATTTCAGTCTTTGTGGGTACCCCTGAAAGAGAAAAATTCGATTTTTTTACATACAGATTTTTGGAATTCTCTATCTGGTTCACTAATTAAGGTAACAATTGAACCAGGCGAAAATATGGTTACTAAATTCTAGAGCTCAAAATCTGTTATAGGTATAATTTAATATTCTGAATTTCACTTCCTTTTGTTTTTCCTTCTTTAGTGAGGTCTAACATGAAATGTGTCTGCCACCAGTGAATCATTTGAAAGGTAACAAAAAAAACAGTTAGCGGGGTTATTGAAGGTTAAATGTGATGATGATGATAAATAAGCATTTTTAGGGTTGGTTCATTTCAGTTCTCCAAGTTTCCTAAGATTACAAGGTAGACTGAGTTCTGCTAATCTGCTCCACGGTTCCAAATATTTCATCAGCATTGTAATGTAATCCTGATCATCCTATTTATTTTGGATGTACTGGTTTCAAAAAAGTGGCAGTCTATCATCATTAAAGATAATCTTTATGAGAAAAAATATATAAATAGAAGCTAGTATTTGTATCAACAATGTGCACTTCCTCAAATATTTCCATAATTCTGCAGGTATTTTAAGAAAGAGCAATTCTTAAAAAAATAATTGAGCTTTGTTGACAGTTTATTAGTGTGAATGGCCATTACTGACTCCCTCACTCAAACATGACTTGTCTGATTTATCTTAAAATGAAAATACCCCAGAAGAAGATTTACAACTGACTGGGCACAGATGACACAGCATTTATTAGCATTCTAACATCTGGAGGAGGTGGCTATGTAGGGAAGGGATTGAAAGGCCACCATATATTCACCAATTCTGGTTCAAGGATGGTAATAGAGTCTTGACAGAAGTGCTCATGTTCTGAGAAGGCCAAGGATCATGAGACACATATTATATACTTCTGGGCAATATGAGTCTACCAAGGAGTACAAATGTACTGGTATACAGAAGTATGCTGGATCCAATATAGTGAATACTGCACCATGTTTTTTGGGCAGTTGGTGTGGGGGGTGGGATATTACAAACATATAGAAAAAACCTATCCTCTGCTGGGTTACAACTGCAATCATGAACTTTCATTTACTAGGATTTTGAGAGTTGGGATGAGCAAGTGGATAGGTGTCAGTAGTCTTGATGGCTTATAGAGAATGAGACAAAAACAATTGTGATTTTTTCACCTCAATACTTGATGGTATTTGATAGTCTATCTTTTGTTTGAAGGATTTTTCAATTTCTGAGAAATTAATTGGCTTCTGCAAGTTATAAAAAATATATATCCATACCATTCTACTGTATCTGTGGCAAAGTGAATTTTTTTTTGTGATGTTTAAAATGTGAGAAACATAATGAGGTATGTTTTTAGTTGTTAAAACAGGCAAATCAGTTGAAATGTTAAGATGTGTTATAGGGTGGTAGCATTTGTTGGGGTGGGGAATCAAATTTCAGACACTGATTATGCAACCAAATAGGTCCAGTAAAACTGTTGTGTATAATAATGCATACATTTTAAAATAGACAGCTTGTAAGGATGCCTTTTGTGCATCTACATCTGTATAAAGTAGCTTTTTCAGTATGTTCAGTGAATAAATAGTACAGTCATCTGACATATAAATATAGCAATCCCAGGGGAATTGTCAGGCCTGTGAGGGTGCTGAAGTTTGTACCAAATCTGCTGTAGAAGGAAGGTAACCTGACTTTTTTATTGAATGGAACCAATAATGTGCCCATGTATCGTAATGTGGACTTTATCACTTGGGTTTTAGACTCTGCTTACTGGACTACTGCATTCTTGGGTACTTCTTTAGATTTCTGCATGAAGAACTGTACGGTCTGGAAGTTTCATATAAAAGGAAGGAACTAAAGTAGCTCTGCTTTAGTACTAATATTTAGAGAATAGTCACAAAATGTTCAGCTTAAATGGTCTTTATACTAGTCAGTATTACCATCTTTAGTTTTACTGTAAGTCTTCATATTTGTTTGCAAATCAAGAATAAAACAGTATATAAATTACCAATTCATTCATGTCAGACCCTGCATTCCAATATAATGCTTCAAGTGCTTGACTAATGTTAACAACGACACAAACAAAAAACAAAGATACCTCTCTCCTAACATCAACAAAAGGCCAACTTTATGAGTACAATACAGGTTCACTGTATTCTTCTGAGGAAAACATTTCTAATGCTGCTCCTGTAAAATAGAAAAAAGATTATATATCCATGCACTAAATAGGTACAGATTAAGGTCCAAATATGATAAATAAGTGAGCAGTCATGGTAGGATACCTATTAAACTTTACTTGGCAAAACAACCAAGTAACATTGACAAAATGAACTTTCAAACAAAAGTGTATATTGCAGATACACAAACACACGTGCGCACGTGCGCACACACACACACACACACACACACACACACACACACACACACACACACACACACACACACACACACACACACACACACACACACACACAGGTGTGTGTGTGTGTGTGTGTGTGTGTGTGTGTGTGTGTGTGTGTGTGTGTGCGTGTATATATATATATATATATATATATGATCTACTTCAGAAGATTAGTGTTTCAAAACCTCGAGCTTCAAACAGCCGAGACCATAAGATCAAAGTTTTGAAACTTCGAAAATCTAATAATAAAACAAATAATAAAAGCAATTTTTTTATGTTGCCCACCTGCACCCCCACACACCCCCTTCTAATTAAATATACAAGCTCTAAAATCGCACTACAGTCAGGAAAACAGTAAATATCACATTCTGCACTGTACTGCGATCTCCATTCAAAATGTTAAAAGTTTCAAAACTTCTATCTTATGGTTGCGGCTTTCTGAAGTTTGGAGTTTTGAAACTTTGAGCTTCTGAAGGAGATACACAGGTGTGTGTGTGTGTGTGTGTGTGTGTGTGTGTGTGTGTGTGTCTGTGTGTGTGTGTGCGTGCGTGTGTGTGTGTGTGTGTGTGTGTGTGTTTATATGTGTGAGTGTGTGTCTGTCTACATACCTAGCAAATCTGCTGGGCATTGTCTTTACTCATACAAGGTTGCTAAATCCTGGAATTCTTTATCTATATCTATCAGATCTATACCCTCCCTCCCATCTGTAAAACCACTCAAGATGTCATAGCTAAAATCTGGCTTTGCTCTTGCTCAAACCAGGATAAATTATATCCCCAAATGTGAACAAGTACCTTTCCATTCCTTATACCACCTTACTCTCCCTTCTTCACTTACTTCCTTACTGCTATCTAATTCTCTTCCCTGACTTTCTCACTAAATATACCATAAGCCTGTTATTTTTCTCACTTTGTATTGCAATTCCTATTTGTATTAGACTAACTTACCTTTAAAATCTCTATAAAGTGTCTAAAATGTCTCTAAATATTAAATGATTGTCATATACCTTGCATCGATTCTTAACCAATGTTTTTATATGATGCCTATCTGTTATAATTATTTAAACTACAGATTATTTTTTTGTTTTATTTTTGAAGATTGTAGAATTATTGTTCTTAAAATGTTTTGTAATAATCTGGAGCTTTTTTCCCCGGCCATCTATTGAAAATGGACTTCTACCAAATCAGACTTTCCCAGTAATCAAATATCAAAAAAATAAATAAATAACTATAGATAGATATAGCTATAGCTATAGATCTATATATATATATCTATATGTATATTTATAGATATCTATCTATATGTATATATACATATGGATCTAGGACTGTTGAACGAAAGTTCAACAGTCCGAATCCAAAATCACTGAACGCACTTTAATGAAAGTGCTTTTACCAAAAAAGCACTTTCGTTAAAGTGCGTCAAAAAAAAAAGAGGAAAAACAACAAAAGTGTGTTTATGCTGTACCCCCCTCCCCCCTACTTTAATATTCTCACTCCGATATCGCACTACAGTGGAGAAAAGGAAAATATTCCCTTACCCGCACCGTAGTATAATCTCCACAACAGTCATTCCCCCAAGACTCCCTATGGCTGCAGGCATACATACGCGAAAGTGCTTTTTCAGTTAAAAGCACTTTCGCATAAATATGCCCGTCGATTAAGCCTTTGGTGAAAAGCACCACTGAGCATCAGTCCTAGACCCATATATATATATATATATATAGATATATAGATATATATATATATATATATATATATATATATATATATATATATATATATATATATATATGTCTGTGTGTGTGTGTATATACATGTTTAATCTATAGTATCTATACAGTATATATAGATACATACATACATGGGTATATTATATTAAATGAAAAAACTTCTCATCTAATTGTAAGAAACTTTTCATCTAATCAGAAAACATCTAAAACATCTAAAAATTTAATTTAATTAAATTTATTTTAGGATCAAGAGACATTTTCACTAAAATTTCATATGCTGGTGCCCTATCCCACACTAGTACTTAAATATCTCCATGGTCGCCCAAATGCAGAGAAAAAAGAAAACCCTACACAAAGTAATGCACTGCTGTTGCGCACTATTTTGTGGGGGCATTAGCAAGAAACAAATGGTATGCTAGACTAATTTGCCTTGTAATTCCTCCTACCCTACTCTACCCTATCCTAATACCCTACACCATACAAGTATTTATTCAATACAGCTTACTACATTTTTCTATCAAATGTTACTAGGTTAAATGTGCTTTATATTAAATGAGTTTCTGACAAAATAAGATGCTGTGAATTTAGATAGAATGAGCCTTAGATCAAATGAGTATATATATATATATATATATATATATATATATATATATATATATATATGTATGACAATTTGCCTCCATGGATGATGTCACACACTACTGTGGCCACTAGTGGCAATAACAGCCTGTTGCATATGCATATTCGCTAATGTTGTGGCAGTGTTGAACATATCTCTGCTACTCTCCTGCATGTCCATAAAGGTTTCATTGTGGTCATTAACAATGATTAACAATGCATCATGTTGCTCTCTTAATGCATTTCTGAATTGCTCTACCATCTGGTATTGCCTTATTTGCATACACAGAGACCTTCATTGTAATACTCTTCCTCATTGCCAACTTATTAATCAGCTATTAGTGCATAACTTGAACAGCTGCACTTTGTGGTCTATGCCATGTGTGCTCAGTGCATGAACAGCTGTGCTGTGCGGTCTATGCCATTTGTGCACAGTGCATGAACAGCTGCACTGTGTGGTCTATGCCATTTGTGCTTAGTGCATGAACAGCTGTGCTGTGTGGTCTATGCCATTTGTGCTCAGTGCATGAACAGCTGTGCTGTGTGGTCTATGCCATTTGTGCTCAGTGCATGAACAGCTGCACTGTGTGGTCTATGCCATTTGTGCTTAGTGCATGAATAGCTGTGATGTGTGGTCTATGCCATTTGTGCTCATCGCATCTCTGAATTACAAATATACCCTGCATGTGGCTGCTCATTGCACACAGTTGCCTGTCCCAATTCGGTGAATGTTTTTGAATCACATCTATTTGACCCTTTCTCACTATGGTTACATTCCAAAAAACTGTAAAACAACATATCTACCAGAAAGTGTCATCACTAGACAAAGAAAGTCACCATCCCAAAATTCTGTCCTAAGAAAGGTAATATGACTTGCTTTGATAAAGTCAGACAACTGCAAAGTGTGTACTAGTAACAGTAAATTGGAAATCATTTATAGCTCTTGTTAACTCAGCTATTGAGAACAGTTTTGTTAAAGTTGGAGAGAAAACTATTAATCAAGAGGAATATGCTGAAATCTTAATAGTGTAAAATATACACATTGGGGCATAAATGTGTAATCAAAACAGATGATGTTGCTATGTACTGGGATTGTAACCAAGCTGAATGTGTTGCGGGTAGAAATATAACTGCCATGTGAAATACTGATAGGACAAGAGATTTCAAGATTCTTCACTGTACTCAGTTGAAAATATAAAACGATAACCACTTGTTGAGGTATTTATGTGATCAGTATGCACCTCTACATGACCTTTTCCCATTTCAAGATGAAATATTTGACAATGAACTCATGTAAGAGAAAACTGGCAAGCACATTTTAAAATGTCTTCTCTACATACTTCTGTAACATAATTTCCATACGAA
The DNA here is from genome assembly GCF_019279795.1 of Protopterus annectens. Lineage (NCBI taxonomy): Eukaryota > Metazoa > Chordata > Ceratodontiformes > Protopteridae > Protopterus > Protopterus annectens. Next base: position 1,040,409,112 of record NC_056725.1, read on the forward strand.
CATCATAAAAATACAACCATACTAAAAAAAGAATATATTTCAGAATCTTCTGGATATATTACTGAAAACTTGGCATGATACTAATTAAAAACCTGTCACAAAGGGCAAGACTGGGGGGACTTCTAGGATGGCGTGGATAAGACAAGATGCTTGACTCCTTTGTACCCATTCCAGTGTCAGTTTTATAACTAGACCATTACACTGTTAAAACATGAATTCATAAAATTAGTGGTCTGGGGGATTGGATATTAGCTGATGTTAGGTAAGATGGGGAAAAGATATTTGATTATGAGGGCAAGAAGTAGTTGCACCTTGAACAGGATAATTGCCCACACGATAAGTTATTATCCTGGGAAAGGCTACTAGGGATTTCTGAGAAGGTGCAATGGCCAATATAAATCATAAAATTGATAAAATGTTTGAAGAAATCCTGAAATTAAGTGGCCTCCTTGCAGACTGTGTCAAATGAAATAAAAAGAGGTTTGAAGGGATGAAAAACCTTTCAACAGGCATGAAGATTCCTTGTGTGAGTTGTAGAAGGGGTAGTGGAAGCACACAGATGGACTACCAGAGACAGAAGCCTTGCAGGAGGAGATGCAGGACGCAGACATGCACGCACACATACACCTACACTATCGATCCCCTAATTTACTGTGCTACTTTGACCACCCTGGCAGATGCAAACTCACACATGCACATACGCCCACACACAGGTATTCAGAAAGCTCATGTCAGGTCTTGTATCCCACCTGTGACCCAAAGGGTGACAGGACTAACAAGAAACAGAGTACAAAAGATTAGTCCAGATAAAATTGCTTTAGGTAGTAGTTCTAGGAGACTCTCTCTCTCTGATGCCCTTAAAGAACACTTGTCAATCTTCCTACTTAACTGAAGAAACTATTTGAAACTTCAATAATGTGTCCTTATTCCTCCCACAGGGAGGGCATCAGAAAGACTCTCCCAGAACAGCTAGTTAAAGTGATTTTATCGGGACTAATCCTTTGTACTCGGGTTCATTAACTACAATGGGGCAATGCAGCATTTTGGTCATGTTTATTATCATCATAGCTCTGCTAAATTACACATCCAAGTGATTTTCTGAATCACTCAGCTGCATATATCCATTCCTGCAGGCATTTCCAGTAGAGAGAACATAGCTAATTTTCATTGGCTGTTCTCAATGAATGCCTTATTAGCATTTAGTATGGCTGTGAAGATACTCCACTGTGGTGAGACTACTGACTATGTAGAATCACTGTGGTGTGTTTGTCTCTGAATCAGAAAGGGCATCCACTAGTGTCTGACCACCAATAGGTTTATAGGTGTGTGCTAGGCTAATGGCCCTGGGGCCTTTACAAGCCTAGCCATAGGATTACCCTGGCATAGTGCCACCATACCTTAGATCCCAGTGCCTCTGTCGAATAGAGTCACTGGACTTATATCTAGGGTGAATTTTCTGTTTCCTATCCACTCATCAGGATTTATCTTGAAGAAAGTCAGTGAGGTGCTCTGCCTGACATGTATGGGAAGTCTATTCCATAGCATGGGCAGTCTCTGGGTTATGAACCTGTCCCTCCAGCATGTTCTGTTAATTGTGATAATGAGGCTGAGGTCTCTAAAGCATGTGGTGTGGAGAGATTGGGATTTTCTAACAGAGGTGAGACAGACATGGCTTTGTAAGTCAAGCAGATCACCTCTAAGTAGGCAATATGAGACAGAGAATAGTTGCAGTTTTTTGAGTTTGTCCAAAACAAGTGATGTACTTTTGTGACCTCTACAGTTGTTGCAGGTGTCTATGGAGGTACATGCCAAATGGGGCATTGTACTCAGTGATTGGCCTAATGAGGAAAGAGTAGAGGGAGACAATGACCTCTTTCTTCCTGGATGCAAAACCCTTAGAAATGAGATGTGCCACATAGAAGGACTTTCTGACCACATTGGCAATGTGGTGATCAAAAGAGAGTTTGCTGTCAACCTGTGCTCTCAGATCTCTTATAATGCCTTCTGTGTTCAGTGGACTACCATCAATGTGGTAATTCATGGGAACTGGGTTTTCACAAAGGGGATGATGATACATTTTTTGGCATTGAGCTTAAGGCCATGCTTCAGACACAAGTCGTTTGTCTCAGTGAAACCATTCTGTAGGATATCAACATCACTTGGGGAGTTAATAATAGCTCCCAACTTGCAACTGCCTGCGAACATTGTCAGTCAGAGTTCCTTCATGTTGGCCTGCACTTCAGAGAAGTAGATACCAAACAGGATAAGACCCAGGAGTGAACCCTGTGGGACTCCACTCGTGACTAGTCAGAAGTCTGACTTGGAGTCAGCTACTTTCACACTGTGGGTTCAATCTGTGATCCAGTTTGCAACCTACCTAATGATATAGGGGATTATGCCTAGCATAGTGAGTTTTTCTATGATTCCTAAGTGGAGAATGGTATCAAAACAATTCAAGAAAGCAAGAGCCAGCAAAACAGTGACAATAAGGTTTATTGTAAATACAATAAGGAGAACAAACAGACAGGTTTCGGCTAAATAGTTATTAAGCCTTCATCAGTGTATCAATGTTTCATAACAAACTTCTTCTTCTTTCGGCTTTTCCCAGTTGAGAGCAGGCCACATCACCTTGTCCTTCACAGTAATGGGCAGTGTGGTTTTACGGTGTTGTCGCCGAGCCAGCCCGCACCCATCCACACTAACACACACACACACACACCACACAGGCCAATTTGGCCAATCCCATGTACAGCATGTCTTTGGGATGTGGGAGAGAGAGGAACCAGGAGAGGAGCCACACAGAGACAACCCACAACCACAGGAGAACAACCAGACACCCCTCAACCGGAGAACCGGGGTGCAGGGCTTGGCAATGCAACTGGTACGCACAGGCCGCCCTGCACCCCCTAATGTTTCATAACAAACATTCTCCTTAAATAGTAGTTGGTCCACCTGGAGGTTAATAAAGGAAATTACACTTATATAAAAGTATTAGAAATATTCATTGAGTCCTGGTGGAAATAATGCCCCTAGTTTAACAATCCATTTTTTCTCTTTGTTATTGAGTAGTTGATGCCAACCTGATTTATTGTTATTGTTGCCCTGTATTTTAACTATAATGGTAAAGTGAAAATTGGCATTAGGGTGTTTCTCCTTGTGTTTATATAATGCATTGCTGATTCTCTTGGTCCCAATATTGCTTAAATGCTCCGAAATTCTGAACTTAAATGGTCTTGAGGTTTGGCCAACATAGAAGGCAGAGCAGCTGCATGTGGCCATATAAATTAACCATTCTGATTGGCAATTGGCAAAAAAAAGTAATATTGAATATTTTGCCACTGTTCCTACTGGAAAACTCCTTAGTTTTAAAAATATTTTTACAGTATGTACAGTGGCCACATGGAAAACAGCCTTGTAGAGCCCTGCCCTCTATGGTTGTTTGTATGGAATGTATGTCTGAGGTGCGTATACGTTTATAATGACTCATGTGTGAGCCCAAGTTTTTACCTTTTCTGAAAGAAAAGTGACACGTCTCATCTATAATGTCCCTCAGCTGGGTATCGGCTAGGAGAATATTCCTAGGTCTACGTACAATGTTAGTAAGGACATCTGTATTCCTTCCATATGCTGTAATAAGTCTTATGGGTGAGTTCTGCTTAGCCACTTTGTCCTTATATTGTAATAATGTAGACCTGTCATGTTCAGATGCCCAATGTTTGGCTCGATATATATTCCCTGTTTTGTAGCCTCTCTGCTTGAATCTCTCAACAAGATCTTGCTCATATATGTGATGAATATTAGCATCTGAACACATCCTTTTAATTCTTAAAAACTGCGACTTTGGAATGTTTCTGCAGATGTAAGATGGATGAAAGCTAGTGGCATGGAGTAAGGAGTTGAATTAGGGATGTTTTCTATAAACATCAGAAGGGAGAGTATGGTCAGTATTCCATGTTACCATTACATCAAGAAATGTAATGCTATTACTATCAAAAGAGAAAGTAAACTCAATCCCCCACTTGTTGTGATTGAGGTATGCAGAATATTCCTGAAGGTAAATACTATCAGATCTCCATACCAACCAGCAATCATTCAAGTATCTCCTCCATATGACGATCTCTTCCAAATAGATGTTATGGGCCTAATCATAAATAAGTTGTTCTTCAATACAGGCCATGAAGAGATGGGCATATATGGGGCAAATGAGGCTCCCATGGCAGTATCTTTCAACTGTAGATAACATGATTCCTGAAAGTAAAACACATTCTTGGTCAAAATATGTTTTGTTAAGCAAACCAGGAATGCATTAAAACCAGGTGGGTATAATTTGGCCTTTGATAGCCAATTCTCAAGAGCCTCCAAGCCCACCCAATGAGGGATACTAGTGTACAATGCAGAAACATCCAAAGTGCACATAAGTCACCCAGCCCCCAACTGCATGTCTGAAATGATCCTCAGAAATTTGCTGGTATCTTGTATTCTGGCTCTTACATTTGTAAGTAAGGGCTTGAGGTGTAGTGTCAAAAATTGGAAAAGGGGTTCTGTAATGGATTCCCTCCCAGAAACAATTGGTCTCCATGGTGGATTTTGCATATTTTTATGAATTTTGGGTAAAAAGTAGATATACTGACTAAAGGGATCCCTAACTGTTAGGTGACATAATGTATAATCTGTAATAATGCCCTCGCAATTCCCTAGCAAGATGAATGAAACCATCTATCTGTTTCTTAAAACCATTGGTAGGATCACATACCATATGTGCATAATACCGTTTGTTCAAAAGTTGTCGCATGGCTTCCTCTTTGTATTGTATCATGTCCTGTATCACGATGGCACCACCTTTGTCTGCTGGCAAAATTACAATTTCTTGATTCTTACCCAATTCCTGGACCATGTCCATCTCATGCTTGGATAGATTATTGGTTTTATCTGATGTTCCATAAAATTAAAGTGTAGATCTTTGAGGATCAAATTTTGGAACATGAGAAGAGTGGGATGCATGGGTGGATTGAAGCTAGACTTGTGATATTTAAATCCAGACTGTGGTTGTGAGTCAGATGCTGTATTGAAAAAGAGTTTCATGTTAAGACATCTACAAAAGGATGATACATCCTGTGCAAATGTATCTTCAAGCACAAAGAACCCTGGTATAAAATTCAGTCCTTTATTTAGTAGTTTGACATGACAGGGTGAAAGATCAACAGAGGAAATATTTATTACATTATTCAATGCTACTTTTTTACCATTAACCTGAGTAGTTGTTCCATGCCTTCCGGCCCTGTGTTTCCTGCCCTCCCCGCTTTGGTTTAACCCTAAAGGGGTAGTCATGTTACTTTTTTTGGCTGTAAGTGAGCCTGTGACATTCGGTGTATAGGACTACAAAACAGAGGAAGAATCTTCCCCTGATCCCTCACCCCTAGAGGCCATAGATCTTTTAAGTATTGATCGTGGCCTCTTTCATTTGGTAACTTTCTTGTTGGAGGGTTCAAATCTGACATATTTGCTGTTTGCATATGGGTGACCTGCCTCATAATCTGAGACATCCCTGTGGAACTTCCTGGTCTTTTTCTCCTTTAATTGCTGCTCCAACAATAAGAGGTCCTGGCTCAATTTCCTTAGACACTGATTATACCCTTCATCACTTTCAAATTGGGTGATGTCATTACACATGGTTGTAATCTCAGAAATATTCTTATTTATGGTTCTATCATAGTATGAAGCTAATGTCCTGACTAAATCCATAGATGCCTTATGTTGTACTTCTGCCCATTGTTGTAAAAGTGTGGGATCAGCCTCTGGGACTAATGGTTGAATTCGCACCCTCAAGCCCCTGGGGGAAATGTCCTTGGTAATATATGCCTTAAAAAACTTGGCATGCCAAATATGTCAAATATTGCCCCCATATATGCTAATCTCTTCATGGCCTATATTGAAGAACAACTTATTTATGATCAGGCCCATAACATCTATTTGGAAGAGATCGAAGTATGGAGGAGATACTTGGATGATTGCTGGTTGGTATGGAGATCTGATAGTATTTACCTTCAGAAATTTGCTGAATAACTCGATCACAACAAGTTGGGGATTGAGTTTACTGTCTCTTTTGATACTAATAACATTACATTTCTTGATGCAATGGTAACACGGAATACTGACCATACTCTCTCTACTGAAGTTTATAGAAAACATACCTAATTCAACTCCTTACTCCATGCCACCAGCTTTCATCCATCTTACATATGCGGAAACATTCCAAAGTCGCAGTTACTAAGAATTAAAAGGATGTGTTCAGATGCTAATATTCATCACATATATGAGAAAGATCTTGTTGAGAGATTCAAGCAGAGAGGCTACAAAACAGGAGATATATATCGAGCCAAACATTGGGCATCTGAACATGACACGTCTGCATTATTACAATATAAGGACAAAGTGGCTAAGCAGATCTCATCCATAAGACTTATTACAACATATGGGAGGAATACAGATGTCCTTACTAACATTATACATAGACGATATTCTCCTAGCCAATACCCGGCTGAGGGACATTATAGATGAGACGTGTCACTTTTCTTTCAGAAAAGGTAAAAACTTGGGCTCACACATGAGTCATTATAAACGTATACGTACCTCATACATACATTCCATGCAAACAGCCATAGAGGGCAGGGCTTTACAAGGCTGTTTTCCATGTGGCCACTGTACACACTGTAAAAGTATTTTTTAATCTAAGGAGTTTACCAGTAGGAACAGTGGCAAAATATTTAATATTACTTTTTTGCCAATTGCTAATCAGAATGGTTAATTTATATGGCCACATGCAGCTGCTCTGCCTTCTATGTTGGACAAACCTCAAGACCATTTAAGCTCAGAATTTCAGAGCATTTAAGCAATATTAGGACCAAGAGAAACAGCAATGCATTATATAAACACACGGAGAAACACCCTAATGCCAATTTTCACTTTACCATTATAGATAAAATACAGGGTATCAATAACAATAAATCAGGCTGGCATCAACTACTCAATAACAAAGAGAAAAAATGGATTGTTAAACAAGGGGCATTATTTCCACCAGGACTCAATTAATATTTCTAATACTTTTATACAAGTGTAATTTCCTTTATTAACCTCCAGGTGGACCAACTTCTATTTAAGGGGAATGTTTGTTATGAAGCATTGATAGGCTGATGAAGTCTTAATAACTATTTAGCCAAAACCGGTCTGTTTGCTCTCCTTATTGTATTTACAATAAACCTTATTGTCACTGTTTTGCTGGCTCTTGCTTTATTGAATTGCACTAAGGACTTTTGGAGCCATGCAGCTACCATACCTGCAGGTCATTTTCACTTGAATGGTATCAAATGCCTTGGCCAGATCAAGTTAGGCTGTATGAACCGCCTTGCCTTCATCCACAACTCTGGCGACTGGCTTAAAGAAGTCGACCAAGTTGAGCAGGCATGATCTGCTCTTCTCAAAACCAAACTGTGTGGGATCCATAGTTTGGAGATTCCCTATATCCTTGTTTATTAGGTCCATGATGATGCATTCCATAGCTTTGCATATCATGCTCGTCAGGCTCCTCCTTTGTGGAGAGGGATGACTACAGCAGTGCACCATTCAGTAGAGACAATGGCTGAAATGAGGCTGTGATTCAACAGGGTACACAGGTGAGGTACCAGTTCACTCTGTATTTCATGTAGAACACAGCCCGGGATATTTTCAGGTGCTATAGAAGCTGCATTCTTGGCCTTGGACAGTGCATTTTTAACCTGTGCAGCAGTAATACTGGGTGCCTGGCAATCTACTGGTATTGTGACTGGTCCTTTGGAGGGGTAAAGTTGGCACTGACTCTGTCGGCCATTATACTGGCAATATCTGTTGGCTCGGTATAGGAGGTACCATTGTATCATTGTACAGTAGCTCAGAGCAAATCTGGGTATTGCCGTGGAGATTCTTTACATAACTATAGAAGGCCTTGTGGTTGTCTTTAGAGAATTTGATGAGGGATCTCAACTTTTTGTTGAGGCTGATAAAGGAGTTTTTTCCAGTCTTGGGACTTTACCTTATTCTGCATGAAAATCTTCAATCATGGGATTTTACTCCCTTTTGCAACAGTTTCTTCTTTCTGTTGTAGAGTTTGTTTATGGCAGGGGACCACCAGATTGGCAGACTGGCTTCCTTTTTTTTTTTTTTTTTGGAGGAGCAAGCCTTGATTCAATTGGGTATGGCGAGATCCATGCATTTGTGTACGTGTTCATACAGTGCATTGGTGTATGATTTGGCGGCCATACAACTATTCTCCATTTGCATGGGTGTTGTGAAGTTAGCCAATGTTATGACTTACTGAATCTCATGGTGTGGTTGAAAAAATAAATATTCTACAACATAAGCTTTTTCTTTAGAAACCTTAGTTAAATCATTTTTATGAAAACTACAGCACCAGAGAATACCCTGTCACTAGGGAAATAGTCATTAGGTTATGGTCAGATGGCAGAATTTTTTGATGTAAATATGTAATGTGAAGAAGTATATATTATATTTAAAAACAAATATCCTTACCACTTTTATACACAAACTGTTTCTAGCCCCAAAAGCAGCATAGCCACAGGGAAAAAGTCTACCAGCAATGTTCAGATGATGGGAAATAACACATAAATATGCATATCTCTATATACCTATCTATCTGTCTAACATATCTATCTATTTATATGTTTGCGTGTCATTGGCAGGATGATAGCCTATCACAAAATACAGAAAGAAAGATTCACAAACATACACACACACACACACACGCACACACGCACACACGCACACACGCACACACACACACACACACATACACACACACACACAGACACTCATAGCACAGTTTTGTAAGGTACACTGTATTCTATTACGTTCTACTACATTCTTGGCACTTTGCTAAAAATTCATTTACATCATTGGGGCATCACCAAGAGCTTAGTTAAATCCTTGGCAAGTAATGTAATTAATCACATGACAGACCTTGTCACATGATCAAACGGGTAGATTTCCATAGATCATATAACATGTCCCAACTCACATGACAGACATCTCCTTCATTTAGCAGAAGCATACCGGTGTCAAGTGGGAATGGAAACTAAACCAGAAGTAGGCAAAAATCAAGCAGCTGACTGTGCCAAAAACACAAAAGAAAGAATATAAGGACAAGGATCAGATGAGAAGGAAAGAAATGTGGAAAAGGGATAAAATTAATTGTAATGTTCAGAAAACTCCTGGAGTAACTTCATGTCAATCTGGATCTAATGCAGAAATGGTGAAGGAGATGAGAATTTAAAACAAAAGATGAAAGGTTAATATGGGCAGCAAAGGATAGTGCACTATATGCACATTGGTTGACAGAGTCCATTGAGAATGTGGAAGAAAAATACCAATGCAGGTTCTGTAAAACAGAACTGGAAACAGCCATACATCTTGTTATTGGGTGTGATGCACTAATGGCAGACGGCCTGGATATTGAAAGGCATAATAATGTAGGAAGACTGTTGCACTGGGAATTGTGCAAACACTGCAATACTGAAGTAGCTGAAAAGCATTGGAAACATGAGCCGAGCCACAAAGCATTATACAGAATGATAACCTTTAAATCATATGGGATCACCCATTACCAACAGTTCAAAAAATAGATGCAAGAAAAACAGATATAGTAATCCACGAAAAGAATACAAAAGTAGCATTGATCATTGAAATTGCTACACCTAGTGATTACAGTGTCTTACAGAGAGACGCAGAGTCATAAAACACCAGGATGTGCAGGCAGAAATGAGAATGAGATCAATGTGGAAGGAAGATACCCAGACAGTTCCAACAATAGTTGGAGCAACGGGTCTTATAAAAAAGAATTCGCAGTATCATTTAGATATGGACCAATGCATGTAATTCTGGATGAATTGCAGGAATCAGTGCTGGGCACATTGCAGGCACTGTGAAGAACACTTTTGGCTAACATCAAAGATTGAAACAATACTAATTTTGTGAACTTTAATCATGCTTTGACTTAAGAATGGGGTCCATTCCCATCATGGTATTAGAAACCCAAATGACTGGGAGAAATTAAACAGTCACAGCTCGGATCTTGTTATGTAAATTTTGAAGCTGTCCATCTCATTCAGCCCTGGTAAACAAGCATACATTTAGTCCAAGTTATGAGACATACTCCATCAAATCCAGATCTTCAAGGATTACTTTATCATGGATTGAATATCTGCTTTTTAGAACAGAAAATTTAAATTTGGCATCTATGTAACCAACAGTAAGTTTACATAAAACATTATGATTTTTTTGTATGTGGCCATAGCATGCTTATCCTTGTGGATTCTTTGCTGAAACCTACAAGCAGTTCAATCTATGTATAAATCTGGACATTTTTTTCACATATAACAAGAGAAAGTACGTTTCTGGCTGTGAAACTAAATGAGGTTGGTACAATATGATGTTTTTCTTTCAGCATAATTTCATTCACACTTTTTTGGATACTGATTTTATTCTCTATAATATTCTCTAATAGGTCTTGCAACATTTTGTCACTCTTAAAAACAAAAAAGGTATGTCAACGACCATATATGAAATAATTTTGAACACATTTGAAAAAGAAAGATTCATGCACATAACTGGATTTGTTACCCTAGGTTGCACAGACATGGTTCCTGTCTCTCCTTCATCTCTAACTACTTGCTTCACATTTCTCATCTGTACTATTTATAACTGAAATGACCTGACTGTTCACTAGGGCTGAAGGGTAACATCTTTTTCCAAAGTGTTCACACAGGCACCCCATTTTCCTTTTCCAACAACCAGCCTGGGTACGTGCTGTAATAACTCAAACAGCTATTGCAAGATATAGGTTTCTTATAAATACCAGTAGTATGTCTACCTCCAGACTTTGCTAAGAGAATATTCAGAAAGCTGATGTGAACTGAATTACAATCACAAGTGAAATGTGCATTTGGCTGAAGTTTTGTGGTTAATCTGCTGTGAAGGCCTGGAACATACTGGGGCATTCTCTTCAAGGGCTGTGACTAAGTTGCTATGGAGGTGGGACAATTTTTATTTATTTTACATTTGTTGACCAGGAGAGTTCAACTGGATTACTAGTCCATTTTCAGTGGATGCCTGGGAAGAAAAGCTCCAAGAGAACAATTTTTTACAAAACATAGTTTTAAGGACAGACTTTTGACATACAATTTCCATAGAAGAGACTTTGACATACATATTAACTAACAGATAGGATACATTCATTCTCTACAATATAATATTAAATTTTAGAATATATTTCTAAGTTTAGGATTCCTGTGATAGATTTACTATCAGAGTAAAAGCAGAGAGATATAGAATAAGGCTCCGAGAGAGCAGATGATGCTCGCTATAGTTGAGAAGGATAACAAATTGATTTACTATATGTCTTTGCCTGGTTTTAGTTGAGAAGGATAACAAATTGATTTACAAAATATCTTCTCCTGGTTTTAGTTGCTTATGGAAAGTACAGCATTGCTGTGGTAGCTTTCCCTAACTCTTGGAGAGATGGGATGAGCAGTAGATTAACAGCCCTAAGTGGGTACAGTACTATGATTGGTTGGCTTAGCAGAATTACTTAAGTTAGGTGAAGTGTTCTAATGAGACATTAGCCAGGGGGGATACAGGAGCACAGTCGATTATTCAAAAAGTGACTTTTAACAAGTTTCTTGAACTGTGAAGGGGATTTGGTGTCAGTTATGTGGGCAGGAAGGGAGTTCCAGGTTTTTGCTATAAGTGGCTGTAGACAGATTTACCAGCTTCATTGTTATATTTGGTTACTTTGAGGAGGTTTTGTGTGATAGACCTCAAGGGCCTGGTGGTTGTACAGAGCTGCAAACAATTTTGTAGGGCTGGGGTGTTTTCAGAGTTATGTATTATTTTGTGGGCTAGTGATAGTTGATTGAGTTGAAGTAGTAGTGGTAGTTCTAGCCAATTGATTTTTTTAGGCATTCACAGTGATGTGTTCTGATGGGAGAGGTTGTAGCAAATTTGGCTGTCTTATTATAACAACTATCAAGTTTGTTTAGGACAGATTTGTGGAGATTTGTAAGCACAGGGGAGGCATAAAGTAGGGTGGATAGTAGGTGAGTCCTCGCTATTGTAGTTTTGGAGTGGTCAATGAGGAATTTTTTATTGCGATACAGTAGGCCAAGTTTTTTATGTACTTTTTTATGGTTATAGAAATATGTAGGTCAAATCTAAGGTGATTATCTATTTCAACCCCTAAGAGTTTGGTATGATTTATGGGAGTGATTGTGGCCTTGTTACATGAGGAGATGAAGAAAGAATCAGTGGGAGGTGTGGCTCTGTGGGAGCTAAAGAACACTAGCTTTGTTTTACTTGGGTTGAGAATGAGCCTTTGGTTTGTAATCCAAGTTTCTGCTAGGGAAAAGCATTCTTGTGTTAGGGAGTGAAAGATGTCAATTGATTTGGTTGTGCATGTTATGGTGGTATCATCTGCATATTGCACTATTGAGGCTTTAGGAATACTGTTTGGAAGCTGATTGGTGAAGAGGGTAAAAAGAAGTGGCCCCAGGATGGAGACTTGGGGTACTCCTAGGGAGACGTAGGGAGGGAGAGAGTTGGTTTTGCCACATAACAGCTTGTTTCCTTCCATCTAGGTAGTTTTTGAACCAGGAGATGGCAGGGGTGGTAAGGTTTAGAGTTGCTAGTGAAAGAAGGAGTTTATTGTGGTTAACCATATCGAATGCTTTGGACAAGTCAAGGAAGGTAGCAGATACAAGGAGTATGTTATTTCTGTGAGTATTGACAATGTTGGTGAATTCTGTTAGTGAGGTGGTGGTGCTATGGAAAGGTCTAAAGCCACTTTGTTGTGTTGCTATTAGATTATTTTCTAGGATATATTTTATTAGTTGCTTGTGTATTACCCTCTCTAAAATATTAGATAAAGGGGGTAGTATGGCTATAGGGCGGTAGTTACTGTGTTTCAGGGAGGTTCCCCCTTTATGTAGAGGGATGATATGTGATATTTTCCAATACACAATACACCAACAGTTATATTGCACATACTTCTCTGTGACCTGAACAGGTGTACTCAAGGGGGAAGAAATGTAGGCATAAGTAGGCTGACTCTGTTCCATGTTGACCTTATCTAAATGTCCGAAACATGTCAGAGATAGTCTAGTGGTGTCTATTGGGATTCAGTAGAGCCTGTAAATGAGGACAGGACCATAGAAGCAGCTGATGGTCAGCTATGAGGAGCTCAACAAATATTTTGAAAATAAATAAATAAAAAGGTAAATTATATGTGTATATTATTTTTATTGTAAAATACTGTTTTCATTAATCCAAGTGTACATTTTTGAATTATCTGTAGTTCCATACATTTTAATTTCTTAACTGCAACATTTTGTTAAACTTTTCAGCATAATAGCCTGCAAGGGTGGCATAAAGGTACAAAGCCCTAATTATAGCATAGGTGTCTCAAGTGCAAATAGTGAGTATTTGGCAACACATGCAGGGATAATGGCTGTGCCTATTCTGGTAAATAGGGGAGGACAGCACATACTGTATGCTTGCTGCACACTAAAGTGGTTTGATTTCCTTTGTGGTTATTGCAAAAAAAAAAAAATACAATGATGCCTGATTGTGGATGAGGCATACTAATGACATCAGCCCCTTAAGGAAATGAGGCATAGTTCAGTGTTAATAGTCATTATGTGCCCTGGCACTCAGAAAGTTACTGAGCATGTGCAGGGTTGGGGAAAAGACTGGTAAAAACAGGCACTTAGTAGCAGCATGGCACTTTCTCAGGAGGTTTTGACTAATTCACTGGACGTTTTCCATAGTTGAAGGCAATGTCTAGGAGCAGTGGAAGTGATTGATAGACCCCATGATTGAGTAGAGGCATGAATATTCAGCTGTGAGAGAAACAAATTAGCTCAAAAACAGCCTTTGTCAATGTTATAGTATGAAAATACTCATCACCCCCCACTTTCATTTCTATCTGTAATGGTATGTGCATTCCTTAGCAATAACATAAAACGTATTACTTACCATAATGGAAGATCTGATGAGTAAGTGTGCACCTAGTAATATCAAGACTAAGGCAAAGAGACATTAGGACACCTCAGCTTTTCCAGGCAACCTAGGTCTGTTCACATATTGCATCACCCAAAGCAGCATTATCCCTCTCTAAATCTGTTGTAAGCCACTTAAAAAAGGCAAAATAGCATTAGTCCTCTGGGTCAGCTTCACAAGGAAAGACATGGAAGGAGAGCAGGAATACTACCGAGGGCTAACATGCTGATCCACCTTTATATAACTCTCTACATCCTTTTTGCCTCCATGCCCACCAACCATCAAGTGTTCTTTACTGGTCTTCAGCCTACTCATTCACAAGTTCCCAGGATGAAGACAAAAGATGACCTGTGTGGCTGTAACTCAGGTACTCAGTCAGGTGGCCTGTGCCCTCATCCTAGCAATGAGATCATTTCTGAGTAAGAAACTAACACTTCTCATTGTGGCTGATTTGAGTAATTGCTTTAAGGTAGAGTATGCTGTGCCTTCCCCATGCACGAACATGCTTCCAGTCATATGCTGATTCAGGTTAACCATCATGGACTTGGGATAACCAAGTCTACATCCCCAGTCCTGGTCTTTTCCATGTACTACAAGCCACCACATACATTACTGGAGCTGGTCAAGTAGAAGAAACCTCTTACACTACCCAGGATAGATGAGCTACAATTAGATACACACTCCCACCAAACTGCTTTAATCTTCCAGCATCAGAGAACATATTCAAACTGGGATCATCTGGGTCATACACAAGGCCATATTCATCTATGCCACCAAGGTAGGTTACAGATATATCATTAAATTTTGTGTATGTTGTGAGGAAGTTCATTATCTATAACAACAAGAAGGAGTCCCAAACTAACTCTTTTTTAATTTCTCCAAATCGTTTTGGTTTCCAATAACATGACGAGATTGTACCCCATTCCTAAGTTAAAGTATAATTAAAGTTCATGAAATTAGTATTGTTTCAATCTTTGATGTCAGTCAGAAGTGCTCTTTGTAGCAGCTACAGTGTGCCCAGTAATGACTCCTTCTGCAATTTGTATGGAGTTACATGCTTTGGTAGCATATCTAAATATGATTGTAGATTCTTTTTTATAAGACCCATTTCTCCTACTACTTTTGGAACTGTCTGGGTATATTTCTTACACGCTGCTCTCATTTCTGCCTATAAATCCTCCACTTTGACAGTTGTCACCCTTACCACCAGCAGAAAAGTGTAGCAAAAGGACAAATGGTTAGACTTTTGAGGCTAGTGAGTGATGGCAGGACATTTAATGAAGCAATGGCACCCCTAAATGGGATGTTTAAGGAGAGGGGGTACCCTATTCATTTGCTATTGTCAACATGAATAGAGGTGACAAAAATAGGGCCATTAGGTTTGTTACCATTTTAAAAGGAGGCAAAAGTCGAGACAATGCCACACAAGAAGGAAAGCTTGGTCATGATGTTATGGTAATACAATGCAACCAAGATGCAACACTATTAAGGACAAAAATGTGTTCATTATGTGAATAAATTTTTGATAATGACTTAAAAGAAAAACTAGGTAAGGGACCAAAAATAGTATACAGCAGTGGAACAAATATAAAAGAAATGTTGGAAAAAAATAAAGAAAGAGCGAGTGCAGCATACAGATAAAAAATGCTCAAATGTGGTGCATGCAGATCATGAAGGTTTATTAATGATGGTCCCTATGTGGAAATTGTAACATCTGACAGAAATCTGCAATGCCCTGTGTATGTAACTGTAACATGAAATTTGTGGTTTATGTGGCTACATGTGTCTCATGCCCAACCTTTTATGTGGTAAGACCACAAGACATTTGTGAGAGAGGACAGCAGAGCATAACAGGGACATTAAGAAACAGAAGCTGAGTAGTGCCCTGTATACGCACAGTAATCAATGCATTAACTTCAAAACGTTTATATTTTTTGTGTAAGATAGAGTATTCATTGAAGGAAGGGGTGGTGACCTGGATTTAGATTTACAAATAAAAGAAAAATAAAAAGAAACAGAGTGGCAATTACATTTGAATGCCAAGAATAAACCGGGAATTAATGACAGCATCTCAACAGCATGTATTTTGAAAGGTAAAGCAAAAAATATTCAAACATATATTGTTACCATCACAATTAATACAGTTGTATCCTGGCTGATAAATTCCCAAAAGATTTTATGTTTTAAGAAAAGTTTTAGATATTATGTTATGCTATGTGGAATGTTTTAATATTGTTTTTTAAAGAAAAATTGTTTTCAAAGCAGAACAGACAGGGAATGATGTATGTACTTAGTCAATATATAGGAAGTCATTTTAATCTTTGATTTTGACTCTGATGATGCCTTAGCATACTGGGCAAAAGCGCTAAGTCTGTTTCAATTGCATTTAAACTACGGTAATTTTGAACTTTGTGTAGTGGTTTTACTTTCCGAGTTATTACTGGCTGAAAAAGTAGAGTGTGAGGAGTTTCTTTTGGTTTTATCTACTTCTGGTTTGATTACCATTCCCATTTGATGCAGATATGCTTCTGCTAGACTAAGAAGGGAAGTCATCTTAGATTTATTCTCATTTCAAAACTTTCCCTATATTTGGGGTTTTGTGAGGTCAGCAGGTATACATGCCGTCCCACAATTGCAGATCTACACATATAATCAATTTCAAGTAGGCCCATTCATCCTTCGAAATGAGGAATATATAATCTTGGTATGCACTGATTTTTACAAATCATTTTGATGAGCATGAAGCATCTTTCTTGTTTTCCTGTGGAATCTATCCAACTCTTTTTGGGGCCAGTCAATCACTCCAAACCTTTACATTAGGACAGGAAGAGCAAATTGGTTTATAGGTTAAATTATTTCCTGGATGTCAATGCTGTTTTCAGGATTAATTTAAGTCTTCTAAAATATTCTTACTAAGTTTTATTCATGTTTGTTCATGTTTTATTGTTGATCCTTCATCAACTCCCAAATATTGATACGCTATCTCTTGCTCAAGTTCTTTTGTATCACATTCTTGTCCCAAACTGATGTTTTCTTGATGCTGCAGCTTTCCTGCTTTAAAGATTGCTTTTGCAAATTTATCAAGACCAAATGACATTCTTATATCATCTGAAAACGTTTTGCATACTTGCAGTTGTGCTTTCAGATCCTCATCTGATGAGCTATACAGTTTTAAATCATCAACAAACAGAAGATGAGAAATCTTTACACTTTGTTGCTTTCTAGGAGCCAAATTATAGCCATGACTTAATCTGTTAAGCAGACAGGTTAATGGGTTAAGGACAAGGTAAAAAAGAAAAGGTGGCAGAGAGTCATTCTGGAATATCCCCCTTTGGAATTTACCCATGGAATAATAATTTGTCCTTTATCATAGCTTAACTACAAAGTGGTTTGCCACTGTCTCATGGTCGCTGTGATGTAGTTTATCAGTGTAGGTTGTATCTTGTACATTTTTAAGCACTCTTTTATCCATGAATATGGGATACTGCCAAATGCTTTTTTGTTGTCAGTCCATGTCATACTTAGATTCTTCCCCTTTTTACAATTCTCCACCATGACTTTATTTAACAAATGATCCTTTGTTCCATATAACGTTCTTTTATTGCCCTTTTGTTCTTTTGCCATAATTGAGTTTTCCTCTAAATGACTATAAACTCTGTCAGCATCAATTCCAGTGTATAATTTATACATTGTTAAAAGGCAAGTTACTGGTGTATAATTTTTAGGGTAGCTTTCAGGTTCACTCTTAAGTAGGAGCATTGTTTTTCCTGTTGTTAGCCAGGCTGGTGTCTGTTTGAGGTACGCATATAAATCATGGCTAAATCTTTGTACAAAAATTTTAATACTTTTAACCAGTAGTTAGGTACTGCATCTGGGCTTGGGGTTTTCCAATTAAGAGGCTTTTCTTAATTTTGTTTTAATCTTTCTGGCTGTTACTTCATCTCATTTTTTATCCTGTCCCTTTGAACTTCTTATTCTTTCTTTTATTTCTTCTATCCATTTGGCATCTTTGTTATGTTCTACAGGATCTTCATAAATATGTCTCCAAAACATATCTATTTCTTGTTTTTTGGTGGTCTTTCAATTCCTTTTGCCTTGTTTCCCAGTTCTCTACAAAACTTTTTTGGGTCATCAATAAATTGCTTATTTTGTACTTTTTCTTTATATTTATCTGTGTATCTTCGAAGTTTTTCTGCTTGTGCTGATATTTTTAGTTTCTAATTTGTGGTAGTGCATGATAGATACTGATCCGTTATAACAGTGTGCATTGCTTTTATGACGTCTATCTTTCAGAGTATTTTTGTTGATCTGTTCCCTCTTCTATACTCTTAACAGTGACATTTCTTGTCTTAACTGTTTTATAGTTTTTCTCTATTCGATACTTCCATGATGGTATTTAATTTCTCTGCTTCCTTTCCCTTACTCCCTGTGTTCTTGTGGTAGAATTTTATCTGTTACAAATTTAGCTGCACAGTAATATGTTCTGTTTACTTCTGTTATATCACATGGATCACTATGGATAGTTCTAATTACTATGTTTATTTGTTTTATCAAACTTCTAACTTTTTGGGTTTTATTGACCTTCTGCAATCTATTTATTTCACTGATGTTAATATGTCTAGCTACTGCTATTAAATCAAGCAACTCTTCTCTTAGCTCATTTTCTTATATACTGAGGGCACATTTTTTGTTCTCCATTTTCTGCCGCCATTCTATATTAAGTTCTATAGCATCGTACTGTGGCAGTCTCTTCAATTTTCATCCTGTGTCATCCGTTGCTCTGTCATATGGGAACTCACTAGCCGATCACACTTCATCATTGACTACATCAAAGTTGCCATAGTTTCGTGTTCCTTCGCTTGCTGTCCAGCTTCAAGTGAAAGTTTATAGTGGTTTCCTGTGGAAGGCTCCAAAATATCTTCATATGGCAATTGACAAGTTGATTTCCATTCCACTGGATTCTCCTTAATTTGGATGTCTATTGTTCTATCATGCTTTGGTGCTTTCTGGGTTAGATTTTCTACACTCAATCCTTCACTTCGCAGCTACTTCATAACCTCAGTTTTTATTTCTTTAACTTCTACACTACTAATCTTATTTTCTACTTTTCCTGTTTGTCTTCTTTTTTTTGTATTGCAAACTTTTCCATGCCTGGATTCATTTGCCTGTATTTCTCTTCAAATATCTTTGGTGCTGTTTTCTTTTTATTCATTGATTTTGCTTTCTCCTTTGCTTAAAAGTTGCATATCTTCTTTCCCTTTCTATTAATACCAGGTTGGCAAACACCGGTATAAATAGAGTGTTTGGAGTGATAACACCTGATTGGGGGTAGTTATCATGAAGCACATAGATTACACATACAAAATGCATGAACTGTTGAATGATGAAAGTGATCTTAGCAAGCATTAAAATAATGGCCAACATTATTTTTTTGTAGTCCAAGCTCCACGACAGCTTGATATACTGATGTGAAGTGGCGGAATTTGAATTTTTTGTCAGAGGCACTACTTGTACACTAATACCTTGTTAGAGAAGGTTTGTTCTCCAATCAGGGTATTGATGTACAGTTTACCCATTCTCTAATAAAGAATATTAAACACTGAAAGGCTGCTGTTCCAAATTTAATACAGTTCAATGAAGAACACATTAAACTCTAGTGCCTCGGAGGTATAGCCTTCAAGTAGTATAAACTTACAAACATAAGCAACTATATATAAAACAAAATAATTATCCAATGAAATAATTATCTATTAATTAACTGTTTAATTAGATACTTATTTTATTCTTATATATATATATATATATATATATATATATATATATATATATATATATAGTTCTTATGTTTGTAAATGTATCCTCCTTGAAGGTTATGCAGCCAAGGTGCTAGAGTTGTATATGTGTTCTTTTTTGAATTGCATTAAAGTTGGAACAGCAGCCTTTGGTGTTTGTTTATTCTTTGGATCCCTGTTTGTATGCATATTCATTGTAATAAAGAATCCTTTCTGACAGACCTTGTTTTATGGACATAAAACCTCAATTGACAGTGTACTGCAAAGAAGAATACATTCTTCACGGTTTGAATATCAAAGGAAAATGCCTGGAAAGTGTATGTTTTGAGTGAGGGTGGTTTTGTATAGTATCTTTAGGAATAAGAGAATTGCTTGTGCATACAGAAACCCTGTCTATGTGTCAGATCTAAAGATAAGGTCAGCTGATAAAGCCTGTCACAAATAAGTCCTCCTAGCTGAAGTGATGACTATCAGAAAAAATATAGAAAAGGAATTTTATCTCCACAGAAGCTGCAGGTCCAAAAGGGCACAAAGTTAGAGTCTCCAACAAAATACATGTCCCAAGGAAAAACTGGGTCTTTTAATGCTGCTTTCAAAGGAAAATTACTGACAGAAAAGACCTTCTATACTAAAATGAAACAAAGCATAGACAGACAATGACCTGGTGGAAATGCGACATGATTGATAGGTGCCTTTTGATAGAAAAGAGATTCCAGAGTCTTAAATGTGTATCAGATATTCTAGTAACAGTAAATAGCATAAGACATTTTGACGTGGCTTAGATGGAGAAATACTTCCACATATTTTGAGAAGTCTTATTTGTGCTTGGTTTCTGAAAAAAATGGTTATTTGTAACACTTTGGAAGAAAAGGAATATTTGTTAACCACTTGCAAAAGTGGACACTCTTCTCTTTTATATATTTATTTATTTTCATTTGTAAATCAGGTAGGTGGAGCTTTTCAAAGACCTTTTCCAGCCAAGATCCAGGCCAAGGAGGCAAGATGTTAAATGTAAACACAGAGTATAAATACAATATGTGTTTATGTATAGGTAGTACCTTACAAAAAGGAGTTGCACCAAATAAATAATGTGCATGAAAGACAAACTTTAAAAAAATTATGCATATAACATGAACTATACTAATCATGTTCGAGACCACAACAACATTAACTGGCAAAAGTTAGCTTATGTCCCAGGAAAGGAAAAACATAAAGTACATAAAAGAATATCTACTTGGAGTAAATGTGGCATGGTCAAATAACTGAGGGTAAAAATAGTAGGGAGAATTAATGCACATAAAAAGTATTCAGAGCTGGATCATCATCAAATAGGGCCTTAGACATCATAATGGACTCCCCCCAAAAAAATACCAGTATGCCATTACTTGGTTGTCTTACCGTAAAACACTCTTCAGATTTGTTAGTGAGCATACAATTTCATTTTACAATATTCAGAGACTTGGATTTAACTTAAAACCATTTCAGAATTTAAAAACACTGACAATCATTTGCTAAACAAAACAGTCTCACACTGAAAACAGAGTCAGCATGAGCAAAAGTAAACTTTTCTTCACTTGAAACTCATACTTATTGAAAATTATGTGACAACCCATTAAAACAGAGCACACGTTGGGACTCAGTCAGGCAGCACATAGTGAAACACTAATTAGCATCTATGTGAACATGTGACGGGCACAAGGATTCAAAAGACAAATATGCAACACATTTGCTGATAGCATGGGACAGAACACTGGATGCAAGTGTCTCTTTTCTAGGGCAACACAGAAGCATAGTCTTTTGAGGTGACTGGAACAAAATGTTTTAATAATAAGACAAATAAATAACTAGATGCACAATTGCATGAGAGAAAGTTAAGCGCTTTCAACTGAAGATAGCTCAGTCTTCATCAGAACAACGAACCTCCATTAAAAAAAAACATATATATAGTCTATCAGTTGCTTGTTACATAATTTGAAAATTGCGCCAAAAATCTTAAAACGGCAATACAATGTATTCCTTGGAATTCTGTTACAACACTGATGTTTATACATATAACCTTACATTATTCAAACTTGCAAACATGCAAACACTATGTACTGTAGCAGTAATGCATAGAATGTATATAACTAAATGCATACAATATTACTAATATAATACATACTCAATAATGAAACTCCAATATTTTACTTGTAATAAAGTACAATATATAAAATATATGAAACAATACCTATTATATGTTACTGTCCCAAATAAAACTAAATTATTGGCCTATTTAATAAATATATAGCCTATTTAATAAATATATAGCCTGTTTAATCAATTGCTGAAAAATGCTTAAACGTGCTATCATATGTTAAAGATAACTGGTTAAATGAAATGAATAACAAGAAATTTATTAAATTCACCATGAAAAATTCATACATACTTATGAATAAAATTATTGTATAGATGTTAAAAATATTTTAAAAAATATTTATAAAATGTAATAACTTATTAATTTAATTATTATAAAATATATGTATTAAAACTAATTATATATATAAAAAAAATATGTACATGGTGTCAAAAATCTTCCAAAAATGGTTTGATGCTAATATGATCGTTAAGCCCCGGATATCTGGTGGCATCACACTTAATCTGCCAGATACTTTCTTTAAGGGCCAATCGTACTTTCCAATTACCACTGTAAGTGGTTTGGTTGACCTGGTCAATAATACTAAACACAAAACTATGTTGTTCACCTTTATCCTCAATATGCCTATATAGGGCATTATTCTTATCTTTTTATATCCTGTAAAGATGTTCATAGATCGTTTTTAAAACCCTCTCTGTTTTCCCTATATAAAACGCTGTACATACTGTACATTTGGCAATATATACTATTTGTTTTGTGTTACAATTACCTCCTAAATTACAAATTACTGTGTTATTGATATCACTTAATGTTAATTTCTCAACCGTATTTATATATGGACATTGATTACAAGACCCACAACTTGTGCTGCCTTTATAATTATTATTCGAATTATCCTTTCTTTTGTCTTGTTCTAACAACCTTTTTAATGTTAGGTGCCATTTTATATACTATAACCGGTTGTGCACCTAATAAATCCCCCAAATTATTGGAAGTGATGACATCCCAATGTCTGATTAATATATCCTTTATATAATGTACGTATGGTGAATAAGTTAAAATACAAGCTCCATTATATTTATTAATTAAGTTAATATCTGATTCATCCTTTGATTCTTTGACTCCTAATAATGGTTTGTATCGATGCCCCCATTGTGAGGACACATATTGGATGGTGTCATTGAGTAAATTGTCAGGATAGCCTCTATTTTTGAACATAGAGTAAACTAACTTAAACTCTTCTTCCATAACTTGTTAGTGGAAGACATTCTTGCTATCCTGACACATTGCCCTTTAACGACGTTTTTAACATAAATGGTGGATGGTTGCTATTATATTGAATATAATCATTTGAGAAGGTAGGTTTCCTATAAATCTTGGATATATACCCTTTATCAGTGTTACTGATGTAAGTGTCCAAGTAAGGTATGGATCTCTTCTCATAACTGTAAGTGAATTTTAAAAAATCAGTTGTATTGTTCAGATATGAGATGAAATCATCAACCATTACTTCTGGGCCTTTCCATATGATAAAGATATCATCCAAATATCTGGCATAAAATACCACATATTTGTAATATAGGCATTTAAATAGATGTTCATTCTCCCAATTTAACATGACCAGATTGGCAAAAATAGGTGCGCATGAGGCCCCCATGGCCACACCTATTTTTTGCCTAAAATACTCTCCTAGAAATGTAATGTAGTTGTAATTCAAAACTATTGACATTAATTCAGTTAATAAGCATATTCTATCCCAACTATATCCTGAATATTTAATCAAGCTATTCATAAAGTAGTCCAATCCCATCTCTTTAGGTATACTGCTGTACAAGTCCACTACGTCAATAGTAATGAATGAATAATCTTGATTCCATAATTCTGTAGTTAGACAACTTAGAAAACTCCATGAATCTTTCATAATGTGGGGTGTCAACTTGTATATACTTGGTCCACATCAGTGAGTGCTCCTATATTATAAGTCTTAGATTTGGACCCTGAAACTATAGGTCTATATGGGGGATTTTCCATAGATTTATGTATTTTGGGTATACCCACCATTTTAGCGAGTATAGGATACTCAATCCTAAGAAATCTATAAATATCTTTGCTTATTCTGTTATCAATCCGATATTCCTCTAAGAAGAGGTCTATCCTTTTGTGTCCTATATTAATTTCATTTAATGAAACCACTTCATATTTCCCTGAATCATACAATAAATTATGTATTTTACTGTTATAATCCAAAGTATAACTAATGACTATTCCGCCCCCTTTGTCAGGTTTCATAATGCGGATATCTTTATTATGCATAATTTCATTCAAACATTTCCTTTCTTCTTTGGTTAAATTATCACCATAATTATATTTATACCCCTTGTTACTACGTATGTCCTTATTTAACCAATATATATCTTTGGTGACCATCCTTTCGAAATTAGCTACTTGTGGATTACTAATAGGTACATATGTACTTTTTTTCTTCAATCTGTTAATATTGCTTGTGTAGTCATTGCAATGTACAGAGTCAAATTGTATTATTGAATTTAATCTCCTACAGTACATCTTGGTTTCTTTGATAGTATCAACCAAGTTCATCCCTGTGGTGGGGATGAACTTCATCCCTTTACTCATTAAATGAAAAAATTCTTGTTGAATATTTAAATCAGTGAAGTTGTATACATTAAATCCATTAAATGAACTGACTATCTGTTTTTTGTTAATACAGTCACTGACACTGATGTTACTATCCTGTGTACATAAATTAGGTAGGTTGTTCACATCTATGGTATGAAAAACTTCACAAAATGCATCATTAACTATTGGTGTATTACTATTATGCATACAATTCTTGTCTACTGACTTCGCTATAGATGCATCAACTGAATTCCTTAATTCCTCTTGCTGTAAGGTGTGTTATGTTTTGGAGCAGGAAAAAATCTTCCCCCTCGAAAATTTTCCTCCCTATAGTTACTTATTTTCCTTTCTCTAAATTGTGTTCTATCTATATACATTTTCTCCACCCTATCAACTGGCCATACATATACTCTATTGTCTTCATATGCCTCTATGTCCCTCGCCAATTTTCTGTTTTTCCTGTCAAAAATATTTCTAACCTTACTCTGTGTTATGTCAAATTATTTATTATACAAATCCTTCCATTTGCCAAAATCATGGTGCTTAATAATAACACCATTCATACATTCCACCTCATTAGCCAAATGAATCATCTTCTCATCATTGTATTTAATCAATGTCCTCAGATATATTAAACCAAAATTATCAAACATTTCATTAAATTCTTTTTTGATTTCATTGTTCAAATTAATGCCCAAAGGTAGTTTAAAAAATCTAATTCCTTTGGGTACTACCTTAATGTTTAAACATTTAGATAAATAGGCTATGTCTATCTTTGTATTTTTATATTGCAACAGTTTTTTACCAAAACAAAAAATCATATCTCTTAAACTATTTTGCTTAAACTCTGTAATACTGAAATTCACATTTTTTTCCTTTTTCGAAATCATTATCAAAATTATAATCATCACTTAAAAATTGATTGAACACATGTCCTGTATTATCACACATGCTATTGTCCATATATTGTTCATACATCCGTTTTCTATCATTTAAAGAACTGGATAAATGCATAATAGTACCTTTTTTAACACCATACTCTTTCTTCTTGGTGTTAACATATTGCTTAACAGCTTGTCTGTCTTTTGGTCTTGCCCCTTGTTTATTGATAAAAACATTGTCCGTTTCCCTTCTGTCTCGCTGCACACTGAAATCAAAAGTGAAATCTTCACTCGGGGACAGCAAACATAATCTTTTGTTGGAATTATGCCCTCTAAGGTTTATAGGGGAGACCACACTAATGTGTGTTTCATCTCCGCATATATTAGGCATATCAATATTGGTATTGTCATGTTGTACGTGAATAGAATTCTCCTTCAATAACATCGGAACCTCCAGATCCGGTGTACGCATTAGTCCTCTTTCATTAATGGAAGGGATTCTTCCTTGGCGAAAATCTACCTGTTCATCATTAACTACATACGCGCCAGTATCTTGTATAGAATCAACACGAACACCGCTCTTTGGCCTGTCAGTAGCGTGAGATGAATTTTCACCACGATGACTTTCCGACGTGCAAGCCGGTTGCTTGCGCTCCTTGCGCTCCGCCAATACTTCCGTAACTAAAACCAAAAGCTTCTGCACATCAGATTGTAGAGCGGTGACCTCCGCTCTGAGTTGTTTGTATTCCCCACAAGACAATGAAGCTGAAATATCTCCCTCGCTGCCAGCCATGTCGAAGCAATCACCAAACACGAACTACTGCAACACAACGATATAACTCCAAGGAAGTGCTGGATGCAGGAAGAAAACAGCTCGTACAAGTGGACCAAAATGTTTTAATAATAAGACAAATAAATAACTAGATGCACAATTGCATGAGAGAACGTTAAGCGCTTTCAACTGAAGATAGCTCAGTCTTCATCAGAACAACGAACCTCCATTAAAAAAAACATATATATAGTCTATCAGTTGCTTGTTACATAATTTGAAAATTGCGCCAAAAATCTTAAAACGGCAATACAATGTATTCCTTGGAATTCTGTTACAACACTGATGTTTATACATATAACCTTACATTATTCAAACTTGCAAACATGCAAACACTATGTACTGTAGCCTAATGCATAGAATGTATATAACTAAAAGCATACAACATTACTAATATAATAGATACTCAATAATGAAACTCCAATATTTATTATTGGATTGATTGATTTAAATATTCAACAATAATTTTTTCATTTAATGAGTAAAGGGATGAAGTTCATCCCCACCACAGGGATGAACTTGGTTGATACTATCAAAGAAACCAAGATGTACTGTAGGAGATTAAATTTAACAATACAATTTGACTCTGTACATTGCAATGACTACACAAGCAATATTAACAGATTGAAGAAAAAAAGTACATATGTACCTATTAGTAATCCACAAGTAGCTAATTTCGAAAGGATGGTCACCAAAGATATATATTGGTTAAATAAGGACATACGTAGTAACAAGGGGTATAAATATAATTATGGTGATAATTTAACCAAAGAAGAAAGGAAATGTTTGAATGAAATTATGCATAATAAAGATATCCGCATTATGAAACCTGACAAAGGGGGCGGAATAGTCATTAGTTATACTTTGGATTATAACAGTAAAATACATAATTTATTGTATGATTCAGGGAAATATGAAGTGGTTTCATTAAATGAAATTAATATAGGACACAAAAGGATAGACCTCTTCTTAGAGGAATATCGGATTGATAACAGAATAAGCGAAGATATTTATAGATTTCTTAGGATTGAGTATCCTATACTCGCTAAAATGGTGGGTATACCCAAAATACATAAATCTATGGAAAATCCCCCATATAGACCTATAGTTTCAGGGTCCAAATCTAAGACTTATAATATAGGAGTACTCATTGATGTGTGGACCAAGCATATATACAAGTTGACACCCCACATTATGAAAGATTCATGGAGTTTTCTAAGTTGTCTAACTACAGAATTATGGAATCAAGATTATTCATTCATTACTATTGACGTAGTGGACTTGTACAGCAGTATACCTAAAGAGATGGGATTGGACTACTTTATGAATAGCTTGATTAAATATTCAGGATATAGTTGGGATAGAATATGCTTATTAACTGAATTAATGTCAATAGTTTTGGATTACAACTACATTACATTTCTAGGAGAGTATTTTAGGCAAAAAATAGGTGTGGCCATGGGGGCCTCATGCACACCTATTTTTGACAATCTGGTCATGTTAAATTGGGAGAATGAACATCTATTTAAATGCCTATATTACAAATATGTGGTGTTTTATGCCAGATATTTGGATGATATCTTTATCATATGGAAAGGCCCAGAAGTAATGGTTGATGAGTTCATCTCATATCTGAGCAATACAACTGATTTTTTAAAATTCACTTGCAGTTATGAGAAGAGATCCATACCTTACTTGGACACTTACATCAGTAAAACTGATAAAGGGTATATATCCAAGATTTATAGGAAACCTACCTTCTCAAATGATTATATTCAATATAATAGCAACCATCCACCATTTATGTTCATAAACATCGTTAAAGGGCAATGTGTCAGGATAGCAAGAATGTCTTCCACTAAACAAGTTATGGAAGAAGAGTTTAAGTTAGTTTACTCTATGTTCAAAAATAGAGGCTATCCTGACAATTTACTCAATGACACCATCCAATATGTGTCCTCACAATGGGGACATCGATACAAACCATTATTAGGAGTCAAAGAATCAAAGGATGAATCAGATATTAACTTAATTAATAAATATAATGGAGCTTGTATTTTAACTTATTCACCATACGTACATTATATAAAGGATATATTAATCAGACATTGGGATGTCATCACTTCCAATAATTTGGGGGATTTATTAGGTGCACAACCGGTTATAGTATATAAAATGGCACCTAACATTAAAAGGTTGTTAGAACACGCAGACAAAAGAA
This sequence comes from Protopterus annectens, assembly GCF_019279795.1. NCBI lineage: Eukaryota > Metazoa > Chordata > Ceratodontiformes > Protopteridae > Protopterus > Protopterus annectens. Next base: position 1,040,437,706 of record NC_056725.1, read on the forward strand.
AGGATAATTCGAATAATAATTATAAAGGCAGCACAAGTTGTGGGTCTTGTAATCAATGTCCATATATAAATACGGTTGAGAAATTAACATTAAGTGATATCAATAACACAGTAATTTGTAATTTAGGAGGTAATTGTAACACAAAACAAATAGTATATATTGCCAAATGTACAGTATGTACAGCGTTTTATATAGGGAAAACAGAGAGGGTTTTTAAAAAACGTATCTATGAACATCTTTACAGGATACGTAAAAAAGATAAGAATAATGCCCTATATAGGCATATTGAGGATAAAGGTGAACAACATAGTTTTGTGTTTAGTATTATTGACCAGGTCAACCAAACCACTTACAGTGGTAATTGGAAAGTACGATTGGCCCTTACAGAAAGTATCTGGCAGATTAAGTGTGATGCCACCAGATATCCGGGGCTCAACGATCATATTAGCATCAAACCATTTTTGGAAGATTTTTGACACCATGTACATATATTTTTTTTATATATATAATTAGTTTTAATACATATATTTTATAATAATTAAATTAATAAGTTATTACATTTTATAAATATTTTTTAAAATATTTTCAACATCTATACAATAATTTTATTCATAAGTACGTATGAATTTTTCATGGTGAATTTAATCAATTTCTTGTTATTCATTTCATTTAACCAGTTATCGTAAACATATGATAGCACGTTTAAGCATTTTTCAGCAATTGATTAAATAGGCTATATATTTATTAAATAGGCTATATATTTATTAAATAGGCCAATAATTTAGTTTTATTTGCGACAGTAACATATAATAGGTATTGTTTCATATATTTTATATATTGTACTTTATTACAAGTAAAATATTGGAGTTTCATTATTGAGTATGTATTATATTAGTAATATTGTATGCATTTAGTTATATACATTCTATGCATTAGGCTACAGTACATAGTGTTTGCATGTTTGCAAGTTTGAATAATGTAAGGTTATATGTATAAACATCAGTGTTATAACAGAATTCCAAGGAATACATTGTATTGCCGTTTTAAGATTTTTGGCACAATTTTCAAATTATGTAACAAGCAACTGACAGACTATATATATGTTTTTTTTAATGGAGGTTCGTTGTTCTGATGAAGACTGAGCTATCTTCAGTTGAAAGCGCTTAACGTTCTCTCATGCAATTGTGCATCTAGTTATTTATTTGTCTTATTATTAAAACATTTTGGTCCACTTGTACGAGCTGTTTTCTTCCTGCATCCAGCACTTCCTTGGAGTTATATCGTTGTGTTGCAGTAGTTTGTGTTTGGTGATTGCTTTTGAGGTGACTGTCAGAGTCACACAGTAAGTAAATTAAGACTGAGGGAAACTCCTAAGTGTTATTATTGATATCAGATTCATCTTTGGCCTTCATATCCAGCAAAATATCAAGAAGTCACATATAAAACTAGGACTCCTCTATAGAAACAGACACTTTTTTTACCACTTCCACCAAGATCACCCCCGGCTAAAGCCTTCCTGCTGCCGTCACTATTCTGTGGATCCTGTATACTAACCAATCTACAAAATTCCACCAGGACCAGATTGGAACAATGCTATAATAAAGTAGCAAAGTTTGCAACAAGCTCTAACTACCGTATACATCACGGTATACCACTTAAAGAACTAAATTGGCTGCCACTATCAAACCACCTTACTTATATACATCTAACTACAATCCATAAATTATTCTATGGGCCCACTGTCTGTCCTGCCCTAGTTAACCTAGCCCAACATTACAAACCAAACAGAAAACTCAGATTTGTGGACACAAATCTTCTCAATACCTACAAACCTTCCAGAAACCAAGGAAAATCACTTTACTCTTACTCTATCACCGAGTTATGGAATACCCTTCCACCTAATATTAGACTAACCCTTAGCCCAGCTCACTTCAAAGCCTCCCTAAAAGAACACTTAAACAAATCATGGCTATACACATGACTTACTCCAGGCTAATCTACTTTTTACCTTCCTTACACCTCCTCTTATTTCATTAACCTCCCCCTCCTAAACTAATCTACTGACTTTCACATTAAACTTTTGGAAACCATGCACCATTCCATCTCTAGCATCTTAATCAGTTACCAGAGGTTTAATAATCTGATTGTCCCACTCCAATCTGTGTCATGACACTCAAACAAACTTTAAGAAAGTACTATCTACCCAAGAAGTTTATTTCAGTTTGTGTATAAATGAAAACTGTAAATATTCTACTATTACTATAAAATCAGCCTTAAGATTCTGCTCATAATGCATACATTACTGTATTCCTTTATATGTAATCTATTGTATAAGATGTTAACAAATGTTGATCTGTGTATTATATGTGAAACTAAGTTTTATATGTGGAGCTTTTCTCTCTGGGCCTCCGCAGAAAATTATTTATATAACCCAGTTGGACTACCCAGGTAGACAAATGTCAAATAAAATAAATAAATAAATAAAATTGGACCCTGCAGTACAGAACTAGCACATAACCCTATTCAACTGCATTAAGTGCTAGACAGACTGTTGCAGCCTAACACAATAAATATCACACTTGTGTGCCTGTAAAAAGCAAGGTTAAGTAAAATATATTCACAGTTAAAATTTTAAAATTAAACTCTTGGACTTCATGTTGCCCAGTTTATTTACAGCCAAATAATAAGCATGCTGTCATCAGTCAACTAAACAAGGACATCAAGGATAATACCCAGTGATGTTCCTGTTGACTGCAATTAATTCCTTCATTAACAATATAACTACTGTGGGTTGTAAGAAGTAAGTATTTAAATACACATGCAACCACCGATTACAGCCACTTGTATGACCTTACACCTCATTTATGTTGGAGACCAAAGAAAATGAATATATTTATACATAATGGGCCAGAAATGTATCTCAACTTACAGCTATCGATATCCTATAACAGAACCCAATATCTCCCCTCCTCCCAACATCTTAGCTCAAATCAGAGACAGAGAGAAACCAAAATCAAGAAGCAGATTTCAAATGATCCTCTTGTATATTTAGAAGATTGCTAGAATCAAAATCTTTGCATTAGGTTCATAGATTCATTAGTGTGTACTAGGCTAATGGCCCTGGAGCCTTCACAAGCCTAGCCCATAGTATTACCCTGGCTTCGTGCCACCAGACCTTAGTTCCCAGTGCCTCTGTCAAGTAGAGCCACTGGAGGGATTCCAGGGGTGAATTTTCTATTTTCCATCCAATCATCAAGGTTTCTCTTGAAGAGGGCCAATGAGGTGCTCTGCTTGGCATTTAGGGGACGTCTATTCCATAGCATGGGCAGTCTCTGGTTATGAACCTGTCCCTCCAGCATGTTCTGTTAATTGTGGTAATGAGGCTGAGGTCTCTGGAGTATGTGGTGCGGAGGGATTGGGATTTCTTTAGATGTAGTATTTCTAACAGAGCTGGGTCAGACATGGCTTTGTAAGTCAAGCAGATATCGCCTCTAAGTAGGCGATATGAGACAGAGATTAGTTGCCGTTTTTTGAGTCTGTCCATAAAGGGCAGGTGTTTAAGGCCTAGGATCCTATTTTTGAGGTACTTTTGCAGCCTCTCCAGTTGTTGCAGGTGTCTATGGAGGTACATGACAAATGGGTCATTGCACTCAATGATATGCCTAATGAGGGAAGAGTAGAGGGAGACAATGACCTCTTTCTTCCTGGATGCAAAACCCTTAGTATTGGGATGTGCCACATAGAAGGACTTTCTGACCACAGTGGTAATGTGGTGGTCAAAAGAGAGGTTGCTGTTAACCTGTGTTCCCAGATCTCTTGTGACACCTTCGGTGTTCAGTGGACTACTATCGATGTGGTAATTCATGGGAACCGGGTTTTTCCCAAAGGGGATGATGACACATGGGACCAGATGGTGTCCCAGGCTGCGTCTTGCACGAACTACAGAATGAACTAACCTCCCACCTAAACATGCTGTTCAACCTCAGCCTCTCCACAGGCTATGTGCCCATAGAATGGTGCACAGCAACAGTTATTACACTCCACAAAGGGGGGGTCACAACTGAACCTGGTAACTATCGCCCCATAAGCCTGACTAGCCTGGTCTGCAAGGCTATGGAGTGCATCATCATGGAACTCATTAACAAAGACATTGGGAACCTCCAAACACTTGACCCAACCCAGTTCAGCTTTGTTAGGGGCAGATCATGCCTGCTAAACCTGGGTTGACTTCCTCGAGACAGTCACCAAGGCCATAGACAAGGGAAAGGTTGTTCACACCGCCTACCTTGACCTCGCCAAGGCTTTTGACACCATTCCCCACTCGGGTATTACAGAAAAACTCACCAGCCTGAACATAAACCCCTATGTCATGAGATGGGTTGCCATCTGGCTTACAGACAGAACTCACACGGTAAGAATAGCGGGCTCCAGGTCCAACTCTAAACCAGTCACAAGTACTGTCCCGTAAGGCTCAGTCCTGGGAACCCTACTGTTCAGCATATACTTCTCAGAAGTACAGGCAAACATAGGAGGACTATGGCTAACCAAGTTCGCCAATGACTGCAAACTGAGAGCAATAATTGACACTCCGGCTGACACAGGCATCCTCCAAAAGGGCCTTACTGAGATGGACACCTGGTGTCAAAGTCATGGCCTCAAGCTAAATGCCAAAAAATGCATAGTCATCCCATTTGGGAAAAACAAAACACCCACGAATTACCACATAGGTGGCAGCCCCCTTAATACAGAAGAGGTAATAAGAGATCTGGGAACCCAGGTAGATAGTAATCTCTCCTTTGACAATCATATTGCCAAAGTAGTTAGGAAATCCTTCTATGTGGCCCATCTAATTACTAAAGGATTTGCATCTAGAAATAATGAGGTTATAGTGCCCCTGTAGTCATCACTCATCAGACCCATCATAGAGTACAATGCCCCATTTGAGATGTACCTCACAAAACACTTCCAACAACTGGAGAGACCACAAACATACCTCACCAAGAGGATTACTGGCCTCAAACATATGTCCTATGCAGCCCAACTGAAAAAACTCTGGCTGTACTCAGTGGCATATCGCTTACTCAGAGGTGATCTCTGCCTGACTTACAAAGACATGTCCAACTCAGAAATGATGGACATGCTCCATCTAAAGAAATCCAAGTCACTGCGAGCCATGTGCTCTAGTGAGCTAAACCTCGCCACAACAATAAATAGAACATGCTGGAGAGATAGATTCCTGTCACAGAGACTCCCCATGCTTTGGACCAAAATTCCAAACTACATTAGGCAGAGCCCCTCACTAACACTGTTCAAGAAAAACATTGACGAGTGATGGGTAACAGAAAATACACCCCTGGGATCACTTCATTGGCTCTGCTTGACAGAGGATCAGTTAATTAATCAAGTGGGTGGCGATAGCCGACACACTCTGGCTATGCTTATAAATGTCCTTGGGCAGATAGCCTAGTACCTATCTATGAACCTATGAACATTTTTTGGCAGTGAACTTAAGGCCATGGTTCTGACACCAGTCATTGGTCTCAGTGAGGCCTTTCTGTAGGACGTCAACATCGCTTGGGGAGTTAATTATGGCTCCCAACTTTCATTCACCTGTGATCTTTGTCAACCAGAGCCCCTTCGTGTTGGCCTGGACTTCAGAGAAGTAGCTACCAAACAGGAGAGGACCCAGGGCCAAACCCTGTGGGACTCCACTCGTGACTGGTTGACAGTCTGACTTGGAGTAAGTTACTTTCACACTGTGGGTTCTATGTGTCAGCCAATTTGAAATACACCTAGTGATGCAGGGGTTGATGCCTAGCTTAGTGAGTTTTTCTATGATTCCTGAATGGGGTATGGTATCAAAGGCCTTGGCCAGATCAAGTTAGGCTGTATGAACCACCTTGCCTTCATCCACAGCTCTAGTGACTCACACACAGAAGTCAACCAGATTGAGCAGGCATGATCTACCCTTTACAAAGCCAAACTGTGTGGGATCCAGAGTTTGGAGGTTCTCTGTATCTTTGTTTATTAGGTCCATGATGATGTGTTCCATAGCTTTGCATATCAGACTTGTCAGGCTAATGGGGTGATAATTCCCAGGTGTAGTCGCTCCTCCTTTGTGGAGAGGGATGACTGTAGCAGTGCACCATTCTGTAGGGACAAAGCCTGAGGTTAAGCTGTGATGAACAGGGCACACAGGTGAGGTGCCTGTTCACTCTGTAGTTCATGGAAAATACAGCCAGGGATATAGTCAGGTCCCATAGAAGCTGTATTCTTGGCCTTGGACAGTGCTGTTTTAACCTGTGCAGCAGTAATACTGGGTGCCTGGCAATTTACTGATATTGTGATTGGTCCTTTGGTGGGGAAGAGAGGGGTAAAGATGGCACTGATTCTGTTGGCCAGTATATTGATAATATCTGTTAGCTCAGTATAGGAGGTACCATTGTGCGGTTGCTCAGAGCAAATCTGGGTATTGCTGTGGGGATTCTTTACATAACTATAGAAAGCCTTGTGGTTGTCTTTACTATCTGCTGCAATTCTGTTTTCATAGCTAGCTTTAGAGGATTTGATGAGGAATCTTAAACTTTTTGTTGAGGCTTATAAGAGAGTTTTTCCAGTCTTGGACTTCACTTTATTTCTCATCAGTTTCCTCCTGTTGTACAGTTTCTTTATGGCAGAGGACCACCAGATTTGCTTCCCATTTTTGGAGGAGAGCATCTTGGTCCTATTGGGTATAGCGAGATCCATGTATTTGTGCACGTGTTCATACAGGGCATTAGTGTATGATTCAGTGGTCATGCAGCTGTTCTCCAGTTGCATGGGTGCCATGAAGTTAGCCACCTCTGTTTTTAGGACCCCAAAGTTAGCTTTGGAGAGGATTTTCATGGTGGTTACCTTTGCGGGGGAGGGGGGTGGATTTCCAAGGTGATTAGTTTGGGGTTGGATCTGACCAGGGATGAGTTGACTATTGCTACAGAGCAATGGTCACCCATGTTAGTAATGACCAGGTCAAGGATGCTACCTCTAGTGGGGGTAAGAATGAGCTGGTCCAGGGCAAGCATTTTCTGAGGGATACAAAGTGTGGAACTTGTGCCTGTCATTATTAAATGACTGTAGTCCATATGAATTTAACAGAGAGCTGCAGAATTTAGATGAAATTGACAAGAATACCTCTCAACTTCCATTAAGCTATATGATTGATGTAATCCCTTTGCCAGAAGAGGTGCTTGTTTTTCCACATTCCACTGTGGACTAATTAGTAGTAAGGTAACACAAACACACACACACACACACACACACACACACACACACACACACACACACACACACACACACACACACATACTCGCACACACGCACATGTGCTCACGCACACATGTACACTTTACCAAGTGAAGATCTGATTTCCTCCATTTGGAAAACTCCTGCTCTGTGTTCCTCTTTTGAAATCATACGCTCTGCATTCCTGCCCATGAATAAAGCTCATTACCTCAAAGCAAAGCTTGAAAACAATATTGCAGTGTATCAGACTACATTCTGTAAAGCAAGTTGAAGAAAGTATAAATCTCTCACATGCTGATGAAAAAAATCTCCTGCTCTGTGATTAGTTGAGGGGGCAGAAACACCTTATTGTGCTCTCTTCTGCTGTAAGGTTGTATGTTTTATTTATTTATTTGTTTTAAGTTCAGACCCCCCAACCAGCACCAGTCACCATGTGCTGGAGCCAGCCCTGAAAGATTCTGCTTGTAGTATATATGGCATGGCTGAATAGATAAATACCCGAAGAGGAAGACAGTAGGAAGTAATAACAATAGCTTTAACCTGGATCTCTTTCTCAATTTCATTTACATTTTTCAGTGAGATGGTTTTTAAGCTGAGAGGTACAGCCTTTAAGATCAGGCACCAGTCTAATGTTTTCAGGTAGAGTTCCAGCACTCTGGAGCAATTTTACCAAATGCTCTTTCAGTGATGGTAAGTTTGACTAGTTTAAGTGCTTCACTTGATCTGAGTGTGTGGGTCAGTTCTCTGATGTATAATAACTATTTTAATGTTGGTCAGTAACATTCAAACTGCAACAGCTTAACATCAGGGTAGCCAGCAGCATGAAAATGAGTTGGGATGCTTCTTTTAGGCATCTGCATTTTTGTAGTGTGGTGTAACGATGCTTGTTTGAGTTGGCCAGGTATAAGAATCTCAGTATTATGTGTTCCATTGTTTGAACTAAGGAGATGTTTTAAGCAATGTGAGCTGTAATGATAGGGAGAGCATGTTCCTGTCTGTGGTGAAGAACAAGAAGAGCAAAAGCACCACTGACGTCTGTGGTGAGCAAAATGTCTTATTTTATAGGAGACTTTCAACTGGGTGAGCACTTTGCCCATTTGCAACTCTGTGTGCATAAAAGTTCAGGAATTAATCAATAGTGACCCCTAGGTATTTCTGGGTGTTTGTGGCTGGCAGGGACATTACAGAGGAGTCTGTAACAACAGTCTGTGTGCCTATTAGTTTCTGTGAAGTTGCCAATAGCATAGTTATGGTTTTAACACTTGTTGATGGAGGACTTATTTATAACTAGCCACTTCCATATCAGCTCAAACTGTTGCTGTATTTATCTGGACAATGAGCCCATGCAGGTCTCTGCCATTATAAGGGCAATCTCATTTGCATTACATATGCAGTTGATATTGTCATATCCCAAGGGAGGTTATCAATGTAGAGGGCAAAGAGTAGAGGCCTTGTGAACAAAACCTTGTGGAACACCCTAGTTAACAGTTCCAGATATTACAGTGCTGCATCCACTTTTACTGATAAAAGACCTATAAGCTAAGTAATTTTTGAACAATTGCAGGACGTACGTGGAGAACCCACATAGACTCAGTTTATATAGGAAAAGAGTGTTATCAACCATTTTCAGAACACTTTTTAGATCAAAGAACAGGATGCTTGTTAGCAGTCTTGAGTTCAAGTTTTCAAAAATTTGGTTAGTGAGAGAATATATAGCAGTGAGGTACTCATGTTGAGGAAAATATACTGTCTAGCAATAAGAATGTTGTACTTTGCATTACATCTAAAATATTTGTAAGAGGACAAAGACCAGTAATAAGCCGGAAGTCATTATCAACTGAGGCAATGAGAGATTTAAGAGGAGGAATAAAGTGAGCATGCTTAAAGCTGTATGGTCGACTGCTGGTAGTTAAGTTAAAAATACATGCAATACATTTGCAGAGATACTGGCAGCTGAGGTGGAAAAGAAAAAAATTAAACTTCTGCCAATGGCCAAGCTTGAGCTTCTCAATCAGGTTTTGAACCTGTTTAAATATAATGGATACTAAGTAGTTACTTAAGTGAATGAATGTCCAGATAATGGTTTGCCTAAAGAAAGGAATAGAAACCACTTGAGTGGATGTAGGGGAAGCAGTTCCTTGACATAATAATGGCAACAGCAGGATAAACCTTATTGACGAAGGCTTTGCTCTCTGTATGGATATAATAAATAGAGGAAATGGATGGAAGGGAAAAGGATTCCAGGAGCTATTTCTTGACCAGAGCATATTTAAGTGTCCCCATGAAGGAATAACAGTATAAAAATCCCTGTAATTGTCATGGCTGGTGAGGAAAAAAGGATATAGCAATGCTTTTTATATGGCTGAGAAAGCCTACAGGATAATGAGGGGTTTATAGACCATTTGTAAGGTATCAGCAAACAATGGTTAAGCCTGTATCCAGCTAAACTGGATTAATCTGGGATATGAATAACTACTAGAAAGTTGTTTGATGGCACAGCCAATTCCCAATCTCCAGTGACTTCTTGAAACAAGGGATAAGAGCAAGTTTTTTCTTGCTTATTCATCTATCAAAACACACCCACGATGTCAGAGTTGATGGTCTCCAACAATATGGTGGGCCTTCCCGCTGTCATTGAAGGGTCAGAGGGACTGCTATCTTCCCCAGTAGGTCAAGTGTATATTAGTTTGTATGGTCATCAAAGCATCTTGGATAGTTTGTCCTCAAAATGTCTCATTCACTGCAGTATACATGTCTGTGTAATTGCAACCAATGGAGCTGGTGTCTGGAATAGACCTCCCCCTATGCAGCTGTAGAGATGCAGACATGATTCCAGATGCCTAGCATTTTTTCATATAGATGTCTTTTGGTGTATTTACCTAGACTTCAGGTGCTTTTTAGACTGGACTTGGCTTAAGTTGTCTAGGACACACTTCAACTTGCCAACATTTTTTTGCCTTTCTTCTTGGATCCCCTATATAGGTTCATAGGTAGGTACTAGGCTATTGGCCCTAGGGCCTATATAAGCCTAGCCAAAAAGGTACCCTGGCTTTTGCCACCCAAGAAAATTAGTTTCCTATGCCCCTGTTGACCAGAACCACAGAGGTGATCCCCAGGATGAATTTCCTATTTCCCATCCAATCATCAAGATTTTTCTTGAAGAGTGCTAATGAGGAGCTTTGTTTGATATAGATAGGTAGTTTGTTACAGAGTATGGGAGGTCTCTGGGACAGGAATCTATCCCTCCAGCATGTTCTGTTTATTGTGCTGGCAAGGTTTAGGTCCCTAGGGTGTGTAGCTCGGAGGGACTGGGATTTCATTAAGTGGAGCATGTCCAACAGCTCTGGGTTTGACATAGATTTCTATGTTAGGCAGAGATCGCCTCTAAGTAGGTGATATGCGATGGAGTAAAGCTGGAGTTTTTTTAGATGGTCTGCATAGGGCATCTGTTTGAGGCCAGTAATCCTCTTTGTAAGGAATTTCTGTGGCCTTTCCAGTTGTTGTAGATGTCTTGTGAGGTACATACCAAAAGGGGCATTGTACTCTATAATGGGTCTAATGAGTGATGAGTAGAGGGGAACAATGACCTCTTTTTTCCTGGATGAGAAACCTTTTGGGATGAGGTGTGCCACGTAGAAGGAATTCCTGACTACTGTGGGGATGGGATTATCAAAGGAGAGACTACTGTCCACCTGTGTCCCAAGGTCTCTTATCACACTTTCGGTGTTAAGTAGACCGCCACCTATGTGGCAGTTCATGGGTACAGAGTTTTTAACAAAAGGGATGACAATGCACTTTTTGGCATTCAGCTTGAGGCCACGGCTTTGACACCAGGCATCTGTCTCAGTGAGGCCCTTTTGTAGGATGTCCACATTGCTAGGAGTTTTGATTATGGCTCCTAGTTTGCAGTCATCTGTGAACTTCATTAGCCAAAGACCTTCTGTGTTAGCCTGTACTTCAGAAAAGTAGATACCAAACAGGAGAGGACCCAGGACTGAACCCTTTGCTACTCTACTTGTTACTGGTCTGAAGTTGGATTTGGAGTCTGCTACTTTCACAGTGTGGGTTCTGTTAGTGAGATAGTCGGCAACCCATCTTGTGACATAGGGTTTATACCTAGTTTAGTGAGTTTATCTATAGTTCCAGAGTGGGTGATAGGGTCAAAAGCCTTGGTGAGATCTAGACAGGCTGTGTGAACCACCTTACCCTCATCTACAGCTTTGGTGACTGCGTCAAAGAAGTCTATCAGGTTTAGGAGACATGATCTGCCTTTTACAAACCCAAACTGGGTAAGGTTCAGAGTTTGGAGATTACCAATGTCTTTGTTTATAAGTTCCATGATGATAAGTTCCATGGCCTTGCAGACCAGGCTCATTAGGCTAATGGGGCGGTAGTTCCCGGGGTCCATGGTGGCTCCACCTTTGTGGAGTGGGATAACCATTGCTGTGCGCCATTCAGTGGGCACAAAGCCTGAGGTGAGGCTATGATTGAACATGGTGCTTAGGTGGGGTGCCAGTTCATTCTGTAGTTCATGTAGAACGCAACCTGGGGTGTTGTCAGGTCCCATAGATGCTGTGCTCTTGGCTTTGGAGAGCATGTTTTTTACCTGTGCAGCCATGATTACAGGAACTTTGCATTCTTCCAGTATAGAGATGGGCCCTTTAGGGGGTGAGAGGGGGGTAAAGTTAGCACTGAACCTGTCTGCCAGGATGTTGGCAATATCAGTTGGTTCTGTATATTTAGTGCCATTGTGCTGTAACTCAGAGCAGATCTGAGTGTTGTCATTGAGATTCTTGACATAGCTATAGAATGTTTTGTGGTTGTCTTTAGAATCAGTGGTGATTTTGTTTTCATAACTAGCTTTGGAGGATTTTATGAGGGATCTCAGCTTCTTACTGAGGCTGACCAGGGAGCTCCTCCAATCATGGGATTTTACTCCTTTTTGCAACAGTTTTTTTCTTCTGTTGTAGAGTTTGTTTATGGCAGGGGACCACCAGATTGGCTTCCTTTTTTTTGGAAGATAGCATCTTGGTTCTGTTAGGGATAGCATGATCCATGCACTCGTGTAAGTACTTATAAAGGGCATTTGTGTAGAATTCAGCAGTCATAACTCTATTGTCTGTCTGCATGGGTGTCATGAAGTTTGCCACTTCTGTCTTAAGAAGTGTGAAGTTGGCTTTGGAGTAATTTTTTACTGTGGTTTCCCTAATGCAGGGTGGTGGTGGGATGTGGGTGTCTAGGGTAATTAGCTTGTAGTCGGATCTGACCAACAAGGAATTGACCTCTGGTGTGGAACACCGGTCACCCATGTTGTTAATGACCAGGTCTAGGACATTGCTACCCCTGGTGGGGGTGTGGATAAGTTGATCCAAGGCACTGGAATTTATGAATTCCAGAAAACGTTGAGCAAAAGAGTTGGTACATGAGTAGTTTTCCCAGTTAATGGTGGGGTAGTTGAAATCATCCATTATTAGGGTGTTGGGTTGTACCCTAATATTTTCCAGTATATCAAGAAATGAGGATTGGGAATCCTGGGGCATGGTAGGAGATCTGTAGCAAGTTACAATTTGGATTGCGGTCTTTCCCAGAGTTAGTTGCACTTGGATAATCTCGGATGCATTATGCTGAGCAACTAGCCTGGAGGTGTGGATATCCTTAATGAATATGGACACGCCTCTGCCTTCAGTGTTTCGGTCCAGGTTAGGTGGCCAAAAGGTGTGCTATGAATTATAGCCTGGTAATGCAGATGTGCTCTCTGTAGCCTTGAACCAGGTCTCTGTCACTGCACAGATGTCGATGTTCTCCATTTTAAGAGTGCCTTGAGTGAATGCATTTTGAGGTTTAGACTTCTTGCAATGAGTAGCATTACTCTCAGATTATGCTTGCTTGTACCTATTATGGTGGTGAGTTTGTCATTTGAACCTTGCCTAAAAAAGGCACTATAGGGATGGCAAGAACCTTAGCCAGTATCCGGAATCCCAAGGGTGACAGGTGCAGGCCATCTCTGGCAAAGCATCGTGGTCTGTCGATCATGTCATCCCAGGCAGACAGATACTGGATCCCCTTAGAATGACACCAGAAGCTTAGCCAATTGTTGAAGTCAATCATTTTGTCCTTGTACTGTGGTATCATTCTGGGTGGTGGCAGGATGCTTCTCAGGGCTAGGGTCATACCTGCCTGGGCTACAAGATCGGAGAGCTCCCTCATGTCTTTTTTCATGTAGTCCAGAGAGGTGCGTCTCAGGTCATTCACACCAACATGGACAATGACAGAGTCATATTTGAACATGTTGTAGAGTGACCTGTGTGAGTGCATTATGTGGCAGATCCTGGCATCCGACAGGCAGATGACAGTAACTTTCTCCTTGTTTAGCCTAGTGAGTGGAACATCAGTGTGCCTGAATATAGAGTCACCTATGACTAGAGTGTTGGGTACGTTGTTATGCCTTATCAGCTGTGGTTGAATGGCACACTGAGTTTGTGGGCTATATGTAATTTTTGTTGTGTTGGGGGAGTGGAGGTTGCTTGCGTTTCTGCTTTGGAGGTCTCTGTTGCTTGAGTAGATTTTTATTGAGAGCCTCCGCAAATGTAGGTGTGTGTTCTGTGTTGCTATGTGTGTGTTTTGGTGGTGTAGGTTTTGAGGGACTATGTGATGAGTGTGGTGTGGTGCAAGTGTTTATCTTCTCCTCTTGACTGTCTAGTCTAGTTTTGGGTGAAGAGAGCTTTGCCCCCAGTTTGGCTATATAAGTGCATCTCTCACAGGTTGTAGTGTTGGTTGGTAGGAGGAGAGGGTTGTCTGTGTACATGAGGCAATTGCTGCATTGCCCCAAGATGTCCAGATTCATCAGGTAGACAGGAGAAAACACTGGGAGCTGACCCTTAGACATGCCTGCATAGGTGCTTATTTATTAAGTACTAAAACTGTTTTCCTCTCGACAAGTGAGGAAAGTTGAGTGCTGTAGTAATTTGTAGCTTATTTAGTGCTTACAGTGAGTTCTGCACAAGTGCTGAGCTCAAAGAAACATATTTGAGTGCTAAAACTGAAAAATTGGCTGGTTCTAAGGGAAAGTTTGAAGAGCAGACTTTATGGCACCAGGAATAGTTAACCCTAGCTAAGCGTTTTTTATTATAACAGTAGCAAATGAGCAAACTGATTTAAACAAATTAGCCAATTAACAGATAAAAAAATAAAAACTGAGCCCTGTTCCAGCAGTCTTCGATCAGACAAGTTCTAACTGCACACTCATGCCACTAGGGTGCAGGGGTACCTTCTCCAAAAAAAGATGGTCTGGATTAGTGCTCAAGTTATACAAACAAAGCTAGACTCAGCAGGTCTGAATTTAGTCTATGATACAGCCAACAAGGCGTACCAATTTCAGAAAGAAACAGTTCAAATATGCAGGCACGATAAGCCTTTAACCAGAAACTCCCAGCTCAGAATGGCAGAATCTACCCTCTCCTCACACAGGAGTGCAGACCACACCTTCTTAATGTAAAATAACTGGCCCAAAGGCCAAGGGCTTAAACCAAAATTAATACACTTTTAGAATAACAGACACTAAGCCTTCAATCAGCAGCTCCCAACTTAGAAGGATGTAAGCTACCTGTCCTGCCACAACAGTGCAGACCACAAACCTTCTTAATGTAAAACAACTGGTCCGAAGCCCAAGTGCTTCAACCAAAGGCTTAGAATAACAGTTACAATTTAATCAGTCTACTAACAAGCAGTAATAAATGCAGCAGAATAAATGCAATAAAGTAGGAAGAAACACAAATACAGTAACAGATTAATAAAGTGCATTGTTTTTATATAACACTAGAAAACGAGCAAACTGATTTAAACAAATTACCTAATTAGCCAGTAATAAAGCACAAAACTGAGCCCTGTTCCAGCAGTCTTCAATCAGACAAGTTCTACCTACACACTCCTGCCACTTTGGTGCAGGGGAACCTTCTTCAAAAAAGATGGCCTGGATTAGTGCTCAAGTTATGCAAACAAAGCTAGATTCAGCATGCCTGAATCTAGTCTATGCTACAGCAAACAAGGAGCACCAATTTTCTGAATGAAACAATTCAAATAAGCAGGCACAATAATCCTTTAACCAGAAATTTCCAGCTCAGAAGGGAAGAATCTAGCCTCTCCTCTTACTAGAGTGCAGACCACAAACCTTCTTAATGTCAAATAACTGGTCTGAAGCCCAAGTGCTTAAACAGGAACTAACACACTTTTAGAATAACAGACACTGAGCCTTCAATCAGCAATTCCCAACTTAGAAGGATGTAAGCTACCTGTCCTGCCAGAACAGTGCAGAGCACAAACCTTCTTAATGTAAAATAACTGGCCTGAACCCCAAGTGCTTAAATCACAACTAATAATAACAGACACTGAACCTTCAATCAGCAATTCCCAACTTAGAAGGATGTAAGCTACCGGTCCTGCCACATCAGTGCAGACCACAAACCTTCTTAATATAAAACAAGTAGTCTGAAGCCCAAGTGCTTAAACCAAAAGGCTTAGAATAATAGTTCCAATTTAATCAGGCTACTACCAAGCAGTAATACATGCAGCAGAATAAATACAATTGAGTACTTTTAAGAAGAGGCAAACACAATATAAAGTGCATTTTTAGTAAAGTGCAAGGAGAGAGGAAGGAAGAGCAGAATAAAAATTCAAGGTTAAGAACCTAAGTGGGCTGGCCTTCTCAAATGTTCTCTCTGTATTAAGTAGAGTGAACACCAGTCTGGGAAGGGTGTCCCAGATCAAATT
Organism: Protopterus annectens; assembly: GCF_019279795.1. Classification (NCBI taxonomy): domain Eukaryota; kingdom Metazoa; phylum Chordata; order Ceratodontiformes; family Protopteridae; genus Protopterus; species Protopterus annectens. Next base: position 1,040,453,753 of record NC_056725.1, read on the forward strand.
TACATTAGGGATGGGCAACTGCAAAGCCGCCAACTATAACAATTTTCCTCTCTGATGACTCCTGATATAGCTGATCCTTTGACAGTTTTGGTCACTTTCCTATCCACTATCAACATGATTCAGGTAAATCTTATTTTTCAGCATTTCTCAGCTTTGAATTTATAGCCCCTTCCTGAGTGACTACCTTTCTTTCTCATCCTTATGTGCACCTTCATCTTTATTTATATATAAGACTGCTCATCTCCTCCATCCTATGTAGTTATCCAGCTTAAGTTGGAATCTCACAATTACATTTTAAAATGTCTCTAGATATTTGTTATTACTGTTCTAATGAATCCTGATCTGCTCTTCCCTTAGGATAAGCTAGGAATTCCCTTGGGTTTTGGATTATTAAATTTTCCGTAAGGGTTTAGCTTGATCTGACCTCCTATTTGTCAGAATTTGAGACAACCCTTTGCGATGTATGTTTTTAAGCCTTTGCTTGATCTTCATCTGCATGTTTATTAATCGTCTGGGGAGCAGCTTTGTTTATGACCCATCCTTAACCTTCAGTTCTACAGATTTGTTTGTAATATTCCAAACAAATTATGACTATGTCCTTAATTGTTTTTTTTTTATCACTGCCAGAAGTCTGGTTTGGATAAAAGTTCCTACAGTTAAATTAAACTACTCTCATTAGCATAGCATCTAATTTTTAAAATAAAAATTAAAAAAAAAAACTTAGTTGGAATGCTAATGAAATCCATTTAATTAAACTGTAAGAACTTTCACCAAAAGCAGATTTGTTCTGACAGTCAAAAAAAAAATTAAGCATACATTCACAAATAAATCTGTATATAAATGTGTATGTGTGTGTGTATATATATATATTGTGTGTGCAAATATAGATACACATATGGTAGTCATTAGAAATGTAAATCTTGGATAGCTTCTGAACTTTAGCATTTCTTAGAGATTAATTATAAACCTGAAGCAAACACAATTATGGTTTGGGATTCTCTTAAGGCCTATCTGTATGGTAAAACCATTAGCTGGTACAAAAATAAAATTAAAGAATGAGACTCAGAGTTGCAGCAACTCCAAAATCAAATATTATCTCTTAAATCTAATAAAAACTTAATTGCTACAGATAATAATAAGAAAGTAGAAAAAGTAAATAAAAAATACAATGAAATATTATCCCATAAAACTAATTTAGCTATGGAAAAACTAAAACTAAATTCTTATGCTATCTTCATAACCTATCTACGAAAGTTAAGATACAATCAAAAATTAATAACATTGATATTATGTGATGATGATGATGTCTTACTTACCTTACCCAACTCTAAGGAAGTGTTAGGTGAAGTGGATATAGTAACAACAAATTTCCAAAAAATCTCAGGACTCTCCTTCAACAAATCTAAATCAAAATATTTATTATTAAATAAAAAAAAAAACACTGGTTCCAGTTAATAATATTATTGGAAACCAAGTTTCAAGTCTAGACTATTTAGGAATAGTCCTAGGCAACAATATAGAGGAAACCTTATGGCTTAACTCTGCTAAAGTCATATAGACTTAATCAAGACATTAATAAGCAAATGGAATAATTTGTTTATAACATTTGATGATAGGTTACAACTGATAAAAATGGTTTTGTTACCTAAAATATTATATATAGCACAAGCCCTTATACTTCCACCAGGAAAGAAAATCCTTAAAGAAATCACTTCAACTCTGATGAAATTCCTATTGTACCCCAAAAGAAATAGAGTGGCATATTCTTATCATATCAGAAAATGGGAAAAAGGGGGGCTAAATTTCCCTTAGAGTGAAACTTATATAAAGGCATTTATAATTAAAATAGTGATGAAGTAGATAAATCCTAGATACTCTTCCAATTGGAAACAGTTACGCTCCATTATACTAATGAATGAAAATTATTTATCAAAGAATGCTTTGGTAACTGACAAAGATAATATATGGTACTATTTAAGTTTAAATTTACATTATAGTACAACAGAATTAACTAAATGAACACTAATAAACAATATTTTTGATGTGTTTAGAAAATTCATTAACACAAATTTAGATATAAAACTGTGGCATAGATTTTTAATACCATTTACTATTACAAGGGATTTCCCTGATAAAACACATAGAGAGATTTTTGGTTTATGGGAAAATAATAACCTATTTTGTTGGTTGCAACGTATTGAAAACCAACATGCTTTGAACTCACAAAGTATATTGTCAACCTGTGACCTATCCCCTAATGACTGGTTGGTTCTTCAGAGTGTCACAGCATACACTAAGGATCTGTGTAGAATAATACATAACTCATCCTTCAAAACCATACCAAAAATTATAAATGGAATTTTTGGAATTCTATATAATAATATCAATGTTAAGAATGAATTATCATATCTATATAACACTTTAATCGTCTATAAGACAGCTCCTAAAGATTCTTACTGGGAACACCTAACTAAAGGGTTTCAAGTACCATTATCAATGGAAGAAAACAGACATTTTATTTTCAGTTAAACTAACTTCTTACTCACAATTCTGGAGGATTTTTCATTGGAAATTTCTACACAGATCCTTTCTGACACCTGAGAAACTCTCAAAAATGAACCCTTCAAACTACAAGTTATGTTGGAGATGTCATCTGTCCACTAATGCTGACTGGTCTCATATTTTTTATGACTGTCCTAATATTAAACCATATTGGAACAAAATTAACACATTTCTTCAAGCTAACTATACGGATATATTTGTTTTGACAAAGTCTTTAATTTTATTGAATGTTGTTAATAGTAATAATATGAAGAAAGATGACCTGTATTTGTTGTGGACAATGTTAGCAATAGCCAGAAAATGTATAACTAGAAGATGGAACTCTAATGTAGCATCCACAATGAAGGAATTCCTATCATCACTGAAGAAATGTATACTAATGAAGAAAAGAACTAAAGAGTTAAGAACTTTTCCTAAGCCATTGGTTAATAGTCTGTGGAGGAAAGTTTTGAATTTGATTGATACCCTACAGATGGAACCAAACTGTTCCTAACTATCATAGTTTATATATTAACTTATTATTTAACTACAAATGTTTTTATCTGAATCCTTTTTGTCAGGCTGAATGTAAATACTGTAAATAGTTATTGAATGTTATGAATGTATTATATTATTGTGTTATTTCATCAAAATAAAAATCATTTGAGTAAAAAAAAAAGAAATGGTTGACCTTCTAGAACAAGTCCTGAAACAGAGACTTAATAGCTGAAAAACAGACTTAGATTTACTTAGTCTGAGATGGCCATTTCCTGGAATATTTCCTTTCTCTGAGGTATGATGAACTCAGAGTAGGTCAATATAAGTTTGGGGGTTTCAGGGGCTTGCCCCACTGCAAAAAACACATTTATAGGAGAACAGAGATTTGCTCTTTTCCTGGATTTTCAGTCTTTTCTTCAGCTTGTCAGAACTCAGCATTTCAACTGTTGATATTTCAATAGGGAGCCTACAGATATACTAAACCTGCTGCTGTTTTGTTAGCTGTCATTTTCACTTGTTCAAATTATCCAAGCTGACAGCTCACACACAGACCAATGCACACACATGTAAACACACAGGCACATGTACACACACACACACACACACACACACACACACACACACACACACACACACACACACACATAAAGAAGCAATGTAGCTGCAGAAATACTTCATATATGACTTTTCTAGATTTTTTTTAGTCAGTCCCAAGTTCCATAGTTGGTGGTCATATCTTGAAGCTCTGCAGTACTAGTTATGTTATGAGTTTCTTGAGAAAGTAAAACATGATTTGGACAATCCACTCAGCAGTAGCAGCAGCAACAAAATCAAAAATATCACATGAGAAAGGATTTGAGTGCACCCCATCTTGAACAGTACCATTAGATGGTCCAAAGCACGAGACCGCAGATTTTCCAACTCTGACAACTAACATTTTCAGAGCTAGCACTTATATTAAGCCATATCTTTTGAATGCTTTAGACCAACATATTGTATTTAGCATGTGTATGTGTGTGAGTGTGCGTGTGCGTGTGTGTGTGTGTGTGTGTGTGTGTGTGTGTGTGTGTGTGTGTGTGTGTGTGTGTGTGTGTGTGTGTGTGTGTGTGTGTGTGTGTGTGTGTGTGTGTGTGTGTGTGTATATATATATATATATATATATATATATATATATATATATATATATATACACACAGATATATATATATATATATATAAATGTATATAGAATGCAATAATCATCTTGGAATATTACTGATACAGAGTGTGAGTTGATGTGCTGCATCATGATAAGGATTAATAGAAAAAGTTGGCTGCAACCAGCACCATTGCTGCACTTACTTCATATAGCCTCTGCTAAAACACTGACTGGGAGATGCCACATTAGTCTTTTTATTAACATATTGCTTACTGATGGTACCGCATCATGTAATAGAATTCATTTGGAGTATTACTTCTTATCATGTATTTTCAGATACAGAACAGGTTCATTTTTGTGGCTTCAAAGAGTTTTTCCCATGAAAAACAATTTTGCATGTTTGATAACTGCCATATTTTTGACTTTGAAATTTTTAGCCAGGTTTCATTTTCTCAATCAGTCTGCGTCCCATACTGAGCAAAATAGTTTCATCTGTAAAACACTGACATATAACAGTTGTAAATGTATTTAATTTTTGAGAAAAAAGTTGGAACTCTAATGGGAGTTCTTACCTTAGAATAAGCCTTCAGTAAGGTACATTGAGAGTGCTTCTGGTATGTTGCATGGAGGTCTGAATTACTGAAATTTGCATTACCTTACACATAAACAGTTTTGTGATATGCTTGGGCTAATATTCTTCCCTGACAATGTATTATCACAAACTCACTGCAGGAGACATACTTTTTCATCCTCTTTTTTTTTAATTAAAGATGATTCCATAGCACAAGAATACAGAATGTTCTCCTAACAACAGATACAAATCTGTCACAAGCCTAATATACACCCTGTCCCTTGGCACTTTATACTAATGTCATTATGCTGCTGTTCACAGAACTAGATGCAGAGTAGCATAAACTTAAAAAGTTACATAAGAATTTCAGAGAGCAGAGTATAGAAGAAGCTTTGGAGGTTGCATAGGAAGCACAGGATGAAGTAGTTAATGGTAAGTTTTAGTAAGTTAGTTTGACTGTACTATAAAAGGTAGGTAATATCAGGGAGAGTGAGTACAATGACAGGACCAGTGTTTTTGAAGTGGTCTTTGGTTGCTGGGTTAAATTGTTTGGGGTGAGTCAGGGACCTTATTTCTAGTAGGAGTTTGTTCCATGCAGTAGAGGGATGGTAGCTATATAAGTTGCACCCTGTGTTGAGTTTGGGTTTATGGATTTTTACTAGGTCTTGGGTTGAACTTCGGAGAAGCTGGTAGGGGAGTAGTGAGAGATGAGAGAAGATAGACTCGGGCAGAAATCAGGCTGATATAGGATGGAGTGTATGATTTGGAGTTGAGATTGTAGGAACAGGTGAGGTTATTCAGGCCAGTTCAGGTATTTTAGGGAGAGACAGTGGTGAGATCAGTATATTTGTTGAGCTGCAAATCTAGCTATTTTGTGGTAGGTTGATTTTAATTTGGTAAGTAGGGAGGAGTTCAGTTCTGTGACTATTTGGGAACAATAGGTTAAGCATGGTAGAAGGTAGGCATGGGTAAGAGAAACCCTAGCGTCAGTAGTTAGGAATTTGTTGTTCCTGTACAGTAGTCCTAGCTTTTGATGTTTTTTTTTTTTTATACAATTGTTAATGTGAAGATCAAATTTTACTTGGTCATCAATGGTAATGCTAAGGAGTTTTGTGCTAGTTTCAACTTTTATACGAGTATTGTTCAGGGACCTTATGGAGAAGGAAAGTTTAATATGGTTTGCAGATTTAGGTAGAAAGAGTGGTAATTTTGTTTTCTTAGGGTTGAGGATGAGCTGATTATTAGTGAGCCATGTCTCTACTGAGTTGAAAGATGTCTGGGTATTTGTTAGGAGTTATAAGGGGGAATTACCAGTAGTTATGACTGTAGAGTCATCTGCATATTGGACAATGTTAGATTGAGGACAAGAAGAGTGGAGTGAGTTGGTGAAGATATTAAAGAGTAGAGGTCTAAGAATGGAACCTTGGGGAACAGCAGATCTTATTGAGAGATGGCTAGATAGTGCTGAGTCCCATCGTACTGACTGCAGCCTATCAGAGAGATAGCTAGAGAACCATGCAACTGTATCAGGGGAGAAGTTTAGGTCTACAAGTTTACTAAGTAGCAGATTGTGTGAGACAGTGTCAAAAGCCTTAGAAAGGTCAAGGAATAGACAGGATATGAATTTGTGATCATCTTTACCCAGGGCTAAGGTGTTGAGAAATGATAGTAGAGCTGTGGTTGTACCACGCTTGAGATGGAAGCCATGCTGTTTTGGAGTGAGAAGCTTTTCTTGTAAGAGATAATGCATAACTTGTTTGTGTATACATTTCTCAAGGAGTTTGGAGAGAGGGGAGAGGGTAGTGATATGTCTGAAATTAGATATTTCTGTGAAGTTGCCTCCTTTATGAATAGGAAGAGTGTAAAACTGTTTGCAGATAGAAGGAACTTTAGACTCAAAGATGGAGCGATTGATTAGTATAGATACAAGCATAGCAAGGGAGTGTACAGAAATCCAAGGAAAGTAAGAAGGAATATTGTCTGCTAATACAGAGCATGGTTTGAGCTTTGAGAGAAGAGTTCTGATATAGTCAGTGGAGAAAGGTTTGAGATAAATGTTAATGTTACAAGAATGACTCTGCTCACTGTTTGCTGCAAGGAGATGAATTCTTAAGAGATGGCTCTATAAATTCAGACCCAGGCTGGGTCTTAAAATGGTCCAGTGTAATTAATTCCCAAACCATGTAAAAAGCTTTAAGTAAATAAATAAATAACTAAAATCTTTCATCAGTCAGAGAGTGGTAAATAGTTATAAAGTACAGCTATATTGCTGAGCTTAAAGTAGCCAGAAGTATAAATTGCTTACTGAGATTGATAACCCAGGGTTCCATTCAGTGCAGTACTGCATGCACAGTACCTGTTATATGCTTTGTACATAACTAGTGAACCTAGGTCTTCAGTAACACCTGAACATTAGTATTGTACCTCACTTCCTTTCAAAACACTTTCCCATACTAATTTTGAAGTTACCTGAGTAATTATTTGTAGTATTTTTCCTGTTGATGTACATTAAGCAATTGAAGCATACATATTAAATATGTACTTGTAGCAGCTTCCACTCATAGAATTGTTTAAATGAAAGGGATTTGTCTTTGCTTAAACCATAACTGGGTAACATATGTTATTTGCAAATATGATGCCTTGCTTGCATTGCTGTTTTGTACATTGATTTCTAATCATATCTAAACAATAATGGTTGTTTATCAGCAATGATGTGAAGTTGATTAACAGCTAACATATTGATTAATTATACACATGCTATCATTCCATATCGTTTAAGTGACTGTAATGGTTTTCAAAAAGTAAACTGATTTTACAGATAACAATATATACACATTTTTTGTTGCTAAGTAATAAATAATTCCACTATATGCCTTAAAGAAATGTTTGCCTAACAATGAGATGTCACCCTAAATGAGTAAAATATGTAAAGCAATGTCTTTTGGCTTCTCCCCTTAAGGGTCACCACAGCAGATCACTGGTCCGCAGACTGATTGGCAGTGAGGTTTTTATGGTGTTGAGTTGCCAGCCCAGCTCCCAACCTTCACAGAAGGCACAACCACACACACACCTACTGTGTCTTTAAAACTCATTTGACTGCAGGGAGGACATGCAGACTCCGCACAAAAGGCGCTCTGTCTGAGAATCAAACCAAAACACCTCCTGCTGTGAGGAGCAAAATATTTGCTCTTTATTTTTCTAAAAATGATGGAAAAGAAAAAGACAAATTATGTAAAATAAAAGTCTTGTTTGTCCCTATCTGACTAACTTTCTGAATTTTGTACCTGACTAATCAGTAAGCAATTTTCAGCTCTGACCTTTCAATTCCATGTAAATATTTTACACAGACTGTGAAACCATTTATCCCATGATTCTTACAAATTTCGTTAGACAGCTTAATGCAAAAATGATCTTAGTATATTTACAAGGTGAGTGACACTGTAACATGGCAGGCAATTTAAACCTGTATTTAGACTGATCAACAATAAGCATATAAAATGGCTCTGACAATAACATTTGAAACTGAAAATGTCACTCAATACCTCAGCAGGAACATGAAGAGAAATGAATGCCGCAATTGGCAACATAAATAATATTTTGACATTTTCTTTAATAAAATAAAAAAAATATTGTCAGGAAATACTAGTCTTAGAATAACAAGAGATGAAAATGTTGCTTTAGTAAAGCAAACTTTTAAAAATATTGACAGATATATTACACCCAGTGACAAACTAATATTTTGCATTTTGCAGGTGTAATGAATGATTAATGCCATTTCTCTAAATCATATTAAAGGAATCATTTTGTGCATGTGAACAAATCAATGTGCATTTACTGTCTATTGAAGGTCGCATACATTTCCTCTCCCTTTTTTAAATGTTATTTTTGTTCTAAATTTCTACAATATCTGCAGTTTAACTAAAAGAGTTAAGAGAATTCACATATAGCTAGCTATATACAAAATATAAAACATGGAAAATGTAAATATAACACAGACCATTAGTGGTAGGTGTGGTTTATAGTTTAAGTACACAAGGAGCTAAATCCACTATCTTATGGTGTAAGGGATCTCTGCATTATATAGGTTGCTACTGATTGTTAATGCTACAAAGTAGCTACATGGTCTGAAACACATAGCTACATGGTCTGAAACACATAGCTACATGGTCTGAAACACACACGCACAAATACACTCATGAGTGCACACACACACACACACACACACACACACACACACACACACACACACACACACACACACATGCACACACGCATGCACACACACACACACACACACACACACACACACACACACTTATGAATGTTACTGTTCTGAGTATACAGAGAGGTATGCTGGATACAAAAGGAGGATCAGATCATCCTTGTCAAGTGAACTACTAAAAAGTAAGTTTTCTACAGTAACATGACACATTATACTAGATGGTATATGTTACATTGGTCAATAGCAACAGTAAACCTACATTCAGATTAGTAATAGAAATAATTTACTATGCTGTTTTTTTTCTGCACACCAAATCATGTCATGTTTTAAAACACTGACTATGATCATTGCAGTTAAGTACTTATTTTTATATTTTGCATGCATTGATTAGACCAGCAGTCCATTAAGTAGGTTTTAGAAGACCTCCATGATAACTAATGGCTTATGAACTTAAGGAAATGGTGACCACATCCTTTGATTTGTTACCTAGACTGTCTGCCATCTAAAATAATCACATTTAAAAATAACTACATGGATAGTGGGAGAGAAGAGGCTGAGAAAAGAAAATTGTTATATCAAAATCTTAAGTAAGGCTAAGAAGGTAAGCAAAAGAAACAATTTTCAAGACACATGGTGGTTCCACCTTTTACTTTCCACTCCAAAGAGAAAAAAATCCACCGGAGGAAAATGAACTACTTAACTCATGTACACAGCACTATACCATCACAAAACAAAAATACAGTCTACAATGCAGGTTCTTTATTAAATAAATAACACTGAAATAAAAGTTTTCAATTGACAAACTTTCATGCAAAGCACTTTAAAATGTTAAGATCAGAGTCACAGTAGAACAATGTTTAAATAGAAAACACATTACAATACATGATTGGGAAGCTGATTAAAACCCCTCTCACTGAGGACTGATCTTAGGTAACCCTAGATATATATTTGTCTTTCTACAGTTTTGTTGGTAGGTCACCTTGAATATCTAGAATTCTAGATGTTAAACTGATTAAAGTTAAGATATAGCTAAAAGAAACTGGGGTTCACAGGATAGGTTTGGTACTGTGAATTACTCTTACCTAAACTTAGGATTAGACCTGGGTGACTAGCATTCAAGTCTTATGTATCAGAAAGTGTCATTCCTTTGCTAAGACTGTGGCATGTTCTGTTTTGTCTCTATATAAACAGAAACTGAAAAAAGAGATAGAACAAAAGGGGTGGGGGCATTGTCTTTAAATGTTGTTTTGTTACTCATTCAGGTAGTGTCTGGGGTGGGTTATCTATAAAGCTCTGCATATAACATGGTTTGCTCCACTTCAGGTCAGCATGAAGCACTGTTGAAGTTTTCCATTACCTTCTACTGAGTATGCAGATTTCAGTTTACTAGCTTTCGGAAATCAGAATCTGTTTACATTGAGCAGAAAATGGGTAATAGTAACAAGTTATTGAGAGGCAAATATGTTCCTCAGAAATTAAAAAAAAGTGCAATTAAATGGATTATAAAGTAGCATCTAATTTATTGTACCACAGAGAAATCTCCCTTTCTCCTGGGTATAGCAATCTCAAAATGAATATAATGAGTAAGGGGGTGGGGGTCTAAGGAGTGCAGCATCCTATATCACACCTATAGGGGATTCACTCCCCTGCAAATTTATTAAGATGATTATTTGGCCAGGGCATTCTAGAGCCTTGGAATAGTTAGCAGGTTAATGTATTTCTATCTATTTATATATTTCTCTATTTTTCACTGTGTCTCTTTGTATAGGAGTGTAATGCATGTGCTGAAATGTTCACTAGTTCAAACAATAATAAGGCCTGCAATGGTGATCATATATGGAAAGTCTGCAAATTAGCAGTCTTTGAACTGAAGACTAGCAGTCAGTAAAATGGGGAGATTTTTCCATCCCTCACTGTTGCATGATCCCAGAGCAGGTAAATATAAGTAACATGGAGTGATGGGGTACAGAAGGGTTTGCACCCTCCTGCAAAAAAAAAAAAAAAAAAGTTTAGATTTTTTTTGTAGATTTTTTTTTTTTTTAATTATTTTTTAACATTAGCTCAAGCATTTTGTACTGGCCTGGATTCCAAAAGGTAGTTCCAGACAGCATAGCACACTGAAGGAAGATGTAAGTGCACCAGTGGCAGTCATGATTTCATAATGTATACTAAAACAAGATGAAGTAATTATCTAGTCAGAGGAAGATAACTGTGGACTTTGCACATGTCCATCAGACTCCAAACCACAATGCGTGCACCCAACACAATTTAAATGCTAAGTGGTACTTCACCTACAACTTTCTGAAAGAAGTCAGTGGAGGTCATATGTGTTGAATGCTAATGCAACTATATTCTTCATATTCCTAGAAAATACTGTGGATTCTGCAAACATAACTTAAAAAAAAAATGCAACTGGCATTTAATGCACTACAGTACGCTGAGCTACTGCAAGCCATAATAGATGACAGTCTGCAACGGTGTCCCAGAAGCTCGTCATCCTGGCACAGAGCCAGGCTACAGTTAAGGCAGTTCTCTGAACAGGAAATTATAGACAGATACAAATTAGATAGAGAGATAGTGAAGGATGTGTGCACCACACATTTATGCTTGCATTCTGTAAGCTAATCCTGCACCATTAGAAATAAACGCATGCCTGAGTCTAGGTATACTGGCCACTGTGATATTTCAACTACATATGGGAGATGTCATAGGGGGCGGCCATGGTGGTGCAGCGGTTAGCGTTGCCACCTCACCGCAAGAGGTTCTCTGGTTTGATCCTTGGCTGGGGTGCCTTCTGTATGGAGTCTGCATGTCCTCCCAGTGGTCACGTGGGTTTCCTCCTGGTGCTCTTGTTTCCTCCCACATCCCAAAGACATGCTGTAGGTGGACTGGACACTCTAAATTGGCCCTAGGTGTGAGTGTGTGCATGTGTGTGTGCCTTCTGTGGAAGGGTGGGCACCGGGCTGGCAACTCGACACCATAAAACTCCACTGCCAATCATGAACGGACAGGTGATCCACTGTGGCAACCCCTAACCAGGAAAAAGCCGAAAGAAGAAGAATGGAAGATGCCATAGGAATGTGCCAAACAGCTGTCAGTCACATTCTTGCACAGTTTCTGGCAGCAATGTGCACCAAGGTGGATGAATATATCCATTTCCCAACAACAGCCAGGGAGAGCATAAATGTCATGCTACAGTTCTGTGTTGCAGCCAACTTCCCTGTGTTCTCAGTGCAATAGAACTCACCCATGTAACAATAAAAATGCCACCTGATGCTGAACGGTAGGTATATCATAGAAAGGGGTGGCCATCACTCATTTGTCAGGTGGTCTGCTCTGCAGACGGCCTTTTTACAAATAAAATGGCAACACATCCCGATAGTTTGCATGAAGCAGCAAAATGGAGGGAAAGTATCCTGAGGTCTGCTTTCCAACATGGTGAAATACTGGAGGGATCCTACTAGATAAGTACATGAACACATCTATACAGTAAGAAGTACCCAAACATTGAACATGAAGTAAGATGATCAAATAGTCCTTCTCATCTCCCTGAAAACAGGTAACTGCAGTTATCAGCTGGAGTCTTGGCTAATGATGCCATACAGATCCCCATCAACCTCTGCCTAGGATGCTTACAGCAAACCACACTTGATGATACATAACACCACCAAACATGTGTTTGGTGTGCCGAAACAAGATTCATATGTCTGGACACAACAATGGATGTATTACAATACACACCAGAAATAGCATCACAGATGGTCACCATGTGTGCCATTCTTCACAACATGGTAACATCAAAACATGGTGACCTGCCAGCCACAGGTGTGGGTGACCTACCCCAAGAACCACAGATGGCTGATGTTGAGCTATTAGACTTGTCACAGTATGATCATAAGGACACAAGGGTAAAAAGAAATAGGCAGGGGTGATGGAGGATGTTTCCATATATACTAACTCAGACAATAAACAGAGTCTGACACAGACTAGAAAGTGATGTTAATTTGTTGCCTTCAATAACATCACAGAGCATGAATAACATTTTCAAGCAGAACTAAAATGTTACCTAAGTAGTAATTGGCTCTGCTTCTTTACTAGCCCTGGTTAAAGTCCATTATGACTATATTTACCTTCATTCAACTCTTATTTTCATCTTAGTAATATAACCTCTGTAATACTCACCTTTTTCATCTCTTTTGCTCACTTACTAACCATCCTTCCCTAACATATGAAACAGCCCATTTCCAAAACCATCTACTATTACATGTTACACTTACCTCTACTTTCTACAGCTTTGCTATACTCTTCTCTACTTTGCTATCACTACACCCATACCTGCCATCAGTCTGACACCTCCTCTTTCTCACCTCTCTTATGTACCTCTCACTGGCTTATTTATTGTAAAAACTCATGTTAACTCACATCTGACTCTGGTCTGTGTACATATACTTCTAAAGTACCTATACTTACACTATCACTTTTGGAAACCTTACAGTTCTAAACCTCTTATACTATTGTTTCAGACTATAGTATCTGTACATTTTTGCTTGTATTTGAGTATTTGTCAAGATTTCTTTGATTTTTGATATTGGAGTTATTGTCTACAGTTCCTTGATTTATATTTGTACAATATGATTGTAGAACTTTTCTCCCCAGGCCTCTACTGAAAAAGGGGTTTTGACTCAGTTAGATTTTCCTGGTAAACAAAGATGAATGAATGAATGAATGAATGAATGAATGAATGAATGAATGAATGAATGAATCAATCAATCAATCAATCAATCAATCAATTAATAAATAAATAATGGAAAGACACCATTAGTTTTCCACATTGAACATCATATACAACAGAAACATATGCTATACCTGCAGGAACATATACAAAATTCTTAGTGAGGAACACATCTGGATGTATATAGAGGAAATATCACAACAGAAGGAGTGGTAGTACTGGTATGTTATCATCATACAGATCATGAAAAGGTAGCAGAAAAATAGCCAGTACCGCAAACAATCCAGGTCAATGCAGAGTATCTGAATGTACCAGCATAAACATAAATGAAAAGCAGGGCCTATACACTAACACTGATGTATCACATGTCGCTTTGTGTGACATGGGATGTGTAATAGTATTGGAGAGCACAGTGAACAGTAAACAGCATACATCAGCATGAGTAATTACAAACATCTCAATAACCGGCCAAACTGAAAAAAAAAAGGTCAGACACATGACATTTCAGTGAGAATTCATTTGCCTTTAATAGCTGGGGATACCATTTGAGACACATTGATACATATCAGATATACTCCCATGTGTAGTCTGACAGACAGAGTGGTCTATCATGGGAAAGATTCACCATCATCATTAGGCTCTACATGGGACAGTGGGACACAGTAATCTATGTGTGTTATCTCATGCCCCACGTCATCAGAAGGGTGTGACACATTTTTCTGACTACCTGAGGCTGCCCCATGGACCACATGTCTGTCCCCTTCCAGACTGGGCAATGAACCCAATGCAGTGGCCTGTGTGCCATTGGCCATACTATCAGAGTGATTCATATCACATCCCATCTCAGGATCAGTGGACAGGATATTTGTAGAGGCAAGTAGTTGATGTTCTGCAAAAAGAGACAAATGACACTTCACATACTGTGACAGAAGTCAAAAGATACAGCATAGTACTGACATTCAGATAACTATATAACATTGCTAATGATTACCTGAGCTTACCAGGTCTTCATGCCTGTGGATTGGTCAGGGACCCTGCATAACAGAGCTACACCATGTCAGTTACAAATCAATCATATATGACAGATAATTTTATTACAAGTAGTAAAACCTACCTGGCATGTCCTTCTCTGACTTTACTGACAGTGGTAAAGGATGAAAGGACACTGTCATGTAAAAGATACATGTACACCACTCAGTACTAAGCACATACAAGGCATCAAGAAGCATTAAACCAGATGTATAACTCACAGCAAATAAGATATACACATACCAGATGGGTAACTGTGATGTTCTGATTGCAGGGTCCCTGTGCAGATGAACAAGACCACATTGGTCATCAAAGGCACATATGTGATTATCAATTGTGAACTGTAGCAAACTTCTAGACAGCTTTACCAGGTATGTCCTCCCTGGTTGCGGATCATATCATCGGATGTAAAGTGGATCCTGTAGTATAAAATGGCAAACAAATAATCACGTGAGTGTAATCCATAGTCAAACAGGAGGCAGAGCCACATAGCTATGGATCACAGTAACGGGATATGGATACACTTATGTGACAAACAGTGCAAACATTATGAACACATATCTGTGTAGGGAATAAGCCAGTTTTAATACCATAAATCACAGGTGTGCTAAGCAGTGCTGCACAATAGCAACAGTATGAACAACCTTACCAAGTCTGCCTGTAGTAGATGGTCTCTGGCTTGCATCTTGTGATGATGTAAGTGTAGGTTAAAATGGCACACACACAGCAGCAGTATACTCCACAGTCATAAACAGGAAGCAGAGCCACATAGCAACTATGGCTCACATTAACAGGATATGAAGACACTTACATGACATGTGTTCCTGATGTTCAGATGTATACGGGTCTATGCATGTGAAAAATACATCACATATATTGCTAACAGTGTTACTCATATATTGTGTCAATAAGAAAACATGCTATAACATGTTGTTCATCCACTTAACATGTACTTCCACATCCATGGCGTAATTCTGCTGCTGCAACAAAAATATAACAATACATTAAGAATTTTGAAATAATGTCCTTCAGTGAGAATTGGTGTATGCTGCACTGTTTTTGAACATTGGACATACCTGTACATCCTGGAAATTCTGCCTCAGTACCACCCCGGGCATCCAACTATACTGGTTGTTGGTATTATGGGAAGCCAGCAACATCATTATTTCATCTGGGGGGGAGGCAATGGTGGCCCACCAAAAGTGGCATCGCTCACCCTCTCATAGCAGCAGAGTCTGTCTGCACAGAGGATCATGTCAGAGGAACATTGATAACAGGCCTCCCTAGATCTATTGTGACCAGCCACGGCATTGATCATGTGCATGATCTATCCATACTTGATTCCTCCACACAGTATTGTCTATCCATCTCAGCAAGTTGCATCCACGCTGGCACACAGCTTCTATTATAATTTCATTTTCCCTAATTGAGAAATTATCTCTCCTATTATGTTTCTACATCTGGAACACAGGGTGATATGCACATTTTAAATTTCCTACAGGAGTTCACATGTTTGTATTACAATGTTAAAAGCATATGTCAAATTAATGGCTTGCCTCTTATTTACATTGCACAGCTATGCAAATATACCCATGTCATGTATATCGGGTTCCTATTAGATGACCAAAGATGCATTCTATCGAATGCGTCTTGATCGAACTTAAAACAACGAAAAGGCAAAAAAGCAAAGCAGCTTTTAAGCAAATTCTTTCCCAAGGAAAGAATTTGCTTGGCTGCTTCCATTACTTTGCCATTTTCGGCACTGTAGTGTGATCTCGGAGTTGGTATATCTAAGTAGGGGGGTGTGGGGGGTACAGTCCCCCACTTTATCTATTCTTTCAATTTTTCTTTTTTTGGAACAGCGATTTTTTTTTCCTTGGAAAAAAATCTCTGTTCTGAGCTTTTGAGATTGTAAGCTTTCGCTTACATGGGGTCGATTATTCATCGTTCGTTTTT
Source organism: Protopterus annectens (assembly GCF_019279795.1). NCBI lineage: Eukaryota > Metazoa > Chordata > Ceratodontiformes > Protopteridae > Protopterus > Protopterus annectens. The sequence continues at coordinate 1,040,470,440 of NC_056725.1, forward strand.
TTTAAGCGTTCTGTGATATAATTTAGACCCTGCATATCACTGCCATGTACAGATAATGACCATTATAAAGATATTCTTGGTTGTAGTTTAAATTTGGTGGCTTTTGCAGTGCCCGCCCCACTGTAGATTTGATCTAAGACACTCCCCCAGGACATCTCTTAACCGCATTCTACCTAATAAACCCTTTCTGCACTTGCTTTTAGTCCTTTTTAATTTAATTACATTTTTTCAAACTGTGTGTGGACTAATATTGCTACATATTCAAGTGTGCCAGCTTGCACTGCATGAGAATTGTATTTACTACTGCTTTTGCTACTTTTCTAAAAAAAAAAAAAAAAAAAAAAAAAAAATTCTTCTGCTTTTACTGTACTTGTGTTTCTTCCTACTTTATTTTGCTTTTGCGTCATCTTAAAAGTTCTCAATTGTATTTATTACTGCTTGGTGTAACTCATTCTAAGTCTTTTAGTTTAAACACTTGGGCTTCAGACCAGTTGTTTTACATTGAGAGGGTTTGTGGTCTGCACTGTAGTGGCAGAACAGGTAGCTTACATCCTTCTAAGTTGGGAACTGCTGATTGAGGGCTCAGTGTCTGTTATTCTAAAAGTATATTAATTCTGGTTTAAGCACTTGGGCTTTCAGGCCAGTTATTTTACATTAAGAAGGTGTGGTCTGCACTCTTGTGGGAGGAGAGGCTGGACTCCGCCCTTCTGAGCTGGGAATTTCTGGTTGAAGGCTTATAGTGCATGCATATCTGAATTTCTTATTACTGAAATTGGTACACCTTGTTTGCTGTAGCATAGACTAGATCCAGGCCTGCTGAATCTAGCTTTGTTTGTATAACTTGAGCACTAATCCAGGCATTATTTAAAGTATTCAGTTGTATTTATTACTGCTTGGTAGTAACTTGGTTAAAGTGTAGCTATCATTCTAAGTCTTTTGGATTAAGCACTTGGGCTACAGACCAGTTGTTCTACATTAGGAAGGTTTGTGGCATGCACTGTGGTGGCAGGACAGGTAGCTTTCATCCTTCTAAGTTGGGAACTGCTGATTGAGAGCTCAATGTCTGTTATTCTTAAAGTGTATTAGCTCTGGTTTAAGCACTTGGGCTTCAGGCCAGTTATTTTACATTAGGAAGGTTCGTGGTCTGCACTCTTGTGGGAGGAGAGGCTGGACTCTGCCCTTCTGAGCTGGGAATTTCTGGTTAAAGGTTTATAGTGCCTGAATATTTGAACTGTATCTTACTGAAATTGGTATACCTTGTTTGCTGTAGCATAGACTAGATCCAGGCCTGCTGAATCTAGCTTTGTTTGTATGCTTGTTATTTCCCTGGAACGCTAATTCCACCTAAAACGTGGATTCTCAGCAATTCTGTGGATCCCTAGTGATATCTGCATTGCTTACTGTACTTATTTCCTTGTTTCACTTGAAAGAAAGTTACTGTTTGTCGTTTTTGCATTTAAGTTACCTGTAACACATTGCACTTGTTACCTGGCACTTGCTCACTAAAGCAATTATAAGTCAGCACTAAAAATTAAAAGCACTACACCCTCGCTCCCCACTGGCCCTTGTTTTCAATTATAAAGGAATTCCCAATATTATTCTAGCATGTCCAGAGGTCAGTTGTCAATCTCCTCTCCGGTCCAGCTGGTGAATATGGGAATCTTGAGGCAATGTTACAACTGCCTCATGTACACAGACAACCCTCTCCTCCTCCCAACAAATTCCAACACATGTGAGAGATGCAACCATATAGCCAAACTGGAGGCTAAGCTCTCTCAACTCAGTACTGGCATAACCAGTCAGGAGGACAAGGAAACCACACTCACTACAATTCCAGTCTCACATAGACCTACCACGACAGCAAACCAAACACATAATCACACAAAAACATACTCGGAGGCTCCAAATAAAGATCTGCCAAAGCAGCAGAGACCTCCAAAGCAGACACCCAAGCAATCGCTACCCCAAAACAAAACACGTGCAACACATATCTCACAAAGCCAGTGTGCCGAACAGTCACAGCCCTTAAGGCTAAACAACACACCTGATACACTTGTAATAGGTGACTCTATCGTCAGGCACACTGACGTCCCACTCACCAGGCTGAACAAGGAGAAGGTCACGGTGAGCAGCCTGTCTGGCGCTAGGATCCGCCACATAACACAAGCACTCAGGTCACTCCAAGGCAGGTACAAATATGACTCAGTCATTGTCCATGCTGGTGTGAATGACCTGAGATGTACCTCCCTGGACTACATGAAAAGAGACATAGAGGAGCTCTCTGAGCATGTAGCCCAGGCTGGTATGACCCTGACCTTGAGTAGCATCTTACCCTCACCAAGAATGATGCCACAATATGAAGACAAGATGATCAATTTCAACAGCTGGCTTAAGTATTGGTGTCATTCAAAGGGGATCCAATGCCTGTCAGCTTGGGATGATATGCACGACAAGCCATGATGCTTTGCTAGGGATGGCTTGCACCTGTCACCCCTGGGCTTTCGGATATTGGCAAAGGCTCTTGCTACCCCCATAGTGCCTTTTTTAGGCAAGGCTCAAAAGACAAACCCACCTCCATAGGTATCACAAGGGATAAGAAATTAAGAGTAATGCTACTCAAAGCCAGAAGTCTAAACCTCAAGATGCACGCACTCGAAACTCTCCTTAGCATGGAGAACATCGATATCTGTGCAGTAACAGAAACCTGGTTCAGGACTCCCAAGAGCACACCAGCACAACCAGGTTATACCTCATACCATGCTTTTTGGCCCCAAAACTTGGACCGAACCACAAAAGGAGGGGGAGTATCGATATTCATCAAAGATACCCAAACCTCCAGGTTGGTGGCAAAGCATGAAGCATCAGAGACTATCCCTGTGCAACTAACAGTGGCTAAAACTGCCTTCCAGTTTATAGCCTGCTACAGACCACCCTCCCAAACCCAGGAACCCCACTCGGCCTTCCTGAGAACACTGGAAAATATGAAGGTCTCTCCGAACACCATTATATTGGGCGACTTCAACTACCCAAACATAGATTGGGAGCATTACTCTAGCTCCAACACCCTTGCCCAAAGGTTCCTAGAATTCATAAACTCAAATGCTATGGAACAACTTGTTACCACTCCCATAAGAGGGGAAAACATACTGGACCTGATCATCACCAACATGGGGACTCTATGCTCCAGACCAGAAGTGTATCCCTCACTGGTAAGATCAGACCATAAACTGATCTCACTGGATATTCACATCCCGACCCCACCCCTGCCCAGAAAACCACAGTGAAAAACTTCTCTAAAGCAAATTTCACACTCCTCAAAACCGAGGTGGAATCCTTCAAAGCCCCCGGGCCTGTGGAAAATACGGCCCAGACCACAGAATCCTTTATAAATGCATTCTATGAACACCTTCAGGAATGCATGGATCATGCAATCCCAAATAAAACCAAGACCCAATCCTCCAAAGGCAGACGACCTGTCTGGTGGACCCCAGCCATAAACAAACTATACAATAGAAGGAGAAAGCTACTACATGATAGAACAAAATCCCAAAAAGGGAAGGCATCTCTGATCAGTATTAGCAAAAAACTAAGGGCACTCATAAAATCGTCAAAGGCCAGCTTCGAGAGAAAAATTGCACAGGACACTAAGGATAATCACAAGGCTTTCTTTAGTTATGTTAGGAACCTGGGTGGGAATTCCCAGATATGCTCAGAATTAGTCCAAAATGACAAAAAATACACCGAACCCACAGACATTGCCAACATCCTAGCTGACAGGTTCAGTGCAAACTCCCCCCCCCCACCAAAAGGGCAAATATCTATCCCAGCAGAGTGCTGCCCCCCTGACATCTCAGATGCTCAGGTGGGAGCCGCCCTCTCCAAAGCAAAAAACACACCATCAATGGGACCAGATGGTGTCCCAGGCTGCGTCCTACATGAACTCCAAGAAGAGCTAAACCCAAACATAAAACTACTGTTCAATCTCAGCCTTACTACAGGATATGTACCCAAAGAGTGGCGTACAGCAACAGTGGTCCCTCTCCACAAAGGTGGTGCCTCAACGGACCCTGGAAACTATCGCCCCATAAGCCTGACTAGCTTGGTCTGCAAAGCTATGGAAAGGATCATCATGGACCTCATAAATAAAGATATTAGGGACCTACAGACACTGGATCCTACCCAGTTCGGCTTTGTTAAGGGCAGATCCTGCCTCTTAAACCTGGTTGACTTCTTTGAAACAGTCACCAAGGCCATTGATGAAGGGAAGGTGGTCCACACAGCCTATCTGGACCTCGCAAAAGCCTTCGATACAATACCCCACTCGGGCATTATAGATAAGCTCACCAGCTTAAATATAAACCCCTATGTCACTAGATGGGTTGCAAACTGGCTCAAGGACAGAACCCACATGGTTAGAATTGCTGGAGCCATGTCAGACTCCAAACCAGTTACAAGTGGCGTCCCACAAGGCTCAGTCCTGGGACCTCTCTTGTTTGGTATATATTTCTCGGAGGTACAGGCCAACACGGAAGGACTGTGGCTGACCAAGTTCGCAGATGACTGCAAACTGGGCGCCATAATCGACTCTCCAGCCGACACAAGCATCCTCCAAAAGGGTCTCATAGAAGCAGACAACTGGTGCCAGAGCCATGGCCTCAAGCTAAACGCCAAAAAGTGTATAGTCATCCCCTTTGGCAAAAACAAAGTGCCCACAAATTACCACATAGGTGGTAATCCATTAAGTACAGAAGAAGTAATTAGGGACCTGGGGACCCAAGTTGATAGCAATCTCTCATTTGACAACCACGTGGCCAAAGTGGTTAGAAAAACATTTTATATAGCCCACCTAATCATGAAGGGATTCACATCTAGATTATGGGAGGTCATCGTGCCTCTTTACTCATCCCTCATCAGGCCCATAATCGAGTACAATGCCCCTTTTGGGATGTACCTTACCAAACACCTGCAGCAACTGGAAAGACCCCAAAAGTACCTCACCAAGAGGATCAAAGGGCTCAAACAGATGCCATATGCTGCCCGGTTAAAGAAACTCCAGCTCTACTCAGTGGCATACCGCCTGCTCAGAGGCGATCTGTGCCTGATGTATAAAGCCATGTCCAACCCGGAATTAATGGACATGCTGCACCTCAGAAAATCCAAATCCCATCGAGCTACGCACTTGAGAGACTTGAACCTCAGCACTGAAATAAATAGGACATGCTGGAGGGACAGATTCATAACCCAGAGGCTCCCTTCACTCTGGAATAAAATCCCAGTCCAGGTTAGACAGAGTCCCTCATTGGCTCTCTTCAAAAGGAATCTTGATGAGTGGATGGGAGATCATAGGTTTACCCCGGGTATCACTTCTGTGTCACTGTTAGACAGAGGCACAGTATACTAACCTCGAAAAAGGGCATAGCAAAATTAATTTAAAATGGGTGGCAAAAGCCATACATACTCTGGCTAGGCTTATAAATGCCCTAGGGCAGATAGCCTAGTACGAACCTATGAACCTATGAACCTATATGTCTTAAGAGCTGATCCATATGCCTTAACATCCTCAGCATATATGTGCACAGCTATCAATCCATTCAACAACTTTTTACATATATGCACAGATGGGATTCAAACCCATGCCAGTGAATACCATGATAAGTAAGGACCCAGCACATAAATAATGTGCCAGAGCTCTAGTACTATATCAATGGTGTTGCCACAGTTACAGGCACATACAAACAAAATAGCAATTATATATCAATAATAGGGTATGCATCTCAGATATTATCACATTCAGTGATAGACAGCATCACAAACATGACCAAGATCATAAGGTACACAACACAACTAGTGACATTTATACAGAAACCAAGCAGTAAAACAATAGCATTTGAAAATGGCCTGTTATGCACTTTTGGATATATGTCACTGTAAGAAATAATGTAAATACTTAGAAAACTTAATATTACCTATATCCCTTGAAATATTATCACAAATATTGCTATATTTAACAGTATCAGTCAGTATCTATAAATCAGTCAATGAACATACAACTTGCAGACTAAGTCATCAGTCTCCACAAACATACCTGAGATGTTGCAGGTTATTCTGACTTAACTACAGAGAAGGCCAGTAATAGAAAGAGGGTTGTCTGAGATCTCATCTCTGTCCAGTGATGTTATATGGTTAAAGTTCACTAGGAAAATAAGGAGGGGCTGAAAGAGTGTTTAGTGTTGAAGATCATAGGAATAAGATCAGCCACAAGCAATAACATGCAGACACGAGCAGCTGGCAGCCATGTCTTGTTCAGTATCAGATAATGGCTGATCACGTCTAGGAAGTCTGTATAACACATTTGCAACTGCTAGTTGCTTTCCAGGCATGTGTGTCACTTGACAATAAACCTCCTTAACCTCAATAACTGTCTTTGGTACCTTGGTGGCACTTTGTCTAGGTCAAACAAATGAATTACTGGAGCCAAGGGCTGATGGTCAGTTTGGAGCTGGAAACTCTCTTGCCTTAATAGGTTTCTGGTGAGATTTCCAGAGGTTCAGACATTTGCATGACACACTTTTTGAATTTGTGCATATCTTGATTAATCATTGTTTAGCATTCCAGAGCAAAAGACACTGGGATAATAATGTGTGTCCATCTATTTGGTGTAAGAATGCACATAATGCACAACTAAAACCACCTGGACTCACTCTTGTCACTTTAATGACATAATAGTATGCTAGCAATGGAGATGTAGTGAACATTCGTTTAACTTTTCAAAACACTTGGGCTTGAGCATGCCCCCAGGACCACTGTAGATGTTTCCTCAATATTTTTTTTAAGGGATTAAGTGCTCTTGTGAGATCTGGTATAAACTTGCCAAAGTAGTTAATCATATGTGGAGTCTTTTCTAAGGAAGGCAAAAAGAAAAAAAAAATGCTAAGAAAAAGATTCAGTTACTTCTCTATTTTTATTTATTTATTTATTTTTTTGTAGAGAAGTGCCTCATGCTTCAAAAGGCTTTAACACAAGGGAGTAACACACACATATCCAAGGTTTGATGGACATAACAAAGGATATGTGGAGGGGGAGGAGAATAGACTTGCTTAATAACACCATTTAAAACTTGAAACATAGATGGAAAGTTGTTATACCAATGTTACAAAGTGGATCCATAAAGGGTATATAATAAAAATGCCAGACTTATGGAGAAAAGCTAATGATAGAGAAGGGAGATAAAGTGTCGGCATTACCTTCTCTGTTGAACATAAGTCGTGAGCAAGATGTCAAATATAATTGAGTGGTAGAGCAATTCAGCAGAATAATCTAGAAAATCACAATTAGATAATAGAAAAACTGAGCACGTATATCACATAAACATGCAAAAAACACAGAGGGAAGATGAAACTGTTGTAATCAGCTTAGGAGGTGACATCTGTACTAACAGTATGGTATTAGAGAATTCTATTCCTGTTGTTTGAATGGGAAAACGTTGCCTAAGACCCAGAAGTGAAAATGAAAGTGTTTTATCCACAAAGCTTTATTTTTCTGAATTAGATTGCAAAATGGATTTAATACAGCATCATGTTGCAATTGTAACTGGAAAGAAGATCAACCAACAAAAAGAATAGAATTCCAGAGTCTCAAAGGAAAGCAGTTATGAAGAACTGAAAAAATTGTTTAAACTAGCAGATATTGAGTAGCTCCTAAGGAAAATGGAACATTCAGATTGTGTTTTAGCTAGGCCAGATAGCACCATACATTATGTAATGACTTCCAAAATCTGAATGTCATATCAGAATTTAACACTTATCCAACAGCCAAAGTGGATCAGCTCATTGAGAGCTTATAAGAGGAATGTTTTGGCCATTATGGATTTAACCAAGGATTACTGGGGTCTATATTAGATAAACAAAAGTTTATCTTACCGGGTGCTAACATGAGCGAAAATCCCGGAACCTGAAACCGGAATTGTGAGATCACAGTACAGAGGAGATGGGAATATTTGCCCTTTCCTCACTGTAGTGCGATCTCGTAGTTGGAATATATATTTAGCGGGGCATGTGGGAGGTGCAGCCCCCCACAATTGCAGTTTTGAGTTCCGGGATTTTCAATAATGTCAGCGGCCAATAAGATAAACTTTCGTTTATCTAATATAGACCCGGATTACTGGCAGTCTTCTTACTACAGAAAGTAAAGAGAAGACATGAAGGTTTTTTTTTTTTTCATTATACTGTCTTAAGCTTTTGAAGTCACAAAGTAAGTGCCACTTTTCAAAGAATTGAGGATAAAACTCTCAAACTTTGTTCCAGATATTCAACTACATATCTTGGTGATGGAAAATATAATTTAGAAGGTGCTGCATGCTGTGCTTGCTGTACTGGTACCAAAATCTTCTTACGACATTAAGTCTTGTTGGCTGTTTACTGCTGAATCAGAGTCTGGTTATAGCACACAGTTTTGCATAACTGGATTTGCAGTCTATGACACAGAGCCTTGCAAGCTGCACACTGATAAAGAAATATAGTTTGCAGCGCAATACTATTTTAATTTTAGAGCAGTTACTAATAAATAACTTATTTTTATAACAGATGACACATACTATACTTTCACAGCTTTTAGATTTAATGTACAAGGTTTACTTCACGATCAGTATGAATTATAAGTCTCCTACACAATAGCTCAGAACAAGTGTGTTCCTACAAATACCTCTAACACACCTTAATTTTACAGCCTTTTTATATTGTTCTTCTCACACACTTTAGCTCCTGTTTTTCCTCTTAGTATCTCTTTTTAGACTTTGTATGGAAGCATCTGTTAGGAAACACTTCTGCTGATGCTTGTGATAAAGCATGTACTATTTTACTTTTCAGACTTTTTTAAGGAAATATCTTATGAGAAAGCACATGCAAATTGTTTTTCTGCTGATATTGTGAGAAACCATGTTTTTTACAGTTTCTGCTAATTCGGTAGGGAAACGTCCATTAACAGATGTTCCTTGTTTTTCAAAACAGAGTCAGGGTTATGTCACATAGTATGGATGTCGATTTTACATTGCTAAGCTCTACACCTACATTTAAGCAAACTTTTATTTTATGCCTTATTTATTTTACATATTTGTAGCAGAATTGATTTCAACCTTTATTCATTGTTTAGCACACTCTAACAGTGGATCTATTCAGGAGACTGAAAATCACAGTTATCGAAATTGTAGACTGTGATGGACTGTTTAAGTAGGATAAACTGACAATATTACCAAGTGAGCTTTGTATTACAGAAGCAAGATATTTAAGAGTATGTGATATGACCATAAACAGAAAAAATAGAAGCTGGTCAGAAAATAACTTATTCCATAATAAGTGAAAATATTATTACAACTAGCAGTCCAGTTTAGAAAATTAGTTCCCGACTTTGTTAACATAGCTTGTCCTCCAATGGACTTTTCCAGAGGTCAGATGCCTATCTAGACCAGGTGGACTATCACAGCTGTTTAGTTTTAATTAACTGAAAGCTATCTTATGATCAGAGCATGTCTCATTTGTTTCTAACTATTTAAAAACCTTAGGTGCATACACCAATACATAAAAAGTAAGGTTAACAGCTTTGTTATCTCAAGAAGTAGGTGGGGAGGAATACCTGCTCTGTTATATAAGCAGAAACATATGTAAGGTTGAGACAAAAAACTCTGCCATAGACCAAGAATGTCTCACTATTAAATCAGCATTAATTTCCTTGCAGTATTATTTATTGCATGTAGCTTCACTATGGTAACTGATCATGCATCCCTGTAGGTGTGCAAGTGACAAGATGTCAACATCAAGCTGTGTAGGAGGACTTTGTCCCAGTAACCTTTTAATTTTACCATTAGACATAGGTCTGACATTAACATGGATGGGGATGGTTAATCCTTGCCCCTTAATCCATTCTGTTCAATATTCAACCATGGGTTCTATGCTGAAAGGCTGGTTATTTTGCCAGTGGACCTATCTGATGTGCCAAAAATGTTTTGATGTGCTGAGGATACACCATATATCATAGCAAGAATGTAGTTGTGTGTATACACATCATATTATGACAGTACAAATATAGAACAACATAGTTTAATATGAATTATGTGTGAAGGGCTGTTAAAAGAAGGCTTGAAACCCAATAGCATCAGAGACTGTTGCTTCTCTCAGACAAGGATTTTGAGGACAAGTATGGACAGTCTTGGTAGACCCTGATCAGATCAGAAGAAGCTGTTCAAAATAGCATTAGTCAAGGAGTACAACAGCCTAGCTATAGAACTATTCAGGTAGTATCAGGAACCTTTTTCTGGATGTATTTGGGTATTGCAAGGCATGTTCAACAGAGGTGCAATATCAGTGGTGTGGACATCAAGGAATATTATGTTTTATGAAGAGACTTTAAGATTGTGCTAATAAGCAGAGAACTGAACTACTAGAAGCATATTAAGCAAAAGGGTGTTATAGATCTTTTAATTTGAAAATTAGCTTTCATTTGACCTTTTCACTGTAAATAAACTGCACTTAAAGAAATAGTCTTCAGTTATATCTATTATAATATGTGTGTGTGTGTGAGCATGTACACTTGTGTGTGTGTGTGTGAATGTAGAAAGAGAGAAAGAGGGAGAGAAATAGTCAGGAAATGTAAGGTGGGTGATCACTGGATGTTTCTTTTTTTTTTTTAATCTTTTTCTTTGAATTTTAACATAAGCAAAAATAGTAATATTTAATTTATAAAGGAAATATTTGGCATAATAAATTGAAAAAGATATAAATAAGTTTTAAACCATTATATATATATATATATATATATATATATATATATATATATATAAACATAAAACAACTATTTATAAGGATGTCTACTAAATAAAAATATTCAAAGAAATGTTGCAGATATTAATTATCCTAAAAATATCAATTATTGTTTATTTAATAGTTCTTTTAAATGTTTTCAAGCATTATATGAAATGATTCTTGTAGAGCTTGACTTAATGGTGATAAGTTCCATTTGACAAACTTCAGTTGTAATGTTTGAAAATTCACTGAAGGAGGGAGTAGATTCATTCTTCCTGTTTCTTGTTATTACTTTCCTTGCAATTGTTAGTATGCTCCACAGAATTGGATATTTCAGTCTTGTAACACATTCAGGGATTTGAGTATTTAAGAAGAATGGATTTAGTTAAAGTAAATTTGTCAGAAAACAAAGCCTGTAGGAAGGCATTGATCTCTTTCCAATATGGCTTAATTATAACACATTCAAAGAACATACACTCCCAGTCAGCTTTAATATCTAACTTACATCTCCAACAAATCAACTTGTTTACTTCTATTCTATGTGGAGTATAAAAAGATTTATGTACAAATTTCCATGGCAATAGTTTCCATTTAAGTGGACATGCAGTTTGTTTACATGATGATAAAATTAGTTTTTTATCCTCATCATCGGGGGTTTTATTTATAAGTTTAAAGTAATTTCATTAGCTTTCTTTATTTTATTCTAATACTTTTTAGGTCACTTTATAAATGTTACATAAAAAACCTTTTCCAGAAATTTTCTGTTGTATCATAATAGATAAAAGTTCAATTAAATTAAGAATAGAATTTCTCAGTGATGATTGCATAACTTCAATTTTGTGTTTTACAAATTGCTTACAATTTTGTACATGCACCCATAAGTCATCTTCCATGTCAAATTTATTGATTATGTATTGTGCAGAATACAAGTTTTCTTTATTCATTAAATGGGACCAATATATCAGATTATTTTCCTTGAAAGTAGTCCTTGCAGATATGTATAGAGTAGACATATTATTTTGAGTATAAGCTATTGGAAAATAAGGAAAAAAATAAACAAGCTTTGTACATTGAATTTCTATAGATAAAATATCTCAAAATAGTCAATGTAATAGCAATGTAATAAGAATTAATTGATTAGGATTATTTACGAAGAATTCTTTTAATAGCCACAACAAAGAATTATTCAGACCTGTATAATTATAGTGTTTAGAGGAAAGAGATTGTATCTAAAAGTTTCCTTGAAGGTCCTTCCATTTAGCAGTATAATGACTATTTTAAGAACTATTGTTTTGATAAGAAATTATAGGGAATATAATTCTAGATCTAGTAACCCAATACCACTGAAGAACCAATCTCTAGTATGATAATTCAAAGCAATTCTGGTCTTGTTAGAATGCCACAGAAACTGTAATATTAAAGAATACACTTTTTATAAAGGTTTTTGGAGAGGGTCAAGATAATGATTGCACATTTTATAGACATTTTGGTAAGATAAACATTTTAATTATGGAAAGTCTCTCATCCATAGCAAAAAATATTTATTCCACTTATTTATGAGATTCTGCATAGAAGTTAAACTACTATTATAATTTATGGCTATTTTATTAATGTTTTCATCAATAATTATGCCCGGATAGTTTATCCTTTTTCCTTGGACTGTGTATTTATTAAATCTTTTTAATGTTATAATTTATAGGTAAAATTGTTGTTTTGTTTTCATTAAAAATCCAGATTTCTTCTGGAAGATTTCCATTAGGATAAAAATAGTTGAAAGCAAATTATTAAATTCATTTAATGTCGAAAGAAGATTGTCTGCAAAAAATTGGATTTTAGAAGTTAGGTTATTATCTATCCAAATACCTTTGATGTCTGGACATGATCTTATCAAATTAGCAAATGGTTGTATAACTAAAGTAAATAGTAAGAGTGAAAGTGGATGCCCTTACTTATTTCCTTTAGAAATCTGAATTGATTCTGAAGTGAATTAACCTATTTTTACATACGCATAAGAATTAACATAGAGAAGATTATTAAGTTGTATAAATTAATCTGAGATGTTACTTTCTTCTAGTGTCAATGAGAGACAGTTCCAATTGATCAAATCAAAATCACTATTGATATCGAGACTTACTATAATTAAGTTCTCTATAGTTCTGTTTCCAAAGTTAATTAATGTTAAACTTCAATATTGTCATAAAAATTCCTAATTAGAATAAAATCAGTTTGATCATCATCAATCAAGAACGTGAGAAATTGTTTTAGTCTATTGGCATGAATGGACATGAATAGTTTATAGTCATTGTTTAATAACTAAATTGGTCTTTAAGAAGAACATTTTACAGGATCTTTGATTTTAAAATTTGGGAAATAAAGGTGTATTTCCAGGAGGGAGGAACATTTTTTTTTTAATTTTTAACAATCTTAAAAACTTTGAGTAATGTATCTAAAGCTTCTTTTGGCATTAGCATATACAGTTCAGAAATGATGCCATCATTCCCAGGACCCTTGTTTGATTTTATTTTATTTTTTAATTTGGGCTTTTAATTCAGAGTTTGAAATAAGTATATCAGTAAGATTAATTTGATCCTCAGTTAATTTTTTCTTAGTACATTTTTTTCTAATTTTTTCTTTGGAATCCATTAAAGAGTTGTTGGCATGTATTGCAGTAAAGTAATCTATAAATTCTTTTAAGATGTCATCTAATTCAGTGAGTTTCTTTTTTGCGGTGGAGTATATTTCTTTAATGTGATTAGATTTGTTAACTATTTTTGTTCTGATAGCTAACTTATATATGTATTCAGGATTAACTAAAATTAATTATCTTAATCCTTTCCAAATTAATGATGGTCTTATGATTTGAGATTTCTAAGATTTTACTGTTTAGTTTATTTATATCGTTTACCATGTTTGTATTTGCTTTTTGGCTATCTAGTTTTAATTTATCTATTTGTTCTTGCAATTCAATCAGTTCCTTATCCCATTATTTTCTCTTTAAAGTATACCAGGATATAATTCTGCCATATAACTATTCCATAAATAAATCTCAGATGTCCTTCATGTAATTGGTAACCATAATATTTTTAATTTCTTTTAGGAAATATTCCTTAAAGTCTTTCAGATTAGTTATATAGGTAGGTATGCATTTAATGGGAATATGGTTTTGTTCTAGAATAAATTCAAACGTTATTGTATTATGGTCTTAAAGTAGATATGATATGACCTTAACCTTATCTAGTCTATGTATTAGATCATTTGATATGTAAACTCCATCAATTCTAGCTTGAGATCCATGCTTATGTGAGTAATGAGTAAAGAAAAGTGAGTCTGGATCTGAAAAATGATGTATATCCTTAACATACATTAAATCTATAAAGTGTATTAATTCCTTAACAGGTGCCAATATTCTTCTCTTTCTTGTGGTGTTAGAATCCTCATCTATTAAAATACAATTAAAGTCTCCTGCTACTAAAATACTGCCTCTTGTGATATGAACAATTTGATCCAAGAGCTGTTTAATGGTCCTAATTCCTATCCAGGGGAACCAATATAAATTAATAAAAGTATAGAATATTCTATAGATGTTTCACTTTTGATTCACTATGTATACCCTACTGTGTAAAGTGAGACCATGTCATTTTTCCATGTGCAGTTTCATCACTGTCAGTACATTTGAAGCCTGAAAAAAGTGAAAATAATATATTTTGAGATGTTTTGCCTACAGACTGAGCTTATGTGCTTGTTTTTTTATTGGTGTATAACCTAGTCTACTGAAATAAAGCTTTGAAAAGGTAGATCATGGATTTTTTATTTTTATCAGTCTGACATATGATGTTCTGTCAAGCATATTTTCTTTGCTTGAAATGGGTTTCATACTGTGCATATTTTAAGCAGGAGCAAAGTAGGGCAGATGAGGTGTGGAATAAAATTATCCTTTTTCCAGATATCTGCACTTACCCCATGGTTGTGTGACTACTGAGTTAGTGCATTTAAGTAATGGGATATCGGCTAGTGCTCCCCAGTATGGGTGATGAAAGAAAGCTTGCTATTCCTGCATGAATGTCTTTTGTAATTATTTTTGTACCTTATTGTTGGAATAGCATAATTGTTGCTTTAAATTAGAGTGAACTTTATGGATCTTGGTGTGTGTGCATTTTTAATATTAGTTTAAGCAAATCCCATTCAAAGAAGAGATCCATGTAAACAAACTCCAGCTATATGTTATAGTAACATGTTATCACTGAAATTAGTACCGTCTTTGAAGGTTGTGCATCAGGGCTGGCAACTCAGCACGTAAAAATCAACTGCCAATCATTAGTGGACCGGAGTTCCGCTGTGGCGACCCCTAACCGGGAAAAGCAGAAAGACACAACAACAACCCTAGAAATGCTTTTGGCATATTATATGACTGCCCTTTTATAATTGTTGTTCAGAGTGACAGTTTAGCACATGTTCTTTATCAGTACCTAGCTCATCGTACAAACATATTCTGCAAGTACTGATATAAAATAGCACTAAGTCTTTGTAAGTAAAAGCACAGTTTTACTTAGCATATAATTCAGCAACAGAATAAGGATGGTGCTTGTCTTTCAGCTTACTGAAAACATCTCATAAAATGTCCTGAAACAGGAGGGAAAATGGTGGCTGACCTGTGAGCAGCGTGTCAACATTGCTCTGACAAAAGCAGCAGGGACACTGTAGTTAAATCAGCATAAAACATGGCCAGATTGAGGTCCTAAATATTTCTGAAGGTTAGCTTAAACATCTGCTAACCAGATAGCTTTCAAAAAAATGTACACTGACTTACTTGTGAGGAGCAGACAACTTACCTGATTGAGTTCTGGACCAACACGCTGCAAGAAAGAAAAACATACATTACCAAAAGGAAATACAGGATGGTAAATGAATCAGAAAACATGAACATACAAACATCTAAATCTAAACTTGCAGTAGTAATCACACCAGAAAAAGAAATCATTTCCAAATGGCCGAGAACTATTAGACATCTGGAAGGCCAAATGGGTGCAAAAAAGCCAAAAATGGATCACTTCCTTGGCTTGGAAGACTTCAAAATGGCGATTCGACAATTCTCAGACCAGCTACAGACTTTTGGCAATACAATAAACCAAATACTGGACAGCTTAGAAAATAACAGAAGTTAAAACATTAGAAAATGAAATTAAAATTAATAATCTACAAGAAGCTTCGCAATCTAACAATAAAACCATTAAGGAAATACAAAAAAAAAAAATCCTAGACCTGGAAGCCAGAAGTAGAAGAAACAATGTTCTGATACAGAGGGTACTTGAAAAGTATGAACAATAAAAACTAATAGAAGTGCTGCACCATATCATTGACTGTATTTTAGAAAACCAGATAGAATCCAAATAAATCATCACTGAGAGAGCACAACAAGCACGCAGAGCAGCACAAACTCAGGATAAGCAAAGGCAAATTTATATCAGGCTCCTAAATTACCAGCATGCTTTTAAAATTATAGCAACTACAAAAAAGAAAAGAACAATAATACAGAATGGAAATAAAATTACTTTCCCTTAAGATTTACCATTCCAAATTAAATGGGATCGACAGAAACTGTCACCATTTTGTGCATTCATGATCTTGAAAACAATTAAATTCTAAATGTGATACCCCTCTACCTTAATATTTCAGGAGAAAGGAATTAAATACTCAGTTGGGCCACCTAAAGAAGCAAAGCAAGCCTTCATAAATGCTTTTAATAAGATGCCCTAGTAAAGGCTAATCACTAAAGCAAACTACGAAGATCTTATACTAAGTCCCAGTGGATATACCGGAGAAGGGGAAAATCTTTATTTTCTAGATAACTGCAAATATATAGAAATTTCAGGGTATAAATACATCTTTTCTTTTACTTGAAATGTTGGTTCTGCTGATTTTATGTCCCCCCCCCCGACCAAGAGACTGCTTGGACTCTCTTAATACTCAATGAGGATTATTCAGTGCACTTCCTGTCAATTTTAATAAGGAAGTTCCTGTAAAATAGGGGTCTATATTACCCAATTGAACATATAGGTTAGCGAATACCTAAACATCAACCTAGAAATATCGAAAAATTAAAACAGCGAACAGACAATTTAATGTAGGGAATGAATTCCCATGGCCGCAAAAAAAATAAAAAAAATTTAAACCAAAATGACCAAAATGAAGTGGGGGGATTTACACCCCCCGATGTGGGGAGCTGTGGCCCCCCACACACACCCTAACTAAATATACCAACTCAAAGATCGTTCTACAGTGGGAAAAGGGGCAAAAATCTACATAACAGCCAAGGGAATTCTTTCCCTGCGTTAAACTGTCTGTTACGTTTTTTTTTTGCTTTCACTATTACCAGTTTGACAGTTAGGTATTCACTAACCTAAATGTTCGATCAGGTAATAGGAACCCTAAAAATGCTTGCATGTGCCCTAACTATCTTTTATGCAAAAGAAAACATTAAAGATGATTTTTTTTCTCTCATATTCCAAGTGGTTCTATTATCAAAAATATACATTCTCTAATTTTTATAATATAAATAAGGAGATTACTATGACAGATGCAGATTGCTGTGCTAAAAATGTTTCAAGTTTAGTTACAGTTAAATAGTTTGACTAAATATAGTTATTGAAACATGTTCTTACAGTGTTCTTATATATTATAAGTTTACAATATACAGTGGGGCTATGTGACAAACTACATGGAATTATAAGAAAGTTATCTCATTTTTACCTGTTTAAAAATGCCTTTTTACATTAAATAACATTGTGAAAATATTAAAACATGGATAACATGTTTTGATTCAAGATGTTTATTCTAATAACCTGTATGGTTCTCTATGCATTGTTAGTCTACTATGTTCCTGGCACTATTTATTTTATTTTTATTTATTTGACATTTGTTTACTAGGGAGGTCTGACTGTGCTAGTAGCCCATTTTCAATGGAGGCCCAGAGAGAAAAGCTCCACTTACAGAAATACAGTTTACTCTGATTACTTGCAAGTAGACTTTTAGAAAGTGTACAAGGTAATCAATAGATACAACAATTTCATTGTTTTTCATCTACTATACATTGATTTAACATTGGTTAGAAATAACACAGTCATCAACTACATTAACTGGGAAAACTACTCATGCACCAACTCTTCCGCTCAACATTTTCTGGAATTCATAAATTCCAATGCCTTGGATCAACTTATCCACACCCCCACCAGGGGCAGCAATATCCTAGACCTGGTGATTACCAACATGGGTGACCGGTGTTGTACACCAGAGGTCAGTTCCTCGTTGGTCAGATCTGACAAGCTAATCACCCTAAACATCCACATCCCACCTCCACCCCCCATTAGGGAAACCACTGTAAAAAAATTTCTCCAAAGCCAACTTCACACTTCTTAAGACAGAAATGGCAAACTTCACAACTCCCATGCAGACGGACAATAGAGGTATGACTGCTGAATCCTACACAAATGTAATTTCAAAGTACTTGCATGGATCATGCTATCCATAACAGAACCAAGATGCTATCCTCCAAAAAAAGGAAGCCAATCTGGTGGTCCCCTGCCATAAACAATCTCTACAACAGAAAAAAGAAACTGTTGCAAAAAAGAGTCAAATCCTATGATTGGGGGAACTCCCTGGTCAGCCTCAGTAAGAAGCTGAGATCCCTCATAAAATCCTTCAAAGCTAGTTATGAAAACAAAATTGCCACTGATTCTAAAGACAGTCACAAAGCATTCTATAGCAATATCAAGAATCTCAATGGCAACACAGATCTGCTCCGAGTTACAGCACAATGTCACTAAATATACAGAACCAACTGATATTGCCAACATCCTGGCAGATAGGTTCAGTTCTAACTTTACCCCCTCTACCCCCTAAAGGGCCCATCTCTAAATGGTAAGAATGCAAAGTTCCTGTAATTACGGCTGCACAGGTAAAAAACACACTCTCCAAAGCCAAGAACACAGCATCCGTGGGACCTGACAACATCCCAGGCTGCATTCTACATGAACTACAGAACAAACTGGCACCCCACCTAAGTACCATGTTCAATCATAGCCTCACCTCAGGCTTGGTGCCCACTGAATGGCACACAGTGACAGTTATCCCACTCCACAAAGAGGGAGCCACCATGGACCCCGGGAACTACTGCCTCATTAGCCTGATGAGCCTGGTTTGCAAGACGATGGAACGTATCATCATGGAACATATAAACAATGAACTGGTAATCTCCAAACTCTGGACTCCACCCAGTCCGGGTTTGTAAAAGACAGATCATGTCTCCTAAACCTGATAGACTTCTTTGAAGCAATCAACAAAGCCATAGATGAGGGTAAGCCGGCTCACACAGCCTATCTAGATCTCGCCAAGGCTTTCAACACCATCCCCCACTCTGGAATTATGGATAAACTCACTAAACTAGGTATAAATCCAGATGTCACAAGATGGGTTGTCAACTAACTCACTGACAGAACCCACACTGTGAAAGTAGCAGACTCTAAATCCGACTTCAGACCAGTGACAACTGGAGTACCACAGGGTTCAGTCCTGGGTCCTCTCCTGTTTGGTATCTACTTCACTGAAGTACAGGCTAACATAGAAGGTATTTGGCTAATGAAGTTCACAGATGACTGCAAACTAGAAGCCATAATCGAAACTCCTAATGATGTGGATATCCTACAAAATGGCCTCACTGAGACAGATGCCTGGTGTCAAAGCCATGGCCTCAAGCTCAATGCCAAAATGTGCATTGTCATCCCCTTTGGTAAAAACTCTGTACCCATGAACTTCCACATAGGCGGTAGTCTACTTAACACTGAAAGTGTGATAAGAGACATTGGGACACAAGTGAACAGCATTCTCTCCTTTGAGAATCGCATCACCACAGTAATCAGGAAATCCTTCTACGTGGCATATCTCATCACAAAAGGTTTCTCATTCAGGAAAAAAGAGGTCATTGTTCCCCTCTACTTGTCACTCATTAGACCCATTATAGAGTACAACACCTCTTTTGGTATGTACTTCACAAGACATCTACAACAACTCGAAAGGCTGCAGAAATACCTCACAAAGAGGATTACTGGCCTCAAACAGATGTCCTATGCAGACTGTCTCAAAAAACTCCAGCTTTACTCCGTTGCATATCGCCTACTCAGAGGCGATCTCTGCCTAACATACAAAGCTATGTCAAACCCAGAGCTATTGAACATGCTCCACTTAAATAAATCCCAATCCTTCTGAGCTACACACACTATGAACCTAAACCTTGTCACCACAATAAACAGAACATTCTGGAGGGATAGATTCCTGTCCCAGAGACTTCCCATACTCTGAAACAAACTACCTATCTATATCAAACAAAGCTCATTAGCACTCTTCAAGGAAAATCTTGATGATTGGATGGGAAATAGGATTTTCCCCCCTGGGATCACTTCTGTGTCTCTGCTCGACAGGAGCACAGGAAAATAATTTTCTTGTTTGGCAAAAGCCAGGGTACCTTTTTGGCTAGGCTTATATAGGTCCTAGGGCCAGTAGCCTAATACCTACCTATGAACCTATAATTAATCAGAAAAATATCACAATAGATACTAAATCTTTTAATAAAATTTACATACAGTTCACAGATTGATTTCTTATTGGTAAGAAAAATAACAAAACCATCCTACACTGATTTTCTAATTAATATGAAAAAAAAATATATATCACATACACACTAGCCCCAGGATTCATGAACCTTGCGCCAGGCGCCCGCATAGCGTCGGCATTATAAAGCCAAATATGGCCACCGAGCGATTCAGGTATGAATCAATCCCACGTGCACTACCGGCGTGCGCCGGACCTACGCCGCCCCCGGTGTAGGTATGCTAATCACACTGTGTGCGGTATTGCACCATGCAAATGAAGGCAAATAGCGATCCACAAAGCTGGGCAGGCGTAGCGTAAGGGCACGGCAATGTAAACCAAAAAAAACCGGTTTACATTTACCCAAACATGACCAAGGAGTAATGGAAGGCTGTCAACGTCAGGTATCATACAGGTGCAATATGCCAATGGCGAAAGGCACCGAGAATGTCCAAAGAAAACATGCCCAAACTGTAAATAATGACATAATTGTTATGTACGCAGAAACCACAGCAGAACCCCCGGATATGTGCACAGAAGGTGCAAAACAATTAAATAATATGAGAATGTCCTAAAGGAGCAGTATAATACACATCAGATGCACAGCCACCACACACCATAGTATGTATGGAAAGCCTCAACCCCAGCGCAAGGGTTGTCAAGGAGTGGCGGCAGTGTTCGCGCCGTAACCATGTATTAGCAGTCAATGCCATGCAAATGAGGCAGATAATAGTGAATCGCAAAACCGCGCTGGTGTAAGGATGGAGCAAGCGAGCGGTAGTACACCGAGGAGTGGCCTACACGGGATACATGTCAATCGCAGAGGTGTGCCACTGTAGGAGGAAGCACATTGGAGGCCAGCAAACATGGGCTGTACAATGCACATCACAGCAGCAGGATTGGCGTGTGAGGAAATAGATGCGCTGAGAGTACATAATGCCCACATAGATGCATGTGCACGAGGATGACTACGTTCCCCAACCCAGTCATGTGACGGCCTCCCCGTCAACAACCACGGATATAGGAAGGTAACGCGGAGAATATGAGGAAATGCGGAAGCAGTGTAATTGGAGCCGTAATGAGCAATCAACACCAATCAATCCAGGAAGGTCAAACGGTGGCAGCTGACAACTCTGCATGCAGACTCCTGCAAAACGGGAAAGGGGAGGCATAGGAATGCAAAGATAGTACTGGCTGTAGTAGAAATGCAAAGAGCAAAGAACCGAAATAGCACAGCCAAGTACAGAGGTAGCATAACGGCGGCGGCAGACAAAATGCATCATATGCCATGTGCCTGCAGGATGCACTGCAGGCAATAGTAGGTGCAACGTGCAGAAACAGTAATGTAAGATGCAAAGCTAAGCCAATGCAGGCAACTGTAATGTCACACTACAGGCAATACCGTTGCAGTTGCAACGGTAAAACACCGAAGATAATCCACAGATACGGCTGCACAGACACACCCAATGACATCACCGGGTATACAGCACAACAGTATAAAGTGTGAATGCACACAACACACAGCGCGATTTCCCAAACGCCGCATCGTAGGGTGTAAACACATGGGGAACTTTTAAGATGTATATGTTGGGTGCCGCTGTGGCCGTGATGCATAGGTATGTGTCAGAGACAGACGGAGTTGCGGAGGAGGGTGCCGACAACTACCGTAGGCCTCATAGGAGAAGGAGAGTGTTCAGACCAAGGGTGACCTACCAGGGGCTGCAAGACCTGGAGATAGTAGAGCGCTACAGGGTGGACAGGGACACGTTACAGCAAATAGTGGAGCTGTGCCGGCCACGCCTGAGAACAAGAGACAACAGAGGGGAGCCCATCCCAGTGGACACAAAGGTATGTGTGAGCTTGCGAATACTGGCTACAGGTACCTTTGAAAGGCCAACCGGGGATATAATGGGTATCTCACAGGCATCAGCATCCAGGGTACTACACCAGTTCCTGGGTGCCATGTTACGACATGCCCATGAGTTTATTAACTTCCCCAGATCTCAGGAGGAGTTGGCTAGCAATATGCGCCACTTCCACCATGTGGCACAATGCCCGGAGGTACTGGGTGCGATAGACTGTACGCACATAGAAATCAAGTCACCAGGAGCAGGGTAGACGCTACATAAACCGCAAGGGATACCCCTCCATCAATTGCCAGGTCGTGTGCAATGCGCAGGGCATTATCATGGATGTGTGTGCTGGCAGCCCTGGAAGCTACCATGACTCCCATATCTGGCATGCCTCACAGCTGTATCAGGTATTCGCCAGGGGGGACATCACACAAGGTCACCTTGTGGGGGATGCTGGCTATGCACTGGAGCCATGGATGATGACACCCATCAGAAATGCACACACACACATGCAAGAATGCCATAATGAGGCACACGCACAAACCAGAATAATCATAGAGCGTGTGTTTGGGATGTTGAAATCACGGTTCTGGTGCTTGGATACATCCGGTGGAGCCTTGCAGTACTCTCCAGGCACATGTGCCCACATATTCATAGTATGTTGTATGCTACACAATATGATTCTGCGGAAACAGCTGCTGCAGGGACATAATGGTGTAGGGCCACCAAGCCCGCCACAACTGCCAAGGCAAGCACAGGCACAGGGCATTCAGCGCCATGAACACACTGTGCCAGCCCCAGTAGGTAGACGTAGGCGTACCCAATATGCCTACACCCTGGCAAAGAGGGAACGCATAGCACATACTTTGACAGCGTAGGCCCCATGGACTGACACCTCCTTACCTGCACACACAGTGAAATGGACGCCACACAAACATGTCCGCCCGTAATGTGTACCATATGGGCGGACCTATGTGTGACTCCAACAAAGGCACCACCCAAACACTGCACACCCAATAGCCAGCAGAGCATGGAACGCCAACACCTCAACCGCACGCCGGTCCTACAGCAGACGGCGTAGCCGTATGCTGCCACTGTCGCCGCAAGTCGACTACATATGTACTTATGTGCATACACAGATATGGAAATAGATATCAGTACACACGTAGAAATATATGTACACATACACAGATATAAAGTACAACAGGTTAATATGGAACCCAGGGATGCAAGTTTACAGATAAGTAAGACGCGAAATCCCCACATAGTAAATATAGTGAACGACAACCCGATCATCCGGGAGGGTGGGCAGAGCAGGGAACGCCAGCCATGGAAATGTCAACCTGCATCAATACATATCCGCGGGTTGGGATGATCGCCAGGCCACGGTACAGTAACGGGATATGTGCGTGTCATATCCATAGGATATGAGTGCGGAGGTACACCGCCGACGGCGTCTGACCAACGTAGGTACTGTGTGCAACCGTCGGTGCGAAAGCGGCAATCATACCTGTCAAGTGTACGTCATTATGAGGAACGTACCTCATTTGGGGTCTAAAACAGTTCATGTTCCTCGCAGTTCCTCAAAGTTCCACATTGAAATAGTCAGTCACACATTCATTGTTAGGAATGTATTTAAATGAAATCCTGGTAAATAGAAATTAATCATAGTAATTCATTAAAGGTTCTTCTTTGTAAGTAAATCAGCATATTTTAACCATCCTATGACCTTCGTAGCTGAAGTTGTTAGTAAGCCATTGGTATGTGTTCCACAGTTTGCCCATCTGTTCCACATTATGAATGTATGTGTTCCTCATTTTGGAAATGGAAGGTTGAGAGCTATGGCGGCAATATGTGTATGTGTGAGGTGAGGTTGTCGTGTGTTCCGCTGTGTGTGTGTAATGTGTGTGCCACTGTAAAATGTGTATGTAGGTGACATGTCACAGGCGGAGTGTAATAACATGCGTAGGCATACAGTACAGGAACCATAGGCGTATGTACAGCAGTACCCACAAAGTAGTACTGACATCTCCTCAGTGGCTAGGCGTGTGGCGACGTAAAACGATGCAAAGCGGAAATGTCCCAGAATGTACCACAGGACTATAGCCAACAGGAGATGCAAAGGACGCATGTACAAACCATGACCGTATGTATGGCGGCCATATGGTAGACTCAACACGATAGGTCGGCAACGTTACACAGCATCAGGCATGTACGGCGAAAATACGAATGTGCTATCCTGGCACCGATCGTGGACACTTATGGTCCCATAAATACCGCTGTGTGTTCCACAACTGTTAAGTAAGCAATGCCACATGAATAGGAGGCTACCGGTAGCATACAGGCCGTCCCAAGTACAGGACCACAATCACCGTAACTATCAGTGACAAAATGCCAATGGATAGTAGGCACGGACGAACATCCGCAGATATATAACCGATGTGAAGGAGGAATACGTGCAGGAAGCACACATGCAGGCGATACCGACACCACACGACATCAACAAAACAAACATTCCCAGAACAACAGACAGGTAACCTGCATCTCCCCAAGCAGGGATGGAGCACACACACAAGCATATCTTGTATGTATAAATGCAAGACCCACACCCCGTACCCATCACCCACATCCGCAGATATACCCCATCGCACATATCAAAGGGATAACAGCCAAAACCGTAGCAGAATCATACAGGCAGTCAATGACAGCGGCATACCCACAACAAGCGTGGGTAACACTAGCAGCCGATGCATCCTTGCATCCGTTGTGTACAGGAATATAACAGCT
Source organism: Protopterus annectens (assembly GCF_019279795.1). Classification (NCBI taxonomy): domain Eukaryota; kingdom Metazoa; phylum Chordata; order Ceratodontiformes; family Protopteridae; genus Protopterus; species Protopterus annectens. The sequence goes on from NC_056725.1 coordinate 1,040,495,512, forward strand.
ATATTACACATCTGAATGCACAACGCCATCGACAGACGCCGCCAGGACACGGACACCCACATGTCGAACAGAATACCATACCCAACACACACAATCCACGGCTAACACCACAGCGTAATGTACCTGACACCACACATAGCGTATGCAGTCACACAAACATGATACAATACATACCATCCCCACGAAGGTAGTGCAAATAGCCAACGGCCACACGAGGAATGAACCATGGCCTAGTTTCGCGGGTAACGTACGAATGGAGGAGGATCACCAGTGATATGCGCATAACTACACACCGAGGAACAGCTATTGGCGTGATGAACCCACATGCCTCAGGTGACGACGAATAAAAGGAAGACTCCCTGGATATTCAAACCGTATGTTCATACCGAACACAAACTGCATTGAAAACAAGGAGTTAGAGGAGAATCTTGACGAATACAGAATCAAAGGCCGGAAAGGTAAGTCGAACCCACGAGATGTACTGGTGTGTAACGCATGATACGTATGACTAATCTGCACTGTATGTGAACGATGTGTGTAAGTAAAGATACCTGTCCATCAGGCAGAGAGTGGTGAAAGGTGGTTATGTAATGCTAAGCCATGGAGCATACCAACGACTGTGGACAACGTGTGCACAGCAGTGGGACAACATGTGATAACCCAAGGTTCGCCATAGGGATTCCAAACACAGAACAATGCCACCACCCACGCTGATGCTGTCAGTGGATATCGAACAATGAAGTGCCACAGCAGGGGATAGGACATGTATGTATAGTGTCACAGCACACATGTGCATGGGCATATACCCG
>NC_056725.1:1040496820-1040544396 GCF_019279795.1 Protopterus annectens
CCCCACAGGGTGGGACAGGTGGTTACCCTAGAACATGTGCATCACATTTTCAGAGATTACAATGTTTCAGTAACGATATTTTGTCTAATACACCATCAATGTCATATTTATTACCCCATTTTGCTGAATATCTCAAATTATGTGCTCTCTGCGATTGCATATACTTCATGTCACCCGTCAAATGCGGATCACATGATCTGTTTGTTCACTAATCTCCCATATCCTCTACACGACTGTTACGTACCCTTCTCTCATACCACGTGGTATCTCCTTCCCTGTATCCACTGTAGTGTCTACAATGACTATTTACTCTGCTCTGTGTTCCCCTGACCTATGTTCAGATTTAACACTATTTGGATTGGTCTTCGACCCGCTATCACAACTGTTAACAGAAACACAATGTAGTCTGGTCCCTGATCTACAATAGAGACAAAGAGGCAAACACTCCTTACCTGAGCCTCCTGTTTAAGGCTGCACGTTTTCTTCTTGGGATCCAGTTTTCCGCTTTTTAGCCACAGATCAGACAGTGGACAGCCTCTTTACACACAACAATTCAGTCGGAGGTCTTTTCATTCAAGAAGAACCATTTAGGCAAATTCTCCTGTGCAGATGTCTAACCACCCATGCACTCTGACCTGTAGCTTACCAAGGGAATTCCGGATTACAAGGATCACAATGTCAAATAAGTTGTTAAAACCAGACTGTAGTTATCAGTAGGCTTTTCTAAGTGACAGTCAATAACACAGGAGGCTCGGGTTCACAACGCTTTTAGTAGTGTACACAGGCAAGCAAAATAATATACAGTCCAAGTATGAGAGTTTTGTCTGACTCTATACAGTAAGCAATTTCTTTATATAGTGTTTACAATCAGCTTTTGCCCACCTCACTGACGTGGACGGTCACAGGGCATTTCCATCACTATGGTCCGCAATAGTCTATACATACGTGGGTGCTGGGGTCGTGTTTTTAAAATGTTTTCCCATGAGAATAACACAGCCTTGCAAGGCACCTGGTCAATTACAGTGTCCTTCTGTGATTGTAGCTGTTTCAAGGACCCTGGACTGTTCCGATACAGTAGTCAGTTAATTTCTTAATACGTTGCTTTGTCTCTCTGGTAAGGAGTTGTACTCTTATCTTCGATAAAGCTCACAAGGCCATCCTCCTCAGGAAGGGGTGATGTTATGCATGTACATACATTTATTGTTCTGTAACCCAGCAGATAATTAATGCTGAGAGACATAAGCCTGCTGTACTGGTTACTGCCAGGGTCAGAATTCCATCACACTACAGCTTAGCTTCACCAATTACATGCAGGATCAGTTCTACTGCCATATTGTACGGTACAATTCAATGCATTATATAGTATTTCGAGTCTAAACTGGCACTTCATATGTATTTCTATATATATTTTTCGAACAACATCCATCCGGCCATATGCATGTTGTTCCGTCCTTTACCTTGACCGTGTGTATTTGGCCGTCCGGCAACACTACCCTCCACATGTGATGTCCCACCTTCCCCTTCTTTGCCTGTAGCACCCTGTTAGGACATCCTGTTTGGTAGGCACGTGTTCCGCTATATGTCTTCAACTTCTATGCATAGCTAATCATCGATGCGGTGGTTCAACAACCCGACTTGTCCACATGTGTACAGTTATGTGCACCGTGTCGTATGCAAACCTATATGGTTTCGACGGGTACATACCACATGCGGGATGTACACATTCTGCAGACACATTCACATGCAGCCATTTCCATATCTGTACCTGAGGTGGGTTGGTGACATGTGGGTAATGATTTGCCCGCGTGGCACTGCCTAACACAAACATCTTACCACATTTCAGGTATGCACATTGTGTGTAGGTGTATAGCTGCACACGGATGCTAGCAGGTTTGGGTGCACAGGTGTACATGGGTGGGACTTGCATGCTACAATGAGGCTATTGTGTATTACATCTGAATGCATGGGTTCTGCTTCTGGATATTACACTTCAACATACGCCATCCAGTGTATGCGACAGAGACGTTGCTGGGTGTGGGATATGCTGCTATGCACATGTTTGCCTGTGTTTAAGGTATCTTGGTTCCTTCCTGTTGTTATGTCAACACAGCTACCCGGCTATGTACTGTCACTACTGCTTGTGACCATTATGGTTGGCACCTTTTCCAATGACCATAGTGGGACATGTTTTGTGGGAACATCGGATTTTGCAGGACAACACATACCCACAGTAAGTGGAGTTGACAGGACTTTACTTGTTTGCCATAATATACGCTTATTTTGTTAGCATTTGGGTTCCTTATTCAGTTTCTTATGCCATGTATGTGTTTCATATACAAATTATATGTTTTATGCTACTATTACATGTATATTGCGGGAATATTTTTGGCAGGGAATCTCAGGTCATTGTCCATTTTTTCGATTTTTGCAGGGACACAACTGTCCAATGAGGGACTGTCCACGGCACATTGGGACAGCTGGTAACCCTGGTGACCATGCCCATGTCGCTACTGGGGTTGCCACCTTTTCCAGTTGCCAAGGTGGGATATTTCCGGGACTCACATCTGAGTTTACAGACCGACACATACACACGGTCACTATATAGCATAGAACTTCACTTGTTTGCCTAAATAAAAGCTTATTGTTGTGGCAGTTTGGTTGCTTATTCTGTTTCTTGTGTCATTTAGGTATTTCAGTTACAGAAATAACCAATTCGTGCTACCATTACATTAAATACGGGATATCATTATGTCCTACACTCTTAGCACATTTGCCATTTTTAATATTTTTTTTCGGGACACAACTGGCCATAGAGGGACTGCACCTCGCAAAGTGGGACAGGTGGTGACCTTAGTCGCTACTCCTATGTCGGTGCGGCGCGCTGACATGCTGCTGTACACCTTCTCTGAGTATAACCAGTGACGGTGCATTGCGGGACAAACGCGGTCTCATGCGTATCCTTTGCTCCTTGGATGGGTACACTTAAGCCTTCGTGGGTTGTATTTGCTTATCTGTTTAGTTGGGACGGGTACTATGTTGCATACTCTACGTGTGTTTCATTCTGCACAGGCCCTGGCTGCTGCCATTACTATTATGGGCGGACCGTGGCAGTCAGCACATTAGGTTGCTCACCGCATGCCGGCTTAGCCACGCCTCCAGACGCATCCTACTTGGGCTCGCTCACGTACACTACGCACGTGTCTGTGATTGCGGTGCACTCTCATTAATATGCATATGGCGCTACTACGCCGGCTATTCACTGCACCGCCGGCGCAGCCCTTACGCCGGCCTTGCGCCGAGCTTCATGAATCCCGGGGTAGGTCTTTTTATAACATTTATATAAAATTGACAAAGATTGTCTCAAAATATTTGATAATAAGTCAGCAGTTAGACTTTCAATAGATGTATGTAAGTTTAACATCCAAACATATTGGTAATACAGTATTTGGTTAAGGAGGAATTGGACTAGTGAGGAAGGGAAGTAAAAAAGAAAGCAAAAGTGTTTGCAGGAGCAGGGTAGAAAAGAAGAAAAATGCATTCAGGCTGAAGTTGATCAAGAGTATAACCAGATGTCATGTAGATGGTCCCTAAGGACATTTTTAAATGTTGTGGGGATAATGGTGTTCAGAATAGTCTGTGGGATGTTGTTTCATGCTTTTGGTAAGTGTTTGAGTACAGTGCATCCCCAAAGTTGTTATTGTTTTTGTCACTTTTAGCAGTAGTTTGTTATAGGATCTCAGAGGCCTACTTTTGGTTTCAATATATACTAGAGTTTGAAGAGATGGACATTTATTTGGTTGATGTCTGATGAAATGAAGTTGTATGAGTTGATTGAAGGATAAAGAAAGAAAATAAAAGTACTGCTGCCGTCCAAAGGTCCACTTGCAGAACTAAAACTCCAAATATCCAAAAAACAACAAGAGAGGACCACCATGAAGTGTAACATGCACAGAATTTATTACAAATATAAAAATAATAAGCGCTTTCACGTGCTGCCAGGCACGCTTCATCAGATTTCAAAATCCACTGAATTTCAAGATGTATATATACACCCATTACATCATGAATTAATTAATTAACACATTTAAATAGTCAATAAAGCCGTCAATAAACTAGTTAACCCATTGTGACTTTCTAGTTGCTGAATCTTTCAGTTCATACAGTGTCTTCACATCATATTTAAAACTTGTTCACAATTATAAAAAGATAAGAACCCCTTTTTTCTATTAATTTATCAAGTTATATTGCTATACTAATTACCTGAGCAATGATAAAAAATCAATGGTAAGTACATACATAACCATAAGATAAAATAAAATGAAATAAAATAGAATAAAAACCTTACAATAAACTATGTGAGTGTAATATTATGTATAAAAACCACATAGTAGCAAGGTTAAAATGCTACTGTCTGCCATATATCTATCTGTGCACCGCTAAAGCAGACTTAATACTAACAAACTGATTCAGACCTGGTTCTACATGCGCTCTTAATCTAAAAATCCAACATAATTCAACTGACTCCAAATGATTCATTCTATCCCCACCCCGCTTATTATTAATAACCATTTGTAAAACTCTAAACTTAAAGGCATGATCTGTGTAAACTGCGATATGCTTGGCTAATGCATTGAGTTGATTCATTTTCCTGATATATATATATGGTTGTACATCCTGCCTTTTAACTTTCTGGATGTCATACCTACATAAAACGCCATGCATTTCGTGCATGTTGCCAAACAGACAAGATTCATACTGTTACAAGTCGCATAAAATTTAGCTGTAAATGTATACTCCAGAAAAGGGTGGGTAAAATACTGTCTATTAACAATGTAACTGCACATATTACATCTATTGCAAGGGAAAGTACCTACTCATGGTACTTGATTGAAAGATAAGAGATTGTGTACCTCAAGCCATTTTAGTTGCCTGAGAGCAAGGCAGTTCCTTGAGGTAAGCCTGTGGCACATTTGGCAATTTTATGGTAACATGTTTCTAATTTGTCTGTTTTTCAGAGGTTAATGAATATGGGAGAGGCATACATTATAATAGATAATAGTTGGGTCCTGGCTATGGTTTGTCTGCATCTATTGGTGAGGTAAGGCTTAATGTTTTAATTCTGTAGAGACAGTGTAGTTGTATGCGGGCTATTTTGATTACTTGAGATACATGCTTTTCAAATCTCAAACAGTTATCAATGGTGATGCCTAGTAGTTTGGTTTTAGAGATCGGTTCTATTACAGCATTGTTGAATGATGATATTTTGAAGTGTAGACTGGGGTTTTTTGATTTGTGATGATTGTTGATAAAAAGCATTAATTTGATTTTGTATGGGTTTAGAATGAGTTGATAGTTGTTTAGATAGGATTCAATGGCAGGAAAGGATTTTGGGGTGTTTTCTTGAAACTGTCATGTGGGGGGGGGGTGCCACACAGATGACAGTGGATCCTTCAGCATATTGTATAATTGCAGCAAGGCTGGTAGCTGAATGAAAGCTGTTTGCGAAGCTAGGGAAAAGGAGCAAACCTCACATTGATCCCTGTGTGACAACTACAGTTCTAGTAATAGGGATGAAAGATTGTATTGCCATTTAAAAGCCTGTTTGTGATTGGAAAGATAGCTATGGAATTGGGAGAGGGTTTGTTTGGATAGGTTAAGAGATACAAGCTCTTGCAGAAGCTGTTGATGGGATACTGTGTCAAATGCTTTTGACATGTCTAGAAAGATAGAGAATATCAGCCTCCCATCATTTTTTGTTGATTTATAATTTTGGTAAAACTTAATAGGGCAGTTGTGGTGCTGTGGTCGGGTCAAAACCAATGTTGTGAATTGACTAGAAGAGTGTTAGTTAGCAGGTGATCTAGTAGTTGTGAGTGAATGCATTTTTCCAACATTTTTGAAAGTAATGATAGCATGGGTGTTGGTCTGTAGTTAGGAAGCTCTAGTGAGGAGCCTCCTTTGTGGAGTGGTATAATGTGGGATATTTTTCCAAATCTTAGGGATTTATTGTTCCACAATGGATCTACGGATCAAGATATATACGGGGTAGGAGATGACATCAGCTGATAGCTTGAGGTATTCATTTGGTAGTTGGTCATCAGCTAGTGGTGCGGGTGTTAGTTTGGTTAGTAGTTTTCTTATTTTATTTATTTGGATGGATTATAGTGAGAATGAAAATGGTGTACTTGTAGTTTCAGTTTGGGTGGCTAGCAAAGTATTTTTTTACTTATATAAGTGAGAGTACAGAGTTTATGAAAAAATAGTTAAATTGGGAAGCTATACTAGTTTGAGTGGTTGGGGGTAGAGGTTGAGGTTCTATCTGGATACAGAAGTTGTTTAATAGTGCCCTGGAATTTTTATGAATTATTTTGGTGTTTGCATTGGATTTTGGTGTAAAAGTTTTTTTATTATTCTTGATTTGTCCATTGGACAAATTTCATAGGTGCCGATAGTTAACAAAGGAAACTTTATTTTTGTTTGATTGATATTGGGTCCAGAGTTTTTCCCTTTGTTTTAGAAGTTGTCTAGTTTCCTTAGTAAGCCAAAGGTCATTGCTGATTTTGGTTCTAACATTCCTAATAGGTGCTAGGCTGTTTAGAATTTCAAATAATTTGTTGTTGAAATATTGTACAACTGAATGCAGTGGATGGTACTTTGGGGGGTTCAATTGCAGTTCTGGAGAAGTAGTTTAAAAGTGTCTGTGAAGAAGTTCCTTTTATTGTGCACATGTTTATATATTACAGTTGTTGGTGAACAGTTATGATGTCTTAGGAGGTAAGTTGGTAGGTGACCACTCATGCTGTCAGGAAGAAAGCCTGAGTGTTGGATCACTGCTGATTTATTGGAAAGGATCCAGTCGAGAACGAATTTTTTTTATGCTGTTTTTGTCTATACTTGTCATGTGTCTATAATTTGGGTGATGCCATGTAAGTTTATAAAGCAGGAAGTGTTTTCAGAGAAGCATGCTAGCCAGTCAGTATTGAAGTCTTCTGCTATTATAGTTTCTTGGCTAAATGTGAGGGATGCCCATGAAAGTAGATTTTCTATTATGCAATGGGTGTTGCTGGGAGGGATATAGACTGCTTGTAGGACTATATGCTTATTGTTGATTTTTAGTTAGGATGCTAATAGCTTTGTTATTTAGGTATGGCATGTTTATCTGTAGTTGCTCTATGCTAAGTGTGTTTTTATATAATATTGCTACTCCTCCACGTCATGTTTCTGTTCTGTCAAGTCTAATGATATTATAGTTGGGGGTGGTAAGATTTCATTGTTTTTATGTGGGGTTTGAACCAGGTTTCTCTTAGAACTGTTATGTCTGGGGAATATAGGGATAGGGTGGCATGGAACTCATGTATTTTGCTAACTAGGCTTCTAATATTCATGTTTATGAGGAGAATGTCTGAACTATTTTTGGGCATGTTGGTAATGTAGTGGGTGTCAGTTAATTTAGTTGGTTGACTTGCTTTCTGTGACCTGTGGGAGTTTTGTTGGGATGATTTGGGTCCTGGATCAGGATGAATGTCACTACTTAATTGTAAGTTGGACTTTTTATGATGTGGTGGATGTGGGAATTTGGTTGATGTTTGGGAGCATATAAGCAATCTGTGTAGATGATTAATTGTATGCAAGTATTTGTATGAGAATAACTCTGTTTTGGAATAGTTGAAGAGTTGTGGTACTATGAAGAAAGTGTATAAGGTTTGGGTTAAGGAGGGGGATGGAATTGTGGAGAAGGTTGCAAGGTGTGGTCGGGTGTAGAGCTGTTACCAGTAAGGTGAAAATGGCTATGTGTAGAAGTAGCATTTTGTGGCTAAGGGTTTACCAGGATTGTAGCTTAGTGAGTATGAGTGGTTGGGAATAGTGGGAGTATGGATGTACTTATGTGAGGGAGTAGTTGGGATGATGTGTGTGATAGAGTCATTAGATAATATGGTATGGTTGAAAGAAAACATCTAGAAGTGCAGTGCTGATTACAATCCGCATTACATAGTTTAGTTACATATACAATCATAGTAAAGAAGAGAATTACAATTTCATGCTAGAGAACAGGAATAAATTCTTTGGTTACATAGTATCTAAATATTTAGGATGACAGTGGTAACTTAATTGTGAGGGAGAATAAAGACTTAGAAGGAAAAGAGAAAAAAAGGTGGGATGGGTTATTTATAATACGTACAATTACGTTATTTACAATATGTACATTTATGTTAGGTTAGCTTGTACTCAGAGTTAGTCAGGAGTTTAAGGGGTGGTCTGATTATTAGGCAAGGTGGGGAGAGTGCAGTTGCATTTCCTGTTAGAGGAAAGGTAGGAATATAGCTGAGTTTTAAGGGTTTGAAAGTTTTCACAAATCCTTAGAGAGGAAGGGACAGAATTCCATTTTTTACCTAAGGAAAAGGATAGAACAAGCTGACCAGACCAGCAGGATGATTGGGTTTGCGGACAATGATTAGGTTTTGGTGAGTAGATGTTAGAGTTCTCTGAGTGGTGTAAGGCTGAAGGATGTTGGTTAGTGCTGGGCACTTAGTAGGTTGAAAAATTAGTCTGTGGGCTGCAGGAATTTGGAAATAGTCTAGATGGTTGGAGAGTTCAAGCCAATTTAACAAATGAAGGGCAGTACAATGATGGGAGAAGAATTTGACTTTGGTTGCAAATTTAGAAATCTTATTATAACAGACTTCCTATTTGGAGGAGAGAGAAGCAGGTAAGTTTGTTAGTAGAGGAGTGCCATACATTAGTGAGGGGAGTAGATAGGTAGTGGTGAGAATTTGTCTGGTGGAAGGAGAGAGAAAGTGGATGTTTCTGTATAGCATACCAAGTTTTATATGGGTTTTCTTAATGTTTTGCTGGATGTGAGTGTTGAACTTTAGGTGTTCATCAATAGTAACCTCAAGTAGTATAGTGAAGGGAACAACCTCTATAGTAGAGTTGGTTTGGCTAATAATTTGGAATTAATTTTGGTCAAGAGGGGAAGCTTTTGAGGGAGGGAATAATAGTATTTTGGATTTGTTGGCATTTAGTGAGAGGTGATTTTGGATCATCCAGTTTTCAGTGGTGGAGAAAGCAGTTTGGGTCACTGTTTGAAGCTCTGAGAGGTTAGTGGCACAGCAGACTAAAGCTGAATCATCTGTATACTGCATAATTTTGGTATTGGGTATGGTTTTGTGAAAATCATTAATAAAGATGTTGAATGGCATTGGACTGAGTATGGATCACTGGGGTACCTCAGTGGGGGTAGAAAGGAAGGTTGAGGTGCCTTTCCCATTTCACAGCTTGAGACCTGTCATTGAGGTAGCTTGAGAACCAGGATAAGGTATTCTGGGAAAGATTAAGGTTAGAAAGATGGTTCAAGAGATGGGAGTGGGAGATGGTATTGAATGCCTTGGACAGATCAAGTAGAACTGGTGATATTATTTTTCCAGAGTCACAAGCAAGATTTATTGTGTCTAAGAAGGAGGGAAGGGCAGTGATAGTACTATGGCCAGGTCAGAAGCCATGTTGGGTTAGACTGATTAGTTGGTGATTGGCTAGGAATGGCGTAAGCTGAAGGAGGATGCATTTTTCCAGAAGTTTTGAGATTGGGGAGAGAATAGCTATGGGGTGGTAGTTAGAGATGCTATTGTTTTTGCTTCCTTTATTGAGAGGTAGAATAAAGGCAGCCCATCATAATTTGAGCACATACGATTCCTGCATGGAACTGTTGATCAAGATGCTAATGGGGAGAGTGATACCATCTGCGGCTATTTTTAGGAAGAAAGATGGGATATTGTCAGGGGCATTGGAGCATGGTTTTAATTTAGAGAGCATTTTTTTATGTGGGAGGTTGAGATGGGTTTAAGTTCAAATATTGGAGGAGGATTGGGGGCAGAGGGTGGTGTAGGGGATGAGGAAGATTGGGTAGGTTGAGGGGAAGGGTTATTGTTAGGAAATGTCTTGGTAAGTTCTGCTATGGAGTTGGTGAAGTAGGAGTTGAATAGAGAGGCTATTTCAGGATCAGATTTGCTGGTGTCAGGGCAGGAGTTGTTTTTGGTATCTGGGTTGAGAAGATAATTAATGGAATTCCAGAAATGTTTGGGATTTTTTGATTGGTTAGACTGGAGTTTGATACAGTAGGACTGTTTGCCTCTGATGATTTGTATTTAGTGAGGTTGCAGAGTTGTTTATATTTAAGAAAAGTTTCTGGCTGCTTGTTTTGATGGTATGTTTTCCAGGATTTATTTCTTTGTAGCATATGTTTTTGGGTATCTTTAGTTAGCCATGAAGCTGTCTTGGTTTTTACTCTTTTTGTTCTTGGTGGAGCTAGGGAGTTGAGGACATTTAAGAAGGTTGAGTTGAAAAATTCTACGGCATTGTCTAGTGGAAGAGTTTTTAGGGAGTTCCAGTTTGTTTGTTTTAGGGAATCAGAGAACGTAGTTGGGTTAACGTTTGTGAGATTGTGTGTGTGAATATATTGGTGTAGGCGAGGAGAGGAGTGGTTAGCTCAGTGTATGAAAGCTGGCAAGTGGTCTCCTATAGGGTCAGGTATAATGCTAGAGTTGAAGACTTTATTAGGCTGGGATACTAGAATCCAGTCTAGTGTGGTACCTGGGGGGGGGGTTTGTTTTGTTGGGTCTAGTAATGGAGTTAGTTAGTTGGTTATAGTTAAATAGATTGATGGATATGGTGGGATTAGAGTTGTTGACTTTATTCCAATCGATATTTACTTCTCCAAGTATGAAGGTCTCTAGCTTAATATTGGTAGAGATCCAGAGAAGAATTTCTTCAAGAGTAGTGGTGTTATTACCAGAGGGGATGTATAGGGCAAAGATACAAATGCTTTTGTGGTTATTTATTTTTAGTAGGTCTATTATTAGTTCTGCATTGTTGAACGGAGGGATAGGATTGGGGTAGAGAGTGATGGTTAGCAGGTTAGAGTAGATTATGGCTAGCCCACCCCCTTTTCTATTTAAGCAATCATGTCTGAGGGATTGGAATCCAGGAGGGAGGATTTCAGAGTCACAAATATGAGGTTTTAGGCAGGTTTCTGAGATGGATACAATGTTGGGTAGGTTGTAGTTTCGCCGAGCAAAAAAGTGGGCTACTTTATTTCTTAGACTTTGGGCATTGATGGTGAAGAATTTGAGGTATTTTATGGTTGGTTTTATTGCTTGTGACAGGGATATTGGGACTAGAGGAAGTATTGGGTCCAGGAATTGGGTGTATGTCCCCTGCTAAGCAGAGGTAGTTGAGGAAGCGTGGTAGTATTTTTGATTTGGTCTTTAATAGTTGTGGACAGTAAGGTATTAGTTTACATTTGTAGTATTTAATTGAGGGGGGAGTTTTATCCTGAAGTAGTGGAGTAGGTTGAGGTGAACTAGAGAGGTGGATATGTTGTGGAAGTATGTTTTAGTGGGAGTGGGGGGTAGGACAGGAAGTAGGGGTGGAGTTGGTTATGGGAGTAGGAGGTAGCGGGGTATAAAGGGAGTAAGTATAGAATTCAGATAGATGGGGTGAGAATGGTTTAAGGTAGAAGACAAGGCATGATAGAGGAGTATATGTGTATATTAGCAGTATAAAATGAGTATGGCAGATTGTATATGTGTATAGATGGAGTAGAAATAGATGTTTATACAGACTTTGATGAGTGGGGTTGAAATGGTTGTGATTGGTAGGTGGAGGTAGAGAGGGGAGGGGTTACAGAGTAGAGATGATTGGTTGGTTGAGAGAGGAGGGGTTTGGAATTGAACTAAATGTAGGAGTAGTGGGGGTGGGTAGGAATTGGGGGCAGGGTAGAGGAGCAGAATGAGCCCAGAGGACCAACATAGTGGGAAGAGCTGGAGAGAAGGTGGCTGGCAGAAATCAATCAGCCAGCTGTAGGTGAAACATGGCAGCTTAGGGGAAGTAGAGGAACAGCAGAGGTGAGTCTAGGCTGGGGAGTGTGGGGGAAGAAAGGTAATAAAGCAATGCACAAGTCAATGCAGGACAGTATGGTAAATATGCTATGAAAGTGGGAGATTGCTTAGGAGAGAACAGAAAAATGATATAAGTGATCTTTACACTATACATGGATGAGCAGTGTCACTTAGTGGCAAAACATATAAAATATAGCTTGTGGGTAATGGAATTAAGGAACAAAAAAAAAACCGCTGTAGGCTGCTTAGCAAGTGCACAGAAAAGCACAGACACTACAGTAATTGTAAGATATAAAGTTAGTTAAATGTGGAGCCCAGCAAGGAATAGAGGTAAGATTTCAACTAAGGGAGGAGACTAAGACAAAGTTAGGTACTAAGCTTAATGTTACAGCAGTACCAGGACACAGGCTCCTGTAGCTTAAGAAAGCTAGGTTAGGCTTTAATAGGTCTTGTGGGTGAGGGGGAGGATAGAATAGACCAGACGAAGTGGTGGATAACCAATAGTATAATGAAATGAAAAGGGCTGGCCCTGAATGGGCTGCAATTGTTCTTGTGGTGAGGGGGGGGGATCAGAATAGACCAGAAAAGTGGTGGATAGCCAATAGTATGATGAAAAGGGCTGGCCCTGATTTCACAGATATGCAAGTCTACAGAAACAATAAGAAAAGGCAGTAGGTACTCTGACTTGCTTGTTTTGCATACATTTCTTACTGAAATAAAATAAACCAATTTTACCAAGGATTTATATGGAAATTAGGAAGACAAGAATTCATAAGAGAAAAGGTTTAGTAGAAGTAGGAAAACAGCAGAGCATACAAATAGTACAGCATATAAAGACAGATTGCAGTTCGAAGCACAGAATGGGGGGGGGCAGCTAATGTCTTGAAACAATTAGGAAATTCAGTAAACACTTTGGACTTACTTGTTTTGCATACCTTTCTTTTGAAATAAAATAAAAACACTTGTAACCAGGAGTATGTGGGATTTAGAAAGACCACAATGTATAGAAGAAAGGGTTTAGTAATACTAGAAAAACAGCAGGGCTTTCAAATAGTTGAAAAAGCTTGCAAAGGGAGACTGCTGTTGGGAAGTACAGTATAGGGAGGTGGCAAGCTAACATCCATGATGGAGTGCTTTACTTAAAAATAGAAATTAAACAAGGGCTAGCAAATCATTTTGTCTAGAGGATAAAACATACTTTCTGTATACTTTGAAAATAACACTCATCCCAAGGTTGCCCGGTTCTGTTAAAGAGCACTGCTGGCCAATAGATCGAACTTGGCTTGGTGGGGATCCAGGGAAAGTAGATTAAAAGGAGAAACTGGGAAGAAAAATAATCAATATTAACACAAAATACTGCAATTGTTGATAAGAAAAAAATGCAAAAGAGACAAAGCTGCTAACACAGGAGTGGAAAGAAAAAAAAGATAAGAAAAGAAAAAAAAATAGGTAATCTATACACAGATAAATGCCTCAGTTTGTGATAATGTGAAAATTAAGACAAGTTTTGTCAGTTATCATATTCAACAGATTAATGCAGTTGCAAATATATATCAGAAAGTGAAAATAGAAAATAACATTTACAGAACTAACACATATTAGTCATTGCAATGCTGTACATATTACAAGCAGAGAAGTGCAACATGAACTGGTAAGATTTTAAGAACAGATGTAGGAATACTGATACAAATTAAGAGGTATAACACATTCTAAACCAATAGGTGAGGAAATATACACACTAATAGCTAGGCATTTTTTTAAAAAAATGCAATAAAGTGAGCAGCAAATAAATAATATTCCAACAACAAATGGTCTACACAAGTAAAGCTCTAACAAGTCTATACTCTAGTAAGTACAGTATCTGAGCCACACAAATACACTGGCTAGTTAAACAATTTCAAGCGCTCATAGAGGTACTGAAAATACTGTCTCATAAAAATACATGTCTAGCTTCATTACACTTTACAATGGTGTAAATCAACATCAATACATTTTACAAACGAAGAGAAACAAATATGAAAAATAACCTTAGGTATGAGCACTCCATCTAACGAGACAAACAGCAACACCAAGGGGATTTTACAAAGGGTTCCTGTAGCTTAAGAAAGCTAGGTTAGGCTGTAATAGGTCTTGTTGTGGCATCCAAAATATCTCTCAGTGGTGATATACATCCTAATCCTGGGCCACCTACTCTTAATTCCAGCTCCTCCACTCAACACTCTAGTTATCCTCACACCACACTACAACTCCCTAGGAAAGCTGCTGACCTGTCTCTACTAAATATAAACATAAGAAGCATCACTAAAAAAAAAAAATCATGACCTACATGCCAACTTCTCACTATATTCACCTGATATTGTCCTTCAAACCAAAACATGGCTAAAAACAAACATTGCAAAAAATGAAATCTTGGCACCAGGTTATAATATCTTACGCAATGACATAAAAATAAAAAGGGAGATGGCTTAGCCATTTTGTTTAAAAATCAGCTTAATGTTGCAACTATAGATCTATCCACCCCTACTCCTGACAAAGCTGAAGTTATCCTCACCAGCCTGAAAATTAACCCCTAAAAATGTATTACTATAATTGGATGCTACATCCCACCCAGTAATAACATATCCATACTACGGAACCTACTAAACTGGGCCTCCGGTACATTTCCTCATGAAACAATTGTTATGGGGGACTTTAATATTAACTGGCTGATTTGTAACTCAAGCAATCACACGAATTACATCAACCTCCATGGATATAACCAAATAATCAAAACATCCACTATAATAGACAAATCATCCCAGGGACAATCAGTTCCTGACTGGGTATTGATAACTAAGCCAGTACAATCCTGGTACTCTGGCTGCTTACCTGACAGCCTGAGTGACTACCTACCAACCTTTATGCTAAAACAATGTATGTATCAGGCTAAACCTACTATCTACCAGCTAATTAGAAACAAAAAAAAAATTAACACCACTTACTTCATTACTACTCTAAAATGCTGTAATTGGGAGCCACTCAAGATCCTTAATCTTGATATTGTTTTATTTCGGCTTTTCCCAGTTAGGGGTCACCACAGTGGAACTCCAGTCCGCTAATGATTGGCAGTTGATTTTTTTATGGTGCCGAGGTGCCAGCCTGACGTCCAACCTTCAACGAAGGCACGCCCATTCACGCATGTCTTTTGAACGCCACTCGACCACGGGAGGACATGCAGACTCCACACAGAAGGTGCTCCAGCCGAGAATCAAATGGGAAAACCTCTTGTTGTGAGGCAACAATGCTACCGCTGCACCACCGTGGCAGTTAATTATTTTAACTCTACCTTTCTAGGCATACTGAACTCACATGCCCCTCCAAGAACCATCAGAATTAAAGCCAATTTTGCACCATGGCTCAGTAAAGAAATGAGATCCTTACAGAAAGCTAGAGACAAATTTGGGTTTAATGGCATAAAACTGGATCTCAAGCCACTAAACAATTATATCTAGAGATAAGAAATAAAGCAAAAACATTGGTCAAACTAGATAAGATCAACTACTATCACAATATACAAAAAAGGCATCTAAACAATACTCAAGAATTCTGGTCACCCGTTAACAACATTCTCCTACCTGTAAAGCTGGTACACCCTCCCTGACAACAAACTCCTCAAAGAATATAGTCATACAATCCAACAAATATTTCACTGAATCTATTCTAGCCCTAACTAGCTCTCAACCTTCCCCCATCCCCAAAGAACCACCTAAATCAAACAATAACTATAACAGCCTCACCCTACAGCCTGTTCCCATGGCCATGATAAAAAAAAAACCTTCTAAAAAATTAAACCTCACAACACTAGCTACAGATAAACTTACAGCCAATTTTCAGAGAATTGCTGCTGATGCAATAGCCTATCCTGTAACCATTCTTATTAACAGATCTATATCCAAAAATCTAGTTGCTGATATCTGGAAAATTTCCCATACAATTCCGTTCCACAAAGGAGGTAATGATAAAGAACTGAAAACAATCACCCCATTGCCATTCTTCCCCCTATCTAAAATCCTACAGAGATGTATACTTACACAAATCATGGCACGCTTAAATACTCACAGACTTTTGTCCAATACACAACATGGATTTCAGCCTTTTCATAGTACCACCGCAGCCTTACTGTCATTCACAGACACAGTCAACCACAGGAACATTGGAAAATTTGTAGCTGCACTCTTTCTGGACCTCTCTAAAGCATTCAGTACAGTAGCACACAACAAACTTATTAATGCTCTTACTGATCTAAATCTTAGTGTGCTTACTATTGCTTGGTTCCAAAGCTCTCTCTCTAGTCGACAGCAAGAAGTCCAATGGAAGAAAGACCTTTCCCCACTACTTCCAGTTACTCTAGGTATTCCATAAGGCTTCATCCTTGGTCCCCTACTGTTCTCTATTTTTACTAACAACCTTCATACCTCTACATTACATGCAGCTGTCATCCAATATGCAGAGGACTCCACATAAGCCTCCTTTCTCTCAGTCGAATCTTGTCTCTCTAACTCCCAGCTTATCCTGAATCCTAATAAAACTAAACTGTTGCTCTTCCACCCAACCAAATACACACCACCTTCTCCTTTATTCTACATCACATCCAAAAATAGCACCATTATCTCACCTGTCACCCACACTAAACTACGTGGGGTCAAAATAGACTATAATATGAAATTTGATATTCACATCTCTCAAACCTTAAAAACGGTACACAAATAATTGGGCATCCTATACAGAAATAAGAAATTCCTTACAAGTGCAACTAAAGAAACGCTTCTCCAATTCTCACTAATCTAAGAAAAACAGACATTGCAAAACTTGACTCATGTTACAAAAAATCGCCAGGTGTGCCACAGACTCTCCTCATAAGTCTCACCACTGCATATCCCTAAAACAGCTTAAATGGTTTGAATTATCACAGCTCATCCTTTACAACCAACTTAAAATAAATAAAATAATAAATAAATTAATTAATAAGGCATCATGCTACAAAAGAATCTATAGTTCAGAAGAAAAGGCATTAGCATTAATAGACAACATCCGTAAACTTGAGGAGGAACTCTACCTAAATTACAACTCAAACAAAGCAAAAAAGAAAAAAAAACTCTAAAAAGAACTTTATTATATACTAAGCAAGTATCATTTAAGGAGGTGAAATGTTAGCCAGATATCCTAAATGGGCAAAGGTTCCATCACAACTCCTAAAGAGAATCATAACTATTATAAAACTTCTCCTTTAATAACCAAAATAACATACCAAGACAATACATACAATTTAAATGCCAAAATTATTCAAATCATGGAACAAATATATTCTCAAACATATGTTAAGCAGAATTTGCTACTTACATTACAAGAAAAACATGATTTTTTTAAATTAGTTAGATTATCCAAAACTTAGCTATAGTCAGCAGAATCTCATTACACTGCTGCTTACCCAACAAGAAGTCTTATACGTAATAGATAATCTCAAAATGAGCAAACCTACCAGACCTGATGGTCATACAGCAGACTTTTATAAAACTTTTAGTCAAAAACTCTCAAAAATGTTGTTGTAACTATTCAATTATATAAAAGAAAATGGTTTTGCAGACTTATATCTTAATAATTCTAAAACAATCCGTATTCCCATGGTGAATTCTGATACCAAAACCCTACTAAATTACAGGTGGATTTCTCTTATTAACATAGCATTTAAAATACTTGCCTCACTACTGACTAACAGATTGAAGCCTCTGCTATCGTAGACCTGGTCATCACCAACATGGGTGGCCGGTGTTCCACATTAGAGGTCAGCTCCTCATTGGTCAGATCCGACCACAAGCTAATCACCCTAGACATCCACATCCCGCACCCACCCCCATTAGGAAAACAACCGTAAAAAATTTCTCCAAAGCCAACTTCACGCTTCTTAAGACAGAAGTGGCAAGCTTCACGACACCCATGCAGATGAACAATAGAGGTATGACTGCTGAATCCTACATAAATGCACTCTATAAGCACTTAAACGAGTGCATGGATCATGCTATCCCTAACAGAACCAAGATGCTATCCTCCAAAAAAGGAAGCCAGTCTGGTGGTCTTCTGCCATAAATGAACTCTACAACAGAAGAAAGAAACTGTTGCAAAAAAGAGTAAAATCCCACGATTGGAGGAACTCCCTGGTCAGCCTCAGTAAGAAGCTGAGATCCCTCATAAAATCCTCCAAAGCTAGCTATGAAAACAAAATTGCCACTGATTCTAAAGACAACCACAAAGTATTCTATAGCTATGTCAAGAATCTCAATGGCAACCCTCAGATCTGCTCTGAGTCGCAGCACAATGACACTAAATATACAGAACCAACTGATAGTGCCAACATTCTGGCAGACAGGTTCAGTGCTAACTTTACCCCATCTCACCCCCTAAAGGGCCCATCTTTATACTAGAAGAATGCAAAGTTCCTGTAATCACGGCTGCACAGGTAAAAACGTCACTCTCTAAAGCCAAGAACACAACATCCATGGGACCTGACAACATCCCAGGCTACCTTCTACATGGACTAGAGAATGAACTAGCACCCCATCTTAGTACCATGTTCACTCATAGCCTCACCTCAGGCTTTGTGCCCATTGAATGGTGCACCATGACAGTTATCCCACTCCACAAAGGGGGGCCACAAAAGGGGGGGCCACAACAGACCCCGGGAACTACCGCCCCATTAGCCTGATGAGCCTCATCTGCAAGGCCATGGAACATATCATCATCGAACTCATAAGCAAAGACATTGGAGATCTCCAAACTCTGGGCCCCACACAGTTTGGGTTTGTAAAGGGCAGATCATTTCTCCTAAACCTGATAGACTTCTTTGAAGTAGTCACCAAAGCCATAGATGAGGGTAAGGTGGTTCACACAGCCTATCTAAATCTCGCCAAGGCGTTCAACACCATCCCCTACTCTGGAATTATAGATAAACTCACTAAACTAGGTATAAATCCCTATGTCACAAGATGGGTTGCGAACTGGCTTACTGACAGAACCCACACTGTGAAAGTAGCAGACTCCAAATCAGACTTCAGACCAGTGACAAGTGGAGTATCACAGGGTTCAGTCCTGGGTCCTCTCCTGTTTGGTATCTACTTCTCTGAAGTACAGGCTAACACAGAAGGTCTTTGGCTAACTAAATTCACAGATGACTGCAAACTAGGAGCCATAATCGAAACTTCTAATGATGTGGACATCCTACAAAAAGGCCTCACTGAGACAGATGCCTGGTGTCAAAGACATGGTCTCAAGCTCAATGCCAAAAAGTGCATTGTTATCCCCTTTGGTAAAAACTCTGTACCCATGAACTACCACATAGGCAGTAGTCTGCTTAACACCAAAAGTTTCATAAGAGACCTTGGGACACAGGTGGACAGTAGTCTCTCCTTTGATAATCACATCACCACAGTGGTCAGGAAATCCTTCTACATGGCAGACCTCATCACAAAAGGTTTCTCATCCAGAAAAAAAGAGGTCATTGTTCCCCTCTACTCATCACTCATTAGACCCATTATAGAGTAAACCGCCCCTTTTGGTATGTACCTCACAAGACATCTACAACAACTGAAAGGCCACAAAAAAACCTCACAAAGAGGATTACTGGCCTCAAACAGATGCCTTATGCAGACCGTCTCAAAAACTCCAGCTTTACTCCATCACATATCGCCTACTCAGAGGCGATCTCTGCCTAACATACAAAGCTATATCAAACCCAGAGCTGTTGAACATGTTCCACTTAAAGAAATCCCAATCCCTCCAAGCTACATGTTCTAGGGACCTAAACCTTGTCAGCACAATAAACAGAACATGCTGAAGGGATAAATTCCTGTCCCAGAGACTTCCCATACTCTGGAACAGACTACCTATCTATGTCAAACAGAGCTCCTCATTAGCACTCTTCAAGAAAAATCTTGATGACTGGATGGGTAATAGGAAATTCACCCCGGGGATCACTTCTGTGGCTCTGCTTGACAGGGGCACAGGAAAATTATTTTCTTGGGTGGCGAGAGCCAGGGTACCTTTTTGGCTAGGCTTGTATAGGCCCTAGGGCCAATAGCCTAGTACCTACCTAGGAACCTATGAACCTATAATCTCACCTCAACAATCTAGCTTTCTTCAGGGCAGACAAGCCGGTGACAACACAATAACCTTGGATACACTGATTTTTACTTTCTAAACAATATACCAAATCAGTTTTTACACTCATTCTTGATGCTTTCAAAGCCTTTTTTAGACTCAGCCCAGACTTCCTCTTTTCAATTATGCCATACGTTGCCTTATTGCAACCCTCTATTCATTTAATAAAAATTATCGATGCAAATGCACACACGGCCTTACATATAAATAAGATTACTTCCTCGCCAATAAAAAATACCAATGAAACAAGACAAGGGTGACCACTATCCCCCATATATATATATATATATATATATATATATATATATATATATATATATATATATATATATATATATATATCTATACACACATATATATATATATATATATATATATATATATATATATATATATATATATTTATATATATATATATACATATATACATATATATGAGAGAGAGACACTCTTCCTTCTCTTAACACAAAAAAAAAAAATCAGTATATTCCTATACTAAGGAAAACAAGGCTTGCATTGAGGCCTTTGCCAGACTTAAGTCTCTAGTTCACCCTTTAAAATTTACCAAACATTTTATGTTCCATTGAAATATTCTCAAAGTTTTCTAATTATAAACTCAGTCTTAATAAATCCTCTATTTTCTCTTTAAATCCAAAATATATTTTAATCAGCTACTTTCT
This sequence comes from Protopterus annectens, assembly GCF_019279795.1. Classification (NCBI taxonomy): domain Eukaryota; kingdom Metazoa; phylum Chordata; order Ceratodontiformes; family Protopteridae; genus Protopterus; species Protopterus annectens. Next base: position 1,040,517,585 of record NC_056725.1, read on the forward strand.
AGGGACTAAGATTAAACTAAATGATTATTTCAAATATCTAGGTATATCCTTCTATCATGATTCAACAAAGTTCTGTCAAAACAATTTAATGAAACTTTGGACAATGATTGAACTTGATATCCTTAGACTGAATAAATTAGAAATTTCTTTTGCTTGTGAAAATTCGCTATTATCCAAATGAATATACTACCAGGACTACTATTTTAATTTAACACATTCAATATGATACCTAATAAATTTTTCAAAACTATAAATACAAATCTGTCTAAATTTTTATGGGAATCCAAATTTGTTTATATTAGTCATCAAAAAGCGATCTATTCCCAAAAAGATTGGTGGTTTTGGCTTCATGGGCTTTAAGCTCTATTGTGATATAATAAACAATAATAGAATTATAGCAATTTCTGATTTTTGCCAAATAAAGACTGAATGGATTCCTACTTGGGTCAAAGTTTTGTATAATCAAATAATTAATTCTGAACACAATCCTAAAGATTTACCTTATCTCAGTAAAAAGAATATTGGAAGTATCAAATTAAATAAATATTTAAAAAAATAAGATAATTATTTTAGACAATATAATTGACTCACTAAACTTACAAGTCAATTTAAAATCTTAGAACCAATTCACCTTAATCCAAACTTTAAACTAAATAACTCGATCCTAAACTTAAAAAAAAAAAAAAACACCACTTAAGTAAAGAAAGGAGAATATTAGAGATTTATAATGAGAAAAAACTTTCAATTAATGATTTGAGAAATGCCCTGAAGCATCATATATCTATTCAGTTATATTCAGACAGATAAAAGAAATTACCTTAACCCTCTTAGAGGCCCTAGTGGTTAATGACAACAACATAAACCTTTGCAGGGTGTTGTGGAATACATTCACTCTTAAAAAATGCTAGCAATCAATTACGTATAAATTTATTGTGGCTATTAAATATCAGGATACTATTATATATTCAAACTATAGGACCAGATTAAAACCAGCAATTCAAAATAATCAGAAAATAAAGTCGATTCGACTGTCCTTAAAACAAATCCCTTTAAAAAAAATGTACATATACAAACAGTTAATGATAATAAATAATGCATATTTAACCCCAAATAAACTCAACAAATACTACTCCACATCCTCACCAAACTGTTGATACTGTAAAGTCCAAAGAGCTGATATTCTTCATATCTTTTAGAGCTGTAAAAGTTCATATAAGTTGTGGTGTTCATTAAAAGTCAGGCTAGAAAAAACGGGATGCAAGAAGACCACTGTTTCCTATGAATTTGCAGTTTTATATATCTCTCCCTTTGCATTAACAAAGCAAAAAAAATGCATGTTTTAATGACCTTTTTTTCACTGATGAAGTTATACATTTCACGGAACAGGCTGGACAGATGAAAGATGTCACAGGATGGTTTTAAAAAAGTGACAATTAAATACATAAAAAACAACTCATAAGTTAATGATAATTATACAATGCCTCCCCTAAAATGTGCACGCTGATTGGCCAGCTCAACCAGTGTGCCCATTGTAAATCCCTCAATATACTAACGGAAAAAGGTCCGGTCGCCCGGACTTTTTCCGTTAGTATAAAACACTGTCTCGCTATGTTAAAAGAGTTTAACATAGCGACACAGGTTTAAAAAAAGCAACAGAGATCTCTGTTGCTTTTTTTAAAGCTGTCTCACTATGTTAAACTCCTTTAACATAGCGACACAGTGTGTAAAATCAACGGAGATCTTGCGATCTCCGTTGCTTTTTTTTTTTAAAGCTGTCTCGCTATATTAAATGGGTTTAACATAGCGAGACAGCTTTAAAATAAGCAACGGAGATATCCGTTGCTTATTTTAAAGCTGTCTCACTATGTTAAACCCATTTAACATAGCGAGACAGTTTTTTTAAAAAAAAAAGCAATGGAGATCTTGCGTTCTCCGTTGCTTTTGCCCACAGCTCTGATGTACTGCGTAGGCATGCGCAGTACATCAGAACTGCCGCAGAATACCAGACAGCTGCGGAAGGGCAGTAAAGAGGCATTATACAATGCCATTATTTAAGAAAAGTAATTATTTCTTTTCTTAAATAATGTCATTGTATAATAGCAATAACCCACTTCTGGGTGTGGGTAATGCTGGATTTACCCACGGTTGGCTTTGTTTGGTCCCGAGGGCGAAGCCAACCGTGGGTAAATCCAGCATTACCCACACCCAGGCATGGGTTATTGCCATAATAACAAAAGCAAGCTCTCCTATTATGCACAGTTTTGGAGTATATTCCCTGACCACACACGTCAATAAATATTTACAAATAACTATAAGTTAAATTAACAAAGAAAAGAAATGGTATCAAAGATCACAATTTTAAGTTATGTTTCATAATGGTGTATGTTATTGCTATTGTATTAATTAAAACCATATTAAAGACATTTAGTACATTTGTACATAGTTCTTATGTTATCTTTTTAATGCGTTAAAGTGGTTACCTGCCTGTATAAATACTTAACATATGTTGAAGACATCTTTGTGATATTAAAGTTTAAAAAATTGATAGGCTATTGGAAAAGAAAAGAAAATACCTCATAAAATGAAGCATGTTAAGGGTATTACAGTAAATATACAATTGAATAAATAAAAATATATGTACATTCATATAACCACTATGCAGACTTCCCTAAATTCTATATATGGATTTCATTTATTCATTTTTTCCCACCCCTTAAGTAAATAAACTATCCATCCTGGTGGAATCCAAGCATAACAGGTTGTACAGCAATTGGAAAACAAGTTATAGCCAAGATTAAGAAATGGAACACCCAATATGAGAAAAACACTCATCAATCAAAATAAACAACTAAGATGGAAAATTAATTCTACTAAAGTCAAATCTGATGTAGAGATAGCATCCTAAGCAAAGGGCAGCCACAAGGCTTTCTTTATCTATGTCCAATACCCCAAAAGCAGTAAGCAGCAGTTTGCTGAACTAAATTTAAATGGAGTCAGCTACACAGAACTGAAAGATACTGCAAATCTGCTGGCCAGCAAATTCAGCTCCAATTTTACCCCCAAACCTTTTTCCCCACAGCTATCCCATTCAAAATGCCATCAGACAACTCCCTATCTCCCAACTATCACTAGGAAGTAGGTCTTAGATGTGCTGTATAAGGTCACATACATTGTATCAATTGTCCTTGATAATTTCCTATGATGCCTCATAAATAGCCTGAATCATGACCTATCAGGACCACTGGAGTCACTGTTCAACTGTAACCTCCAGACAAGATTTATGTCACAAAATTCAAAGTGGCTAAGTGGTAGAATTCTTGCCTGCCATGGGGAGATCCTAGTTTGATTCCCGGTCAATGCATTAATTTCCTTGTAGTAATTGGTTGTTTTGGACCATTTCTAGCTCTTTTGAAGTTCCCTGTTTAAAATCCGCCTCTGAGCGTTTTTTTCTGGCTATACTACTCAGCAACAGCTCCTCGTGGTCCTGCAGAGTTGTCCTAGCAGCAGAGAACTGAGAAAAGTGACTACTTTCCTGATTTAAGTAATTTTTGCTGTTTTTTTACCTGAAATACCTTATCTTGCTTACCTTGAACAAGCTTAAACTATTTTTTTAACTGTTTGTTGCATTATATATTATCTGCACTTAAAGTTTCTTTTAGTCAAAAATTGGTCGAAAGTTGTTTGTTTGTTAAATTTAACTGTTGAGGCTGCCCACTAAAGTGTGCTAGCCTGTGTAACTGATTTATTACTGTTTCCTGCATTTCTGTGTGCTTTCGATCTCAAAAACAAAAAAAAACCAAAAAAATATCCTTGTTTTCCCGCCTCTCCTCGACTAGTTTAGACCAGTATACAGGCTTTGCTGTATTCTGGGCTGTGGTGTAGTTCCTGTGTTGTCCATTGCCTTACTTGGATAGAAGAAAGTTTCTTTGCTCACCAGTGGGAGTGGGGAGCCTTGAGCAGCCTATCTGTTCCTGAAGGAGTGACCTCAGCACAAGAGCTTGTAGTAATTGCTTGTTTTGGACCATTTCTAGCTCTTTTGAAGTTCCCTGTTTAAAATCCGCTTTTGCACGGCTTTGCGCGTTTGTGCACATAGGTTAAACTTTTTCTGGCTCCGCCAAGTCTGCTCTTCAAATTTTTCCTTAAAAAAGCTCTACTCTTATAATAATCAGTCTAATCGCTTTATTATAAGCCTAGCACTTGTTCTCAAAATCTCTCTTTTAAGTAACTAAAGTAAGCACTGCATCCACCTACCTTCCCTGTGAGTACCCACTTCCCTTAAAGGCACAGCACTCCCTTATAATATTCGAGCATGTTGAGTGGTAGATTACTAGCATCCTCTCTGGTTCAGCTGGTTAATCTGGGAATCTTGAGACAATGCTACAATTGTCTCATGTACACAGACAACCCTCTCTTCCTCCCAACAAACACAAATACATGTGAGAGATGCAACTATATAGCCAAACTGGAGGCTGAACTCTCTCAACTCAGGACTGGCAAGACCAGACAGGAAGAGAAGGTAACCACAGACACACCAAACCCAGTCCCACATAGACCTACCACAACTGCAAACCAAACACATAAAAACACAAAGACATACTCGGAGGCTCTAACAAAAAACTTACCAAAACAACAGAGGCTCCCAAAGCAGACACCCAAAAATCCACCACCTCAAAACATAACACATGCAACACATACTTCAATAAATCAGTGTGTCAAACAATCACAGCCCTTAAGGCCAAACACCATGCCTGATACACTAGTAATAGGTGACTCTATAGTCAGACACACTGATGTTCCACTTACCAGGCTGAACAAGGAAAGGGTAACGGTGAGCTGCTTATCAGGAGCTAGGATCCACCACATAACACACGCACTCAGGTCACTCCAAAGCAAGTACAAATATGACTCCGTAATTGTCCATGCCGGCGTGAATGACCTGAGACGTACCTCCCTGGACTACATGAAAAGAGACATACAGGAGCTCTCTGATTATGTAGCCCAGGCTGGTATGACCCTGACCCTGAGCAGCATCTTGCCCTCACCAAGAATGATACAACAATACAAAGACAAGATGATCAGCTTTAATAATTGGCTCAAATACTGGTGTCATTCTAGAGGGATCCAATGTCTGTCTGCTTGGGATGACATGCTGGACAAGCCATGCTGCTTCACAAGGGACGGCTTGCATCTGTCATCACTGGGCTTCCGGATATTGGCTAAGGCTCTTGCCACCCCATAGTGCCTTTTTTAGGCAAGGCTCAAAAGACAAACCCACCTCCTTAGAAAACAAAAATGGAAAAAAATTAAGGGTAATGCTGCTCAATGCCAGAAGTCTAAATCTCAAGATGCAGGCTCTCGAAGCACTCCTCAGTATGGAGGACATCAATGTCTGTGCAGTAACTGAAACCTGGCTCATGGCTCCTGAGAGCACCCCAGCACTACCAGGCTATACCTCGTATCATGCTTTTTGGCCCCAAAACTCAGGCCAAACCAAACAGGGAGGGGGAGTGTCCATATTCATCAAGGACACCCACACCTCCAGGTTAGTGGCAACACATGAAGCATCAGAGACCATCCAGGTGCAACTAACCATAGGCAAAACTGCTATACAACTGGTAGCATGTTACAGACCACCCTCTCAATCACAGGAACCCCACTCAGCTTTCCTGAAGACATTGGAGGATATGAATGTCTCACCAAACACCATCATATTGGGAGACTTCAACTACCCTAACATAGACTGGGTGCATTATTCTAGCCCAAACACCCTAGCCCAAAGGTTCCGGGAATTCATAAATTCAAATGCAATGGAACAACAAGTCACCTCTCCCACAAGGGGAGATAATATACTAGACCTGATCATCACAAACATGGGGACAAAGTGCTCCACACCGGAAGTATACCCCTCACTAGTGATATCTGACCACAAACTAATCACCCTGGATATACATATCCCACCTCCACCCCCAACACAAAAGACTACAGTGAAAAACTTCTCAAAAGCCGACTTTATACTTCTTAAAACTGAGATGGTATCCTTTAAGCCCACTGGGCCAGTGGAAACCACATCCCACAATTCAGAATCCTTCACAAATGCTTTCAACGGACATCTCCAAGAATGCATGGATCATGCAATCCCAAATAAAACCAAGACCCTCTCCACCAAGGGCAGGCATCCTGTCTGGTGGACCCCAGCCATAAACAAATTGTATAACAAAAGAAGGAAGCTACTGCACGACAGAGCAAAATCCCATAAAGAGAAGGCATCTCTGATCAGCACTAGTAGAAAGCTACGTTCTCTCATAAAAACATGCAAGGCCAACTTTGAGAGAAAAATTGCTATGGACACTAAAGATAACCACAAGGCCTTCTTCAGCTATGTTAGAAACTTGGGTGGAAACCCTCAGATATGTTCAGAGTTAGTTCACAATGACAAAAAATACACTGAACCCACAGATATTGCCAACATTCTGGCAGACAGGTTCAGTGCAAATTTCTCCCCTCCCTCACCCCCAAAAGAAGAAATACTTATCCCAGCTGAATGTAACCTCCCTGTCATCTCAGATGTCCAGGTGAGAACTGCCCTCAGCAAAGCTAAAAACACAGCATCAATGGGACCTGACGGTATCCCGGGTTGCGTGCTACGTGAACTCCAAGAGGAGCTAAACCCACACATAAAAATGCTATTTAACCTTAGCCTTAATACAGGATATGTACCTGAACACTGGCGTACAGCAACAGTAGTCCCACTCCACAAAGGAGGCACCTCTACAGACCCTGGTAACTACTGCCCCATAAGCTTAACCAGCCTGCTCTGCAAAGCTATGGAAAGAATCATTATGGAACTCATAAACAGAGACATTGGGGACTTACAGACACTCGATCCCACCCAGTTCGGCTTTGTAAAGGGCAGATCCTGCCTTTTGAACCTGGTTGACTTTTTTGAAACAGTCACTAGAGCCATTGACAAGGGCAAAGCAGTCGATACAGCCTACCTGGACTTGGCTAAAGCTTTTGACACAATACCCCACTCTGGCATCATAGACAAGCTCAACAGCTTAAATGTAAATCCATATGTCACAAGATGGGTGGCAAACTGGCTAAAGGATAGAACCCATAAAGTCAAAATTGCTGGAGCCATGTCAGACTCAAAGCCAGTCACAAGTGGTGTCCCACAGGGCTCTGTCCTGGGACCCCTCTTGCTCGGCATTTATTTCTCAGATGTGAAAGCAAACATGGGAGGGTTGTGGCTGACAAAGTTCGCAGATGACTGCAAACTAGGCGCCATAGTCGATACACCAGCTGACACATACATCCTACAGAAAGGCCTCACTGAAATGGACAACTGGTGCCGGAGTCATGGCCTTAAACTAAATGTCAAAAAATGTATAGTCATCCCCTTTGGGAAAAACAAAGTACCCACAAATTATCACATAGAAAGTAACCCACTGAGTATGGAAAAATTAATCAGAGACCTGGGGACCCAAGTCAATAGTGACCTCTCATTTGACACCCACGTTACCAAAGTGGTTAGAAAGACTTTCTACCTTGCCCACCTTATCATGAAGGGATTCACATCCAGATCAAAGGAGGTCATTGTACCCTTATACTCCTCCCTTATCAGGCCCATGATTGAGTACAATGCCCCATTTGGTATGTACCTCAACCGGCACTTGCAACAGCTAGAGAGACCCCAAAAGTACCTCACCAAGAGGATCAAGGGTCTCCAACATATGTCATATGCTGCCAGACTAAAGAAACTCCAGCTCTATTCAGAAGCATACCGCCTGCTCAGAGGTGATCTGTGCCTGACGTACAAGGCTATGTCCAATCAGGAATTGATGGACATGCTCCACCTCAAAAAATCCAAATCCATCAGAACCATGAGAGCTAAAGATTTAAACCTCAGCACAAATATGAACAGGACATGCTGGAGGGACAGATTCATAACTCAGAGGCTTCCCATACTCTGGAACAGAATCCCAGTTCATGTTAGGCAGAGCCCCTCACTGACTCTCTTCAAGAGAAATCTTGACGAGTGGATGGGAGATCGTAGGTTTACCCCAGGGGTCATCTCTGTGTCACTACTAGACAGAGGCACAGTAAACTAATTCTATTATGTAAGGGGGTCTTCTCTGTGTCACTACTAGACAGAGGCACAGTATTCTAAATATATTCTGTACACTTTTGTACCATTACATGGGGTGGCGAAAGCCACATCACTATGGCTAGGCTTATAAATGCCACAGGGCAGATAGCCTAGTACCAAACTATGAAACTATAACTATGAAACTATGAATGGAGAATTGCAATGGTCACCCCTCTGCAGAAACACAGGCCATCAATTGACTCTGGGTACTACAGACCCATAAATTTAACGAGTCTTGTATGCAAAGCCATGGAAAGAAATATCATGGAAATGATTAATAAGGACATAGAAAACCTTCAAAATCCTGGATCCAACCTAGTTTGGTTTCATCAGGAACAGATCATGCCAACATAACCTGGTGGACCTCTTTGAGAAGGTCACCAAGGCAATAGATGAGGGAAAACTGATGCATACTGCCTACCTTGATCTGGTTAAGGCATCTGATACAATACCCCATTTAAGCATTGTAAACAGATTAACAGATATAGGCATAAACCCCTGTATTACACTCTCGATAACCAGCTGGCTCTCAAATAGTACCCAGGAAGTTAGGATAGGGGACACCTCCTCCACAAAGAGGATGATCATTAGTGGAGTACCTCAGAGCTCTGTTCTTTGTCCACTCCCTTTTTGCATCTATTTCTCAGAAGTCAAGGCTAATGCTAAAGGCCTCTGGCTAACCATGTTTTCACTAACACTAACATCCTACAAGTAGAACTAACACATACAAATGACTGGAGCTAAAACCATAGCTTAAAACTCAGTGCCAAGAACTGCATAATATTACCCTTTGGGAAGTCAGCCACTCTGGGAAATTACCTCACCAATAACACACCCCTAAGAAAAGAACCAGTAGTCAGGGATTATGGGATGTATATAGATAGTAACCCCTCTTTTGACCAGTAAGGAAATCATTCTATACCGCTCAACTTATAAGCAAAGGCATGGCATCTAGGTCTGAAGAAGTCATCATATCAATAAATTCAGCACTTATCAGGCCCATTATTTAGTACATTGCACTCTTCAGTATGTAGCTGACTGGTACATGCAAAAACTGGAACATCCACAGAGGTTACACACATAGGTTCATAGGTTCATAGGTTCATACTAGGCTATCTGCCCAAGGGCATTTATAAGCCTAGCCCATAGTTATGTGGCTTTTGCCACCCCTTTAGTTTGAATAAAAACTATGCCTATCATTTTGCTGTGCCTCTGTCAAGCAGTGACACTGAAGTAATCCCTGGGGTATATCTGCAATCTCCCATCCATTGGTCAAGATTCCTCTTGAACAAGGCCAGAGAGGTGCTCTGCCTCACATGTACCGGGATTTTGTTCCACAGCATAGGGAGTCTCTGGGTGATGAATCTGTCCCTCCAGCACATTCTGTTTATAACCGTGTCAAGGTTTAAGTCTCCCGCCCTTGTGGTTCTGAGGGATCTAGATTTTTTGAGGTGAAGCATATTCATCAAATCTGGGTTTGACATGGCCTTATATGTCAGGCACAGGTCACCTCTGAGCAAGCGGTATGAGACTGAATAGAGCTGGAGTTCTTTCAGTCGGGCAGCATAAGACATATTTTTGAGACCCTTTATCCTTTTGGTGAGGAACTTTGGGGCCTTTCAAGCTGCAGCAGGTGTCTGGTCAGATACATTCCGAACGGGGCATTGTACTCAATCATAGGTCTAATAAGTGATGAGTACAGGGGGACGATGACCTCCCTTGATCTAGATGTGAATCCCTTCATGATCAGGTGGGTGATATAGAAGGTTTTCCTAACTACTTTAGCAACATGAGTGTCAAACGAAAGGCTACTGTCAACCTGGGTCCCCAGATCTCTGATGACTTTTTCTGTGCTCAGTGGATTGCCACCTATATGGTAGCTAGGAGTAACCTTGTTTTTCCCAAAGGGTATGACTATGCATTTTTGGCTTAACTTCAGGCCATGGCTCTGGCACCAGTTATCCATTTCTGTGAGGCCCTTCTGGAGGATATCTGTGTCAGATGTGTTTTCGACTATGGCTTCAGTTTGCAGTCATCTGCAAACTTTGTCAGCCATAACCCTCCTGTGTTTGCTTGTACTTCAGAAAAGTAGATGCCGAACAAGAGTGGACCCAGGACTGAGCCCTGTGGGACACCACTTGTGACAGGCTTTGAGTCTGACATGGCTCCAGCAACTCTGACCCTGTGGGTTCTGTCACTTAGCCAGTTTGCAACCCATCTTGTGATGTATGGGTTTACATTCAAGCTGATGAGTTTTTCGATGATACCTAAGTAGGGTATTGTGTCGAAGGCCTTTGCCAGGTCGAGGTAGGCTGTATGGACTGCCTTTCCCTCATCAATGGCCTTGGTGACTGTCTCGAAAAAGTCAACCAAGTTTAAGAGGCAGGATCTGCCTTTGACAAAGCCAAACTGAGTTGGATCCAAAGTCTGCAAGTTCCCTATGTCTTTATTTATGAGTTCCATTATGATCCTCTCCATGGCTTTGCAGATAAGGCTTGTCAAGCTAATGGGGCGGTAATTTCCAGGGTCTGTGGAGGCACCGCCCTTACACAAAAAGAATACAGGCTGTAAATGGCATGTCTTGTGAAGATCACCTTAAAGCCCTAGCTCTATACTCAGTTTCCTACAGACTGTCGAGAAGTGACCTATGCCTGGCATACAAGGCATCCTAAGATCCCCCTCTAATTGACCATTTGCATATCCACAAAATAAACAGCATCAGAATTACTAGGTCTAGGGATTTAATCTTTCCTTGTGACATAAATAGGACAAATTAGAGGAACAGGCATGTGTGTAAGAGGATTCCCTTCTCTGGAATAGGTCTCCCATTCACTTGAAGCAGAGATCTTACTTAATCTTACTTCAGAGAACCTTGGACCAGTGGATGGGAAATTCAAAATAAACACTGGGTTCAGCATCTATGTCGCTATGGCAAAGACAAAAGTAGGCTGAAAATCTTGCCCTAGTTCACATATACCTCTTAAAATAACCTCTAAGGTACACTAGCTTGAGGGATACAATTGAGATCCTTGGCCAGGCTTATAAAATGCCTCAGTGGTCATTAACCCAGTATAGACCTAGACTGTATACAATGGTGAATGTAGAAAATACTGTTGTTATTTCTAATGGTTCATTTTTTTTTCTTGATTAGTTAAATGCATATTTATGTTATTTTACACAGCATTTGCAGCACAAGTTTCTGGGAGTATTTTACTGGAAATGTGCCAGCAGATACTATGGGTTCAATGACCATAGGGGTCTTTTTAAGCCTAGCCATGCTTCCCAAATGTGAAACTCAAACCTTATACATTCTGTCCAAAAGTTAAACACCTTAACCATTATGCCAATCCCCAACCCCTTATGCCAGTCTCAAAACCCAAACTGGTAAATGCTATCTAATTAGTTTTCAGACTACTATAAGCCTAAGTAATAAACAGAGATCAGACCCTGCACCATGTATCTCTTGGCAAAACACCATAATCGTTATGTCAATCCTATCCCCAACAACATTTATGGAAGAGGCACATATTCCTATGCTTGTTGGATGTGGCATGGTTCCTTACAATCACTTATTTATCATGCTGCATAATGTTGAAAAAGAAAGCAGGGGCCTAGCAAGTAATAATTCTGTTGTAGTTTTATAATCTTCAGAATGTATCACAGTCAAATGTATTTCATCATATTCAGGCAAAAGACAGCTATCAGAAAATCTTGATTGTTCTTTCAGTCACCCACAAATTAATTGCTTCTTACTGACATTGAAGACCATTTACTGATTCACTTTTCTCCTAAATGGGGTTTAAATAACGAGCTAAGGAAAAACATTCAGTATGTTATCTGCCTAGGTCTTGTTTGACCTGAACTTCACTGGAGGAAAAGGCTGAGATGCTAGGCATGAAGAACAGTAAGTGGAAAAGACAATTGTATCCACTTTCAGTCCTGCGAGGTATTCTTTCTGAGACGTCATTACTTTCTTTGCAGTTTCTTAGATCCAGGTTGCTAATAAAGACATTTGGCGATAATCCTCAAATTAGGCATGCATTGTAATATCTTTAGCCTTAATGAAATATCTTTTTAAAGACCTGTTGACTGATTCCTGTTTCCTGTACTAGGGAATGGGTACTGTTGCCCAAATAAGTAAAGTTATTATCCTTTTCTGTGACTAAAGAGAAGTAAATGTTTCCATACTCCACACAGCCAGTTTACATGCTTTAGATGGTCCCCGGGATTCATGAAGCTCGGCGCAAGGCCGGTGTAAGGCTTGCGCCGGCAGTGCAGTGAATAATCGGCGTAGCAGCGCCATATGCATAGTAATGAGTGCGCGCCGCAACCACAGACACGTGCGGAGGGCACGTGAGCGAGCCCAAGTAGGATGCGGCCGTAGGTGTGGCCAAGCCGGCAGGCGATGAGCAACCTAAAGTGCTGACTTCCACAGGCCGCCTGCAATAGTAACCGCACCAGCAAGGGTCCGTGGATAATGAAACGTACGCAGACTATGCAACATAGTACCCATTCACACAAAACGGAGAACCAAACATTAACCCACGAAGTCCAAAGTGTACCCGTCCAAGGAACAAAGGATACTCGTAATACCGTGTCCGTCATGCAATGCACTGTCAGTGGGCATACCCAGTGAAGGTGTACCGCAGCATGTCAGCGCGCCGCACCTACATAAAAGTAGCCACATGGGCATGGTCACCAGCAGTAGTGCGAGTACACAGCCGGGTAGCTATGTCAATATAACAACAAGAAGGAAACTAGATACCCTAAACACAGACAAACATGTGCATAGCAACATGTACTACACCCAGCAATGTGCCCGTCGCATACACATAGGACGGCGTATGCCTAAGCGTAATATCCAGAAGCAGAAACCATGCATGCAAATGTAATATACAACAGCCCCGTCATAGCATGGAACTCGCACCCATGTACGACCGTGCACCCAACCCAGCTAGCAGCCTTGCACAGCTACACACCTACACACAATGGGTATACCTGAAATGTAGTAAGAAGTATTGTCCTAGGCAGTGCCATGTGGGCAAATATGTACCCCACATGTTAACAACCCACCTCAGGTACAGATATCCAAATGGCCGCATGTGAATGTGTCGGCAGAATGTGTACATCCCGCATGTGGTATGGACCTGTCGAAACCCCATAGGCGTGCACACGCCATGGTGCCCATAACTGTGCACAGCTGGACAAGGCAGTATGTTCAGCCACCGTACTGATGATTAGCTATGCAGACATGTCAAACACAACACATATGGCGGAACATCTGCCCACCAAGCAGGACGCCCCAACAGGGTGCTACAGGCACAGAAGGTGAAGGTGGGACATCACACGTTGAGAATAGCGTTGCCGGACGGCCAAACACCCACGGCTAACACAAAGGATGGAATAACATGTATATGCCTGGATGAATGGGTATGTCATAGCATGGGAATAGGCCAAGCTATCCACCATAATAGCCATGTGTACCAGATACAAACAGCCAGTAACACGCAGTAGTAATGCAGGAAGGCATACACAACTGTGGGAATAGCACAGGACATATGGCACGTGCCAAGTGTCGATGCATGACACAAATGTCCAGGAAGGTGCTCCCTGCAAAGAGGAACATGTGTCAACCCCACCCCCCACAGATGTACAGGCAGTGAAAACACATCCCAAACACACACCAACACTACCGACCATCCCACGATAGCAATGGAGGCTGGTTAATGACCACCATGACACGTGCACAAACAGGGACACGTGTAACCGTTGCCCTAACAACCCCCCCAGGCCAAAGAATAATAGTATGGACATATGCATGTAACGCTGTGAAGGATGTGTGGTAGTCCTCAGTATCACAGAGGTAGGTACACAGATACACTGTAATCAACCGTGATGTATGTGCACTGTAGACAGCATACCTGCAGGTAATACATAGTTCAATCATGTGCCACAGAAATATACACATATGAATGAGGATAGGGGATAGACAAGTGTGAATGGGACAAACTATGAACATAGGTTCATAGGTCCATAGGTACATAGTAGGCTATCTACCCAAGGGCAGCCATAACCCTAGGCCATAGTTATGTTTCCTTTGCCAACCCACCAGTCTGGAGATAAAATGCCTATTATATTGCTGCACCTCTGTCAAGCAGTGACAATGATGTAATCCCTGGGGTATATCCACAATCCCCCATCCATTGGACAAGATCCCCCTCGAACAAGGCCAGCAAGGTTCTCTGCCTCACATGTACTGGGATGTTGTTCCACAGCATAGTGAGTGTCTGGGTGATGTATCTGTCCCTCCAACACATTCTATTAATGACCGTGTCAAGGTTCACGTCACCTGCCCCTGTGGTTCTGAGGGATGTAGATCCATTAGGTGAAGCATAGTCATCAAATATGGGTCGCCATGGCCTCGTATGTCAGGCACAGGTCACCACTGAACAAGTGGTATGTGACAGAATGGAGCAGGAGATCGTACAGTCGGGCAGCATAACACAAATACCTGACACCCTGCATATGTCTGACGATGAACCTATGGGGCCTTCCCAGCTGCTGCAGGTGTCGGGTCAGAAACCTTCCGAATGGGGCAATGTACTCAATCATAGGTCTAATGAGTAATGAGTACAAGGAGATGATGACCTACCCTGATCTAGATGTGAATCCCTGCACGATCAGGTGGACAATGTAGAAGTTCTACCGAACCACGTTAGCAATGTGTGTGTCGAACGAATGGTGACTGACAACCTGGGTCCCCAGATCCCTGGTAATTCCCTCTGTGCTCAGTGGACTGCCACCCATATGGCGGCTAGGGGTGACCTTGTTCTTCCCGATGGGTTTGACTATGCATTACCCGGCATTCAGCTGTAGGCCATGTCCCTGGCAGCAGATATCCATATCTGCGAGGCCCCTTTGAAGGATATCTGTGTCAGATGTCCGTCCCACTATGGCACCCAGTTCGCAGTCATCTGCAAACAATGTCAGCCATAACCCCCCTGTGTTTGCTTGTACTTTGGAAATGTAGATGCAGAAAAAGAGTGGACCCAGGACAGAGCCCCGTGGGACACCGCCTGTGACTGGCAGTGAGTCTGACATGTTGCCAGCAACTATGACCGTGTGGGTTGTGTCACCTAGCCAGTGTGCAACCCATCCTGCGATGTACGGGTCCACATCCAAGCCGATGGGTTTATCAATGATACCCAAGGGGGGTATTGTGTTGAAGGCCTTTGCCAGGTCGAGGTAGGCTGTATGGACTGCCTGACCCTCATCAATGGCCTCTGTGACTGTTCCTAAAACGTCAACCAAGTTTTAAACGCATGATCTGCCCTTGACATAGCCAAACTGGGTTGGATGCAAAGTATGCAGGTCCCCTATGTCGTTATCTATGAGCTCCAGTATGATCCTTCCCCATGTCTTTGCAGATAAGGCTTCTCAAGCTAATGGGACGGTAATAACCAGGGTCAGTGGAGGCACTGCCCCTGTGAAGTGGGACTACAGTCGCCGTGCGCCACAACTTGGGTACGTTACCCGAGGTGAGGCTAAGATTACACAGCTGTCTTAACTGTGGGTCTAATTCCTCAATGAGATCACGGAGTACACAGCCGGGACACCATCCGGTCCCATGGATGCTGAGTTCACTACCTTGGAGAGAGCATGTCCCAACTGTGCTACAGAACATTCGGGGCCACAATTTTGTGGTACAGACATCTCTCCATGTGGGGTGGAGATGTCTTCACCGAACCTGTCAACCAGTATGTTGGCAATGTGTGTATGTTCAGTAAACCTCACATCATTGTGAACCCAGTCAGAGCATATCTGGGAGTTTCCTCCCAGGTATCCAACATAGCTAAAGAAGGCCGTATGATTGTCTGTCGAGTCCTTGGTGATATATCTGTGGGACCTGCCCCAGATGATGTCATGAGAGCTTGTAGTCCTTCACATATAATGAGCAAGGGTGTCATACCTCACAAGGAGTCTGCACTGTCTTGTAGTAGCTACCTCCTCCCATTGTAGAGCTTGTGTATGGCTGGGGTACACTACACTGGATGCTTGGCATTGGTACAAAGACCCACAGTTGGGTAAGGGATTGCCTGATCCATGCAGTCCTGTAGGTGCTGGTAGAAGGCATATGTAACTGATGCAGTGGCTTGAGTAATGTTCACCACTGGCTCAGGGGCCTTAAAGGAGGCCACACTAGTGTTTAGAAATGTGAAGTCGGCTTATGAGAAAGCCATATGTATGGTAACCAGCACCACCCACAGCATTGTATGACAATAGCAGAAGCTATTGGACAAATAACATAGTATTAACCTCATTATTAAAATATGTATTATTATGTATTTAGTTATATGTTACTGCTAATTACACTTGAAAATGCCGGTAAGACCGGAAAGTGCTTGATCTACCTGTTATGGTGGTGTCATTCTGACAATAAAGTGGCGATACTTCCCTATTGGGACTTCTGGGGATTATTTAAAGCAGTTGTTAACCTGCATCTCTGGATGTACACCATTTGGTTTCATTTTTGAAAAACCTGGTTTTCGTAGCACTACATAATATGGGTAGTCAAACAGACATCCGCAAATGGGGAACATACAGCAGCAGTCAAAACCACTGGCCACATGGACACAGTCCAACAAGTTCTACACTTCACATATGCACATCGGTGTCCATTGTAGGACCCAAAAATTGATCCGTACAGAATTCCATCTAGCCGTCACCGTTCCACCAGAAGATGCGACAGCCGTGAGTACGGCACAGCTAGACATATGCACCACCAGCGTGTTTAAGGTTGATGACAAGTGTCCATGAAATGCAGGACATATGAACAGAAATCCCCAGATCGTCGAGTCCATAGAACTGCGTCCACATCCCAGTCCCGCACACATGAAGGATGTGTAATGGGTACCGTCGAGGGTTGCAGCCATGGGATCCTGGGTATGCAGAAATGGGGCTCGGTGTTGTTTGGCAGATAATCTGTCGTCCCGCCCCGTGGGAGGGATGTGGGTGTAGCACATGCCTTACTCCCCACTAATAATGCAAATCATCCACCGGATAATGCTAAATGCAGGTGTGAAATGTGTACAGCCCTATACCAGTGTCCAGTAGGCAATTCCCATGGATGGACAAGCGTACGACCAAGATGGCACCCATAACTGCAAACCTGGTGGAATTACACAGCTGCAGTAAGGAATAACACAGGAAATACAGATAGGGACTACAGGAGACACTCCCCATACAAAGTCAGAACGCCGTGCGAATACACAGCACTCAATCTGCCAGCAAGAAAATGGGGATCACTCGCTTCCATACTGCGGAACAAATGGGCGACCTGTGGAACACATATTAATGGCACACCAACAACGTCAACTAGGAAGGTCATAGGATGGTTAAACTATGGCGTTCCCACTTATAAAGAACATCTGTCAATGAATAAATAGAGGATCTACATGTTTTGGTGGTGTTATTTTGACAATATAGTGGCGGATATTTCCTATTGTGCCTTCTGAGGATTATTGAAAGCAGTCACTAACCTGCATCATTGGATGTACACCATTTGTTTTCAGTTCTGAATAACCTGGTTTTCGTAGCATTACATAATACGGGTAGTCAAACAGACATCCGCGACTGGGGAACATACAGCAGCAGTCAAACCCACTGGCCAGATGGACACAGTCCAACAAGTTCTACACTTTACATATGCACATTGGTGTCCATTGTAGGACCCCAAAAATTGTTCTGTACGCTATATCATCCAGCTGCTGCCATTCCACCCAGAAGAAGCGACAGCCGTGACTACGGCACAGCTAGACATATGCACCACCAGCGTGTTTAAGGTTGATGACAAGTGTCCATGAAATGCAGGACATATGAACAAAAATCCCCAGATTGTCGAGTCCATAGAAGTGCGTCCACATCCCAGTCCCACACACATGAAGGATGTGTAATGGGCACCGTCGAGGGTTGCAGCCATGGGATCCTGGGTATGCAGAAATGGGGCTCGGTGTTGTTTGGCAGAAAATCCGTTGTCCCGCCCCGTGGGAGGGATGTGGGTATAGCACATGGCTCACTCCCCACTAATAATGCAAAGCATCCACCGGAGAATGCTAAATGCAGGTGTGTAATGTGTACTGCCCTATACCAGTGTCCAGTAGGCAATTGCCATGGATGGACAAGCGTACGACCAAGATGGCACCCATAACTGCAAACCTGGTGGAATCACACAGCTGCAGTAAGGCATAACACAGGAAATACACATAGGGACTACAGTAGACACTCCCCATACAAAGTCAGACCGCCATGCGAATACCGGCGTACACAGCACTCAATCTGCCAGCACCAAAATGGGGATCACTCCCTTCCATACCGCGGAACAAATGGGTGACCTGTGGAACACATACCAATGGCACAATAACAACGTCAGCTAGGAAGGTCATAGGATGGTCAAACTATGGCGTTCCCACTTATGAAGAACATCCTTCAGTGAATTAATAGGATTAATGTCAATTGACCATGGAATACACCTAATCAACATCAAAGAACTGCTGGCACCTTATGACACACAATCCAAAACACACATAGGTAGATGAAACAGTCAACGTAGACATTGTCCAGGACAGGTCACAAATGGTATACAAAGGTTCCTTCATAGACATGTAAGCGCTTTCACCCGTAGGCTCCGTAAGACTTACACATAACATAAAAGCATCCAGGCTTTAAATATCCCCCCTTACACTTTCATTGGTTACTTCCTCAGCAAACAATGAACATGTAACCACAGCATATAAAGCACAGACGCAATGTTAACTACACACACATATATTAACATCTACAGAAACATCCTATTAACACATGTATTATATGATATTGTACTATGCCTAATACTCATCAATCAAAGATCTAACAATATATATAGAAGATATGCATATCACATCAATGTAATACAGTGGTACACAACTGAAAGAGTGGACTAATGTGTGTTAACTGTATATCCGTACCTAAACTACATTCCTGTTACGGGGGTTTAAGCCGCCTGCTTCTCAAAAGCGGATTCATCAGTGTTTAATCAGTCAGCCCTGGTGTGTGGTCAACCCTCCACCCAATAACCCATCTAAATCCGCATTCCAAAGCGTAGTTGATGAGGTCCCCCCTCTGGTATTATAACCTAGCCTTCGTAAAACACTGAATGTAGACGTATGCCTTGTGATGTGCTCATAGCCGGCCGTAGGCATACGCCAATCCTGTGGCTGCCTAGGGCGCCGCACTAGTAGGGCCACCTGTCTAGTAGGTATGTCATGTAGGTATACCAGGATGGGGGCACCATGTGATGTGCTGGTGGGCGCCATGGAGCCCTATAGCCTAGGGCAGCGGTCGATCTAAGGCCACTGCCATAGGAGGGGTAGTATGGTCTGCAGGTATGTGCAGAAGTGCACATGAAACAGCGGTCCACAAGGATTACCCATAGTGGCGACACCTGCACAGATGGCTATAGCGGGACACACACACGACCATGCATACAGCACAGTTAGACATACACACACCATAAATAGGCAATTACACACAAGGTTTATGGCATGTACGGGTACAGTGTCAGTACAGCAAGGATAGCTGTCTGCCATGATATCCAGCAGATGTCTCTTGGGTGTTCTGGAATATGGACGTTGCATGGACAATGAGTGGATATGCATCATACCACAGTTCTATGTGTCAGCCGTGCAAATATGCGATACATGGGACAGACAGCTGTCCATGCAAGAGCAGCGCTATGGACACAACATAGGTATGTAGCTATACAACGACAGAGATACAGACAGACACATGTGGCAAGCCTGTGAGTGTAACGTACACAGCACCACCCCACCACACCATAGCAGGGTGCACGTGGGGAACACGCTACGGAGGTCGCCAACCACAGCAGGCACACAGGCAGTCCACGAGCTACGTCTCACCATCCACAAACACAGGGATGGAGGCAGGATATGAGTGTTCTGCAGAAACTCTAAAGCCATACCCTATGAACCCATGCAGCTGGGAGCATAGACACACATGCACATGTGGCAGGAATGGTGATTGACCACACCCCCACATACCCAACCGCACAACATATGACACAGATATGGAATGCGCTACGTGGACCACCGAACACAGCACCATCAGAGGCACATATCCAGGTGGGTGACAACATCCGTAAAGGAATAGTCGCCGATAGCCAAGGTATGTGTTGCCAAGCGTCTAAAATAACTACACTCTACTAGGGAAGCTGTGAACACACACACACCCCACATACACACAGGGAAGAGCCGGGAGTCAAACCTACGCGAATTAACTACAGCATGATGCATTTACAGAACGCGCTACCGAGATTACTGAGCACAGTGCTGTCAGAGGCATACTTCTAGGCGGGTGACATCACCCGTAAGGGAATAGCTGACAATAGCCAAGGTATGTGTTGTGAAGCATCTAAAAGCACGTTCATCTGCAGAGGCAGCTGGAAACACACACACACAGGGAAGGACCGGGAGTCGAACCTACGCCTACCTACATGAATTCACTACAGCATAATGCATTTACAGAACGCGCTACCAAGATTACTGAGCACAGTGCTGTCAGAGGCATACTTCTAGGTGGGTGACATCACCCGTAAGAGAATAGCTGACAATAGCCAAGGTATGTGTTGCGAAGCGTCTAAAAGCATGTTCATCTGCAGAGGCAGCTGGAAACACACACACAGGCATACTTAGTGGGTGACATCACCCCGTAAGGAATAGCTGACAATAGCGCGTCTAAAAGCATGTTCATCTGCAGAGGCAGCTGGAAACACACACACAGACGGGCCGGGAGTCGAACCTATGCCTACCTACATGAATTCACTACAGCATGATGCATTTACAGAACGCGCTACCGAGATTACTGAGCACAGTGCTGTCAGAGGCATACTTCTAGGCGGGTGACATCACCCGTAAGGGAATAGCTGGCAATAGCCAAGGTATGTGTTGCAAAGCGTCTAAAAGCATGTTCATCTGTAGAGACAGCTGGAAACACACACACACACAGACACGGGCCGGGAGTCGAACCTACGCCTACCTACATGAATTCACTACAGCATGATGCATTTACAGAACGCGCTACCGAGATTATTGAGCACAGTGCTATCAGAGGCATACTTCTAGGTGAGTGACATCACCCGTAAGGGAATAGCTGACAATAGCCAAGGTATGTGTTGCGAAGCGTCTAAAAGCATGTTCATCTGCAGAGGCAGCTGGAAACACACACACACAGGCCGGGAGTCGAACCAACGCGTACCTACATGAATTCACTACAGCATGATGCATTTACAGAACGCGCTACTGAGATTACTGAGCACAATGCTGTCAGTGGCATACTTCTAGGCGGGTGACATCACCTGTAAAGGAATAGCTGACAATAGCCAAGGTATGTGTTGTGAAGCGTCTAAAAGCATGTTTATCTGCAGAGGCAGCTGGAAACACACACACACACACACACACACACACAGACCAGGGCCGGGAGTCGAACCTACACCTACCTACATGAATTCACTACAGCATGATGCATTTACAGAACGCGCTACCAAGATTACTGAGCACAGCACTGTCAGGAGGCATACCCCTAGGTGGGTGGTATCATCTGCAGAGGCAAGGCGGCCGATGGGAATGAAGACAGAGTGCGCAGTCACACAGCCTGTTACCATCCCAAGGTGGCCGTACAGTAACACGGTAGTGCTGCAGTCGGGTATACCAACCAACTACGGAGCAGTACATCACGACATGAATACAGGATGCACCACATACAGTATACCCTATGAGAGGCCATCTGGCGTGCAGGATGTAGGCAGCCATTGTGGCATAACAGCCACATATGAGTCACCTGGATGGTCACCATGGCTATGCAGGATGTCATTGGCCATGGCTACACGCCTAGTAGCAGACATCGGTGCCGACTGTAGTGTGTACCCCCGAATGGTATACTGGCCATGCCTCTGACACCTAGCGGTTGTGAAGGGGAGACAGACATACTCACGGGGTATCAACGCAGACGGCCACGGTGTGCACTGCACTGTGTGTCCATCTACACAGCTGCTTACTGGGCATGCTCAGACACTTAGAATCGGCACAGTGCAGACTTGCATACACATGGGGTGACGGCATGGGAGGCAGAATGTGGACCGTCGTGTGTGTCCACCCACACAACAGCAACCCGGCCATGCCACAGACGTGGCAGTTGCGAAGGGGAAACAGGCATGCACACGAGGTATCAATGCAGACGGGCGCGGTGTGCACTGTACTGTGTGTCCATCTACACAGCTGCTTACTGGGCATGCTCAGACACTTAGAATCGGCACAGTGCAGACTTGCATACACATGGGGCGACTGCATGGGAGGCAGAATGTGGACCGTCGTGTGTGTCCACCCACACAACAGCAACCCGGACATGCCACAGACGTGGCAGTTGCGAAGGGGAAACAGGCATGCACACGGGGTATCAACGCAGATGGGCGCGGTGTGCACTGCAATGTGTGTCCATCTACACAGCTGCTTACTGGGCATGCTCAGACACTTAGAATCGGCACAGTGCAGACATGCATACACATGGAGCGACGGCATGGGAGGCAGAATGTGGACTGTCGTGTGTGTCCACCCACACAACAGCAACCCAGCCATGCACACACACACGTAGTATGTGCTACGCGCCATCCGGCATGCAGACGGAGTGCACACACCGCAAGTCACGGCCAGGTAAACCCGTACACACGCACAGGGCAGACACACATGCAGTCACACGTACACACACAGATGACAGCACAGGCGTCATGGGTGCAGGCTGAACATGTTCACACTGTAGTGAACACTGTAGCTGCTATGCCAGCACCATGTCATCGGTGCAGCAGTATGCCTCACGGTCCAGCAACTGCATGTGACATATGTCCAGAAGACTATGTGGTGGTGTACGTCCGTTATGCAGAGTACACATGTACTATCAATGATCCCACAGGTGTGATGTAGTCCACCCGTACCGGTATACACGGACAGGCATGCTCCACACATACCACGGGCCTGACACAGGTATGACACATGACTGCAGCTGTACCACAGTGAAACAATGTCCGGATATGTCACATATGTGGTTTCCTGGCTGTGTGCATGGACTGCACGCAGGACACATACGAAGCCTGTGATGTACCACATGCATAACACAGGCATACGCGGTAATACACACACGAAGGGAAGGCGGACACATGTCTGTGGTATGCACCCCCTACAGGGTGTAGCGGTGTTCACTGGGACACATACCCTTGTACAGTTTGCCTGTGACAGCTGTGATACCATACCACAGTACATGTTCCATGTCCCAGAACCTTTTTTTTAAAGTTTTTCTGTCTATTCCTTCTACCATGTCGAGGGATCAGTTGCTAATGTCCTCTCCTGCTCAGCTGGTGAACCTGGGAATATTGAGGCAATGTTACAATTGCCTCATGTACACAGACAACCCTCTCCTCCTCCCACAAAACACAAATACATGCGAGAGATGCAACTATACGGCCAAACTGGAGGCTGATCTCTCTCAACATAGGACTGGCAAGACCAGACAGGAGGAGAAGGTAACCACACACACCATAGACCCAGTCTCACATAATACCATCACAACCTCAAATCATACACATAAACACACAAAGACATACTCGGAGGCTCTGATCAAAAATCTACCAAAACAGCAGAGGCCACCAAAGCAGACACCCAAACAACTACCACATCAGAACACAACACCTGCAACACATAGACCACACAGTCAGAGTGTCAAGCAGTCACAGCCCCTAAGGCCAAACACAATGCCAGACACACTAGTCATTGGTGACTCCATAGTCAGACACACTGACGCCCCGCCACCAGACTGAGTAAGGAGAAGGTCACAGTAAGCTGCCTGTCAGGTGCTAGAATCCGCCACATAACGCATGCACTCAGGTCTCTCAACAGCAGGTACAAGTACGACTCAATCATTGTCTACACTGGTGTTAACGACCTGAGACCTCCTTGGACTACATGAAAAGAGACATAGAGGAGCTCTCTGATTATGTAGCCCAAGCAGGTATGACCCTGACCTTGAGCAGTATCTTACCTTCACAAAGAATGATGCCACAATACAGAGATAAGATGATCAGCTTTAACAATTGGCTTAAACTCTGGTGTCATTCAAAGGGGATCCAATGTCTGTCTGCCTGGGATGACATGCTGGACAAGCCACGCTGCTTCGGAAGGGACGGCTTGCACTTTTCACCCCTGGGATTCCGGATTTTGGCAAAGGCTCTTGCCACCCCATAGTGCCTTTTTAGGCAAGGCTCAAATTCTAAACCTACCACCCTAGAACAAAACAAAGAAAAAACTAAGGGTAATGCTGCTCAATGCCAGAAGTCTCAACCTCAACATGCACGCACTCGAGGCCCTTCTCAGTATGGAGAACATCGATGTCTGTGCTGTGACAGAAACCTGGTTCAAGGCTCATGAGAGCACCCCAGCACTATCAGGTTTTACCTCATATCATGCTCCGCCCCAAAACCCAGACAATACCAAGAAAGGAGGAGGTATCCATATTCATCAAGGACACCCACACCTCAAGATTGGTGGCATTGCATGATGCATCGGAAACCATCCAGGTGCAATTAACCATAGGCAAGACTGCTCTGCAATTTGTAGCATGTTACAGGCCACCCTCACAAACTCAGGAACCTCATATGGCCTTCCTGAAAACACTGGAGGGAATAAATGTATCTCCGAACACCATCATACTAGGTGACTTCAACTACCCTAATATAGACTGGGAACACTACTCAAGCCCAAACACTCTAGCCCAAAAGTTCCTGGAATTCATAAACTCAAATGCCATGGAACAACTAGTCACCATCCCCACAAGAGGAGAGAACATACTTGATCTCATCATCACGAACATGGGAGCATGATGTTCAATGCCAGAAGTATACCCCTCACTGGTGAGATCTGATCACAAACTAATCTCGCTGGAGGTCCTCATCCCGCCCACCGAAATGAAAAGACCACAGTAAAGAACTTCGAAAGCCGACTTCACACTTCTAAAGACTAGTGTGGTCTCCTTTAAGGCTGAGCCGGCGGTAAACATTACTCAAACCGCTGAATCACTTAAATGCCTTCTACCAGCACCTGCAGGGCTGCATGGATCAGGCAATCCCAAGCAAAACAAAGACTCTTTGTACCAAAGGCAAGCGTCCAGTCTGGTGGACCCCAGCCATAAACAAACTCTACAACAAAAGGAGAAAGCTACTACAAGATAGAGCAAAATCCTTAAAAGGTAAGACACCGCTGATCACTATAAGTAAAAAGCTAAGAGCTCTCATAAAATCATTCAAAGCTAATGTTGAGAAAAAATAGCTAAGGACTCTAAAGACAACCATAAGGCATTCTTCAGCTATGTCAGAAACTTAGGAGGAAACTCCCAGATATGCTCAGAATTAGTTCAAAATGATGTGAAGATAACTGATCCTAAAGACATTGCCAACATACTGGCTGACAGGTTCAGTGCAAACTTCTCCCCCCCCTCCCCCCTAAAGGAGAGATATCTATACCAAATGATTGTAGCCCCCCAAACATCTCTAACACCCAGGTGAGAACTGCTCTCTCCAAGGCAAAGAACACAGCATCCATGGGACCTGATGGTGTCCCTGGCTGTGTGCTCCATGAACTCAATGAGGAATTAAACCCACAGTTAGGACAGCTGTTTAATCTTAGTCTCACCTGGATACGCATCAGGAGTGGCGCGACTGTGGTCCCACTCCACAAAGGCGGTGCCTCCACCGACCCTGAAATTACCGTCCCATTAGCTTGACAAGCCTTATCTGCAAAGCCATGGAGAGGATCATAATGGATCTCATAAATAAAGACATAGGGAATTTGCAGACTTTAGATCCAACCCAGTTTGGCTTTGTCAAAGGCCGATCATGCCTTTTAAACTTGGTTGACTTTTTCGAAACAGTCACCAAGGCCATTGATTTAGGAAAGGCAGTCCATACAGCCTACCTAGACCTGGCGAAGGCTTTCGATACAATACCTCACTCGGGTATCATTGAAAAACTCATCAACTTAAATGTAAACCCATACATTACAAGATGGGTTGCAAACTGGCTGAGTGACAGAACCCACAGTGTCAGAGTTGCTGGCGCCATGTCAGACTCAAAGCCTGTCACAAGTGGTGTCCCACAGGGCTCAGTCCTGGGCCCACTCTTGTTTGGCATCTACTTTTCTGAAGTACAAGCAAACACAGGAGGGTTATGGCTGACAAAGTTTGCAGATGACTGCAAACTGGGCCAGAAGTTGAAAACACATCCGACACAGATATCCTTCAGAAGGGTCTCACAGAAATGGATAACTGGTGCCAGAGCCATAGCCTTAAGTTAAATGCCAAGAAATGCATAGTCATACCCTTCGGGAAAAATAAGGTTACCCCTAGCTACCATATAGGTGGCAATCCCCTGAACACAGAAGAAGTTATTAGGGACCTGGGAACCCAGGTTGACAGTAGCCTTTCATTCGACACTCATATTGCTAAAGTAGTTAGGAAGACCTTCTACATAGCCCACCTTATCATGAAGGGATTCTCATCTAGATCAAGGGAAGT
>NC_056725.1:1040544896-1040687396 GCF_019279795.1 Protopterus annectens
GTAACTGCTGTACTGCTAGCTTCTTGGGTGCTACTGTGTCATGGACATGCACACCTTACCCAAATTGGTGGTAGTGGGTTGCCACCCGTACCCATCTCCTCTTGTGGGTTGCTATGATCCAACACCCCCTTTGTATTGTATGTTCAGGCTATGCACCTGTGTGGGGCATGTGGGCATGCAATACACTACTGCATACCTTTGCACCCATTGCAGACCATGTCACACAGGTACACTGGCAGCCATACACTTCACAGCTTGATGACGGTACAACACGTGTTGTACACACATAACACATATCCTGTGGGACATGGTCATATGTACAGGCATGTACAACAGTCATGTACCACTGCTACCCCTACATGACGGATATGCAGTACATGTGTCGGTACAGCAACTGTCACATGTAGTCATGCAATGCCCCCCTACCTACATGGCGTGGTACTGCCTGTGGGGGATATGCGTCTGCATCCATGCTATGGCCATAGCTGACAGTTGTACATCAATATGTGCAACATACCTCATTTGGTGTTCTCATGGGTGCATGTCCAACATGGCTCTGCATTGTTTGTGTCTGTCACACAGTCATTGTTGTACATGGTTTACATGCCAGCCATGGCGTACTGTGTGTGATTCCATGTACTTCATTGGGATACCGGCATTATACATTATGACTGCGTATTCCAGCCATCACATAGCCTTCCTAGATGACACTGTTAGCCAGCCAGTAGGAGGTGTTCTGCCATCTGCACATAGGTCACACAGTACGAGGGCGTCTGACACCCGTTCTGGGGACAGGGTTCTGACAGCTGTGGATGGGTGTGATGCCGTCGACAACCATGACTGCGCCTGATGGTCACATCTGTATGGGTAACATTCACAACACACACCTACCTTCACGTAGCAACACATCATCCACAACAATGGACATTCCTGCCAGAACAATGTGTGCAGTATGTCTGTATGACCACTGCAGGCACCACTGGTGGCCCCCAGCATGGCAGCCAACAGCACCAGTGTATATCCTGTGGAACCATGGGTTACACCATTCACAACACACCTGTCTCAGATAACCCTGTTGTGGATCACAGTGCAGTTCCACACATCATGTTACACTAGGCATCATGCACTGATATGTTGCGGACATGTGAACGGCTGTGCAACTCAACATATGCGCACATGACACATCACCTGGTACAACATGTCTGTCATACCACATGTTATTGTGAGCACCCTGTGATGGCATTATACAGGCTACGTGTACTGGGACATGTGATGGCTCACCGGTATATTCACCCTCTGGGTGTGTGTCTAGCCAAGTGTACGGTAGGCGGTGGTCTGAACACGGGGACACTGTACATTGACCTACTCTGTCACTGCAACTGTTGACTATGCTCATACTGTACTTATACAGGCATGTGGTATCAGACCACTATGACAGTCCTGGTCGACCACACTGCTGTTGCACACATGACCTACAGACATCTGCCTGGGGTGTGGAGCACACATGTACATCTTCACAAGCTATACTGCCTCTGTGGCGGTGTCACATGACTGTCTACAGCAGGGCTGTAACAGGCAGGCACGGCATGCGGTCATGTGGGACAATGCTTGCACCTTCCACTGTGCTGCACACAAGCAAGGCACACACACTAGTGCACGACTCACATTTATCTGCAGTGCCTGGGACCTGCCTCCATGCTCTGCACAGCACACCTGCAAGTACAGATTGTACACGGATCATACCTCACAAGCACATACCTGGACTGCAACACACACAGGTGAGGGGATCCCACATCATACAATGTTTTGCACACATACTGGATATTTGCCGGACACAATGCATCGTAGGTGCTCCATGTTCAGATACCCATGTTTGTGACCGCTACACACATTGTAACACGCACCAGAGCTTACACTGTACACCACAAGTTACATGCTGTCTGTGTTGTCATACTGTACATTGGGCCTCGGACAGCTGCTACTGCCATGTGCTGACAGCAACCCACACTTCCCTAGACTGAACACCCATGTACCCACACATGCTTGGGCATGCACTCCACCTAGCTGGGTGACACATTACACAACACATACCATACCTACACTACCCTCAGCATGCACAATACCTCCATGTGTCTGGTGTGTTAAACCTGGGGTTATCCCCCCTTTGGTAGATGAACATATATGCTTCACGGCCCTGCTAGCCACACCCTGGACACACACCCATCGCAGCATACATGGTACATGTGTTCTACAGCCGGTACTACTGCCGTCGGCTGACAGGGGTTGTTAATGGCATGGCACCCCGGCAGATGGACAGTCTACATGACTATGCTGACACATATCACAGTGCACTTCTGTAGCATGTACGCAATGGTAGGGACCATGCTATTCCACACAGAGACATGGCGGTACTGGCCTTTTCACAGACGCCACGGTGGTGGTCATGTTCAATGCACATATGCTGTATGGGCACATGTGCAGGCTGTTGCACAGTGGGTATATTCACATGTGTGGGGTGCATCACTTGACAGCCATGGTGAGTCATCATGGTCCATCACATGCTCCAAGGCTAGCTACCTACACATGACTGCCGCACATTGCAGTGTGGGTCCTCAGGCAGTGTGGTGGTATGTCTGTGTTGTTTGGCTACATCCACATTCGATGTTGCGTACAACAGTCACCCAGGCATTGCTGACTGAGATAATGTTGGCAACATGCCAGGCAATGGTGTACCTACCAACAATACACACTCTCACTCACTATAGGGTTGCAATCCATACATGGACATCGTAATGTCCCTGTGGACACATACATGGTACTGCCATGCACACGTTATGTCCTAAGACACTGTCCCAATGTCACCTTCTGATCTCCCTAGCTGTGATGTCCCACCAACCTGTTTGGTATGTGTCTCCACACCAGCCCACTAACTTCACTGCTAGCCTGTTGTCGGACATTGTGTACCTTGACCATCACACTGCCGCATCTATCACACTACACATGGGTGGCACTGCATTGCACGTGTGGGACTGCATTCATACACCCATGACTGGGCCATTCTGTATGGCACTGGGGCACATCCTCACAAACGTGCTTCACACACTCATTGATGACCTCCATGCCTTTACTGGCACCCTTGTTGGGCTTCTGTGTATGCTGGCCACCTGTCATACCATTGCATTGGTGTTTGGTGTAGTACAGAGGGCAACAGATCAGACATTGTCCTCAGATTGCCCTTCAGCACCATTCCACATTCTGGTATTGGCAATGTACACATCCACCATCACATCATACCCTGTGTCTCAGGATGTTAGGCTGTATGACTCCTGGACAGGACACACAGTGGTGCCAGCATATCATGCTACCTACTACATGTCAGGTACATGTGGCATTACACAGTCCTCAGTCATGGGGCCCCTCATGTTCACTATTTGCTTACATACACAACATGCTGTCACAGAGTACTGTCCATGTCTAGATATCCCACATCTACATACCTGTCACCATTATAGCTCCACCAGCTCATACAGATAACAACCGTACAGGTGTCGGTGTGGCAGATACATCATGTGGGTGTCATGGCATCAGGATGCATGACACATGGTGCATGCACATCACCTTTGCATAGCAACATTCATCCACTGAGTATCACAAGGATACTGTCCCCGTACATGCATATCAAATTGTACATGGTTGGTGTACACACACATGCCCCACATGGTGCTGTGGTTGCCGTATTCCACTGTGGCATGGGTACACATCTGCTGGGCCACACCTATCTGTACTGTGTATGATGCTGGTACATAGGTAGCCATTGTACCTGTGGCATACACACATCTACACACGGGCAGGGTTACAATACCACATTCGTGGTGTACCTTCCACAATGGCTACGACTTTACATGGCACAGCATTATCATGCCATGATGTGTACCAGGCTCAGACAGTTTACATATGCGGCTGACAGATGGGTAACACATCTGTACACATCTGCATACCACATACACAGGGGTGTCTTCTGCTCTGACATGGACCATGTCATCCACATTACTGATGCATGTAGTACTCATACATGGCAATTGCAGTGGGCAGTGTGAATGGACCACTCATGGATATGTGCACACATGCCACATTGCATGGGCTGGGCTTCTGTGTTACTTACGCAGACACAACACACACCATGCTGAGGAACATAGGTCCTGTGCACATCCTGCAGGGACACACAGTGGCACTGTTCATGTGATAGCTCCCTTGCTGTTTGAGTGACACGTAGTCATGGTACCACCACAGCAGCAGTACTGTGTAGACATGCAGTTGACACCCACCTCTGCTGTTCACTGGACACTACCATGGGGAGGCGACACTACTGTGTCCACTGCACATGTGTTTACACATGGACCTGCCGAACTTCATTGTTGCCCACATTGCACCTGCTACAGATCGTTTATCCATGGTTACTTGTGGTTCCTTCCATTTTGGATGGCTATTATGCTACTACTCTGTCCCATATGTACAGGCCATACGTATCCTGTTATTGTACATACCAATAGGCCATAACTCCATTATGCATGATATGCCTGTGATACTGTGTATGATGTCTGTCATATCCACCATGACAGCTTTACATTACACATAGTTGACATAGTATCCCCTACTGCAAGGCATACGTGCACGTCGTGCGCACATTACGTATGACATCGACGGTATATGCCCATACACATGTGTGTTGTGACAGTATACATACATGTCCTATCCCCTGCTATGGCACTTCCTTGTTGGACATCCACTGCCAGCATCGGCGTGTGGTGTGGCATTGTTCTGTGTTATGCCCCCCTGTGGCAGCCCTTGTGTTATCCCGGCTGTGTACATGATGTCCCACTGCTGTGCACACGGTGTCCACAGTCATTGGTATGCTCAGCAGGATAGCACTACATAACCACCTTTCACCACTCTCTGCATTATGTACAAGTATCCTTACTTACAAACACCGTTCACATACAGTGCAGCTTCGTCATACACATCATGCGTTACATACCCGTACATATCGTGGGTTCTATATACCTTTTATGTGTTTCCTTCCGTTTTCGTTATGTGTCTCGCTATTGCGTTTTCTCACTATATCCGTTTGTAGGTTGTAGTTCGGTATGAGCATACGGTTTGAATATCCCGGGAGTCATCCTTATATCCGTCGTTACCTGCAACATGTGGGTTCATCACACCAATGGCTGTTCCTCAGTGTGTACTTGTGCGCATATCACCTGTGCATCTACTCCATTCATACATTACGCGTCGTAACTAGGGCATGGTTGCATTCCTCACCTGGGCGTTGGTTATTTGCCCTACCTTCATGGAGATGGTCTGTATTGTGTTATGTTATGTGTAACTGCAGCCGCTATGTGTGGCGTCAGGTACATTTCGCACTGGTGTTAGCAGTGGATTGTGTGTGTTGGGTATGGCATTCTGTTCGACATGTGGGTGTCCCTGTCCTGACGGTGTCTGTTGATGGCGTCTTGCATTCGGATGTGTAACATAGCTGTTGTATTCCTTTAAACAACGGATGCAAGTATGCATCCGCTGTTGATAGTGTTTCCCACGCGAGATGTTGCGGTTATGCAGCTGTCATTGACTGCCTGTATGTTTGTGCTGCTATTACGGCTTGTATCCCTTTGATATCTGCGATGGGGAATATCGGAGGTTGTAGGTGATGGATACGGGTTGTG
This sequence comes from Protopterus annectens, assembly GCF_019279795.1. NCBI lineage: Eukaryota > Metazoa > Chordata > Ceratodontiformes > Protopteridae > Protopterus > Protopterus annectens. The sequence continues at coordinate 1,040,550,617 of NC_056725.1, forward strand.
GGCCTTGCATCTCTACATACACGGTATGCTTGTCTGTGTGCTCCATCCCTGCCTGGGAAGTTGGCAGTTACTTGTCTGTTGTTCTGGGAGTGTAGGTAGTGTTGTTGTCATGTGGTGTTGGTATCGCCTGCGGTGTCCTTCCTGCATGTATTCCTCCGTCACATCGGTGGTATATCTGCTGTTGTTTGTACGTGACGACTATCCATTGTCATTCTGTCCCGGATATTTACAGTCATTGTGGTCCTGTACTTGGGACGGCCTGTTTGCTAGTGGTTGCCACCTCTTCAGGTGGCGATTGCTTGTTTGACACTTGTAGAACACACAGCGGTGTTTACGGGCCGATACGTGGCCACGATCAGTACCGGGTAGCATGCGTATTTCCGCGGTACATACCTATTGCTGTGTAACTTTGCCGACGTATCGTTTTGCAATTAGCATATCGGTGTCATACATACGGTCAGGATTTGTACATACGTCCTTTCCATTTCATGTTGGCTATATTCCTGTGGTACATTCTGGGACATTTTCACTTTGCATCGTTATACGTCACCACACGCCTAGCCAGGGAGGGGCTCTCAGTACTACTTTGGGAGTACTGGTGTACATACGCCTGTGGTTCCTATACTGTATGCCTACACATGTTGTTCCACTCCACCTGTCACATGGCACCAACATACACATTTTACAGTGGCACACACATTACACTCGCACAGCGGAACACACAGCACCATCACCGCACACATGCACATACTGCAGCAGTCACAGGGACGGTTGCACACAGTACCTGCGTGGCCTGCATCACCGGCGGCAGTGTCTACCTCCACCCTCATATCATCATAGTATTACCCGCACATGTACTGTTACTGTACTGTGGCCTGGCGATCATCCCGACTCGTGGTTATGCATTTCAATATGTTGAGCTTTCCATGGGTGGCGGTTTCCTGTTCTGTTAAACCTCCCAGATGCTCCGGTTGTAGTTCACTATGTTTACTATGTACAGATACCGCATGTTACTTCTCTGTCACCTTGCATCTCTCTCATTCCCTGTCTTACCTGTTGTACTTTATATGTATATGTGTACATATATTTCTATGTGTGTGATTATATCTATCTCCATATCTGTATATGCACATATGTACATGTCTATATGTATACACCTTGCAGCGAACATGGCAGCATACAGCAATGCCGTCTGCTGTAGGACCCACGTACGGTTCAGGTGTTGGCGTTCCATGCTCCGCTACCTGTTGGGTGTGCAGTGTTTGGGTGCTGCCTATGTTGGAGTCACACATGGGCCACCCATATGGTACACTTTACGGGTGGCCATGTTTGTGTGCCGTCCATTTCACTGTGTGTGCAGGTAGGGAGGTGTCAGTCCATGGGGCCTACGCTGTCACAGTATGTGCTATACGTTCCCTCTTTGCCAGGGCATAGGCATATTGGGTACGCCTCTGTCTGCCTACTGGGGCTGGCACAGTGTGTTCATGGTCCTGAACCCTCTGTGCCTGTACTGGCCTTGGCAGTTGTGGTGGGCTTTGTGGCCCTTCACCATTATGTCCCTGCAGCAGCTGCTTCCGCAGGATCATATTATGTAGCATGGCACATACTATGAATATGTGGGCACATGTGCCTGGAGAGTACTGCAGGGCTCCACCGGATGTATCCAAGCACCGTAACCGTGATTTCAGCATCCCAAACACACACTCTATGATTATTCTGGTTTGTGCGTGTGCCTCATTATGGCGTTCTTGCATGTGTGTGTGTGCATTTCTGATGGGAGTCATCATCCACGGCTCCAGTGCATAGCCAGCATCCCCCACAAGGTGGCCTTGTGTGATGTCCCCCCTGGCGAATACCTGATACAGCTGTGAGGCATGCCAGATATGGGAGTCGTGGTAGCTTCCAGGGCTGCCAGCACACACATCCATGATAATGCCCTGCGCATTGCACATGACCTGGCAATTGATGGAGGGAATCCCTTGCGGTTTATGTAGCGTCTACCCTGCTCCCCAGGTGGTGACTTGATTTGTATGTGCATACAGTCTATCGCACCCAGTACCTCCGGGTATTGTGCCACACGGTGGAAGTGGCGCATATTGCTAGCCAACTCCTCCTGAGATCTGGGGAAGTATATATGCTCATTGGCATGTGGTAACATGGCATCCAGAAACTGGTGTAGTACCCTGGGTGCTGATGCCTGTGAGATACCCATTATATCCCCAGTTGGCCTTTGAAAGGTACCTGTGGCCAGTATTCGCAAGCTTACACATACCTTTGTGTCCACTGGGATGGGCTCCCCTCTGTTGTTTCTTGTTCTCAGGCGTGGCCGGCACAGCTCCGCTATTTGCTGTAGAGTGTCCCTATCCACCCTGTAACGTTCTACTATCTCCAGGTCTTGTAGCCCCTGGTAGGTTACCCTTGGTCTGAACACTCTCCTTCTCCTCTGAGGCCTACGGTAGTTGTCGGCACTCTCCTCCACAACTCCGTCTGTCTCTAACACATGCTGATGGATCACAGCCACGGCGGCACCCAACATGTACATTTTAAAAGTTCCCGTGTGTTTACACCTAGAGTGCGGCATTTGGGAATACACGGCTGTGTGTTGTGTGCATTCACACTTTATACTGTTGTGCTGTACATCCCGTGATGTCATAGGGTGTGTCTGTGCGGCCGTATCTGTGGATTATCTTCCGTGTTTTACCGTTGGCACTGCAACGCTGTTGCCTTTGGTGTTGCATTACTCTTGCCTGCATTGTATTAGCTTTCGACCTTACCTTACTGTTTCTGCACGTTGCGCCTACTATTTCCTGGCTTGCATCCTGCAGAGCCCTGTCATGTGTAGTTTCTGGAACATGGCATATCGTGCGTTTTGTCTGCTGCTGCCGTTATGCTGCCTTTCTACTTGGCTCTGCTGTGTCGGTTCTTCACTCTTTGCAATCTGCTACCTCCCCTACTTTCTTTGCATTCATATGCCTCCCCTATCCCGTTTTGCAGGTTTCTGCATGCAGAGTTGTCAGCTGCCGCCAATTGGCCTTCGTGGGTTGATTGGTGTTGATTGCTCATTACTACTCCAATTTCACTGCTTCCGCATTTCCTCATATTCTCAGCATCACCTTCCTGTATCCGTTGTTGTTGACGGGGCGGGCGTCACATGACTGGGTTAAGGGAACGTAGTCATCCTCGTGCATATGCATCTCTGCGCGCATTGTGTGCTCTCAGCTCAACTATTTCCCCACACGCCGGTCCTGCTGCTGTGATGTGCGATGTACAGCCCATGTTTGCTGGGCTCCAATGTACTTCCTCCTACAGTGGCACACCCCTCTGCGGTTGACATGTATTCCCTCTGAGCCACTCCTCGGTGTATTACCGCTGTGCCATTTGGTCCAGCCTTACGCCGGCGGGGGTTTTGCGATTCAGTATCATCTGCCTCATTTGCATGGCATTGACTACTAATTCATAGTTACTGCGCTGAACACTGCCGCGACTCCTTGGCAACCCTTGCACCGTGGATGTGGCTTTCCATGCATACCTTGGTGTATTGTGTCTTTGAAGCTGATGTGTATTACACTGCTCTTTTATGACATTGTCATATTATTTCATTGTTTAGCACCTTCCGCGGACATGTCCTGGGGTTCTGCTGTGTGTTTCTGTGGACATACCATTTATGTCATTATTTACGTGTTGTGCATGTTTTCTTTTGACATTTTCTGTGTCTTTCGCCATTGGCATGTGGCAACAGTGTGATACCTGACGTTGACAGCCTTCCGTTACTCCTATGTTATGTTTGGGTAAATGTAAACCGTTTTTTTTTGGTTTACATTGCCGTGCCCTTATGCTATGCCTGCGCCACTTCGTGGATCGCTATATGCCTTCATTTGCATGGTGCAACACCGCACATGGGGTGTTTAACATACCTACGCCGGAGGCGGCGCAAATCCGGCACACGCCGGTAGTGCACGTGGAATTGGATCGTACCTGAATCACTCGGCGGCCATATCTGGCATTGTAACGCCTATGCTATGCGTCTGCCTGGCGCAAGGTTCATGAATCCCGGGGGGGGTGTGTATTTTCTGTACTTACTTGATATGAACCAATTGTGCTGTGGTAAGCACTCACTTCAGAGGGTTTACAATCTGCTTGAGGCATTTTCTTAGATAATCGTTGATATAACTCCAAACAAGAGCTTATTTTTAAATCCAAGTATTTTGGATTCATTTCTCTTTATTTACGTGTTTTTAATTGACATTTTTTTAATTTGGAATGGCACAGAGAAACACCTGGATGAATTTTTAAGTTTATTTAATAACATCACTGATTTTTTTTCAAATTTAATTACAATCATGGAACTGATGAGATCCATTACTTGGATGTAAATATAACTAAGGATTTTGGCAGGACAGGTTTATCTCTAGGCTCTAGAGAAAGAGGATTTGTCTAGTTTCTAATTATGTTAATGTAGCGACTGACCCTTCCGTTACAAAGGAACATAGTAATGGGGCAGTTGGCTTGAGCTACTTGTATGACCTCCTGATATGAGGACTTGCCTGATGAACTTGCTAAAACAGATCAATTATTTTTAGAGCATGGATACACAGGTCCTTTGGTGAAAAGCTTTGCAACCAAAGTTTATGATAGTTGTGGTACTAAGCTTGTCCCTCTTTTGAGAGGTAAAGATGAGAGGTATAGAAGTTAACCAAACGCGAGGTGAAGCATATGGATTATAAGTCCCTTATTTTGAAATTTAACCAGGACATGAGAGATATTCAAAAGAAATAATGCGTGAAAAATATGCTTTCCAAAATGCCAAATAGTTTAAATGTCAATTTCAAATCCATTGGTGTATACATATAAGAGAGGATACAGTATCAACAATATCTTTGAAAAAGGGATGAGTGTGAACCAGGATTTAGTTAACAACAGGCACAAAAGAACATATTAATGTGGCATGTGTCGCCCATATGCTTATGTGGCATACAGTGTGGAATTAGAGCTTTCTTGTTTGGGTATGACCTTTAAGGAGACTAAGTACTTTAATTGTTCCAAAAAGGAGGTGGTTTATTTAATCTTCTGCCAAATTTGTTTTCTCTACAATGTGGGGAAAGCTGCAAGAGCACTGAAGACCAGGATATATTAGCATTGTTACAGCATAAACAAGAAAGTTGAAATGAATGCTCTTTATAGGCACTCTCTCACATGTAAGAATATCAAGTTTTCTTTTTGGGTTCTGGAGAGGTTAACCAAAACGCAAGTGGCAGACAGGGAGAAACGCTGATGGAGTATAATAAATTGCTGTCAGATAAGATAAAATGCCAGTGTTCCACCAGGTGTAAATTATCAAATATCCTTAGCACCAGTTTTAAAATTAAGGGCAGCTGAACTTTTGTAATAAATATTGCGGATTATACGTTTGGGAGATTTAACAACTAATATGAATTAATTGGGACTGGCAGAATGCTGCTTGATTGTATAAGTACATATGATAGAAAAAACTTTTTCACATCCACCTTAGGATATAGAATGGCAACACTGGTTTATATTTGTGAACACGTGTGACTAGTTTTTTTAACAGTGTTTTTATATACTGATTTATTAATTGTAAATAACTGTTTCAGTTTTTAATGCAATATATTAATAGTGGGAAACAGGAAATGATGTTTCATTCTTGAACCCATAAGGTCGGTCCTTGTAGTTTAAAAATAAAGCCTTTGTAAATGGTATTTATTCTGATGAAGTCTTAGTTGTGACAAAATCACTGAATTTTAACAATAAATTAAGTTTTTTGAAATATTTAGGCATTTGGATAGTGTTTTGCTATAGCTGAGGCATATTTACTGATTATTTGTCAATAATTGTGGGTCTGATCATCATCAGTGTTGATCTAGTTGACATAACTATTTTATCTAGAGCCATTCTGGAGCTGTTTCTGTAAGAATTGATAAGTTAATGTTTTAATTCTCCATTGTAAGACAGGAAATGTAATCCTTTTGCTATGAATTTTCTAGAACATTGTTGGATGGGCACCTTACATTTTCCATCACTGTCACATTATCAAAGGTGCCTTGAGAAAAATGAGAAATAAAGAAGCAAATAATTCTACTGCTCAAAAGTGACAACATTTTACTCAGTGTCCTACAGACTGGTAAAAGGTGACATGTGTATGGCATATTAGGCACCCTCCAGCCCATTACTAATGGATTTATTGCACATTAGCAAGTCAAATTACATCAGGAATAATTGGTCAAAGAATCTAAACCTCTTCTGCAATATCCACAGAATGGTTTGGATGGACAAGTATATTTCGTAGACGATGCTGTTGCAGTGAACAGACTCCCCATCCATATAAAACAAAATTCATCCCTGTCCATTTTCAAGTGCAACTTTGATCTATGGATGGGAAACAAAAGACTTACCCAGGACTGTCCCCTGTACTTCTAATGGACAGAGACAGCTCTTAAATGCTTTATCCCATGCATGGGTCCCCTCAAATTATCTATGGTATCATCCCAGTTATTCTTATTAGGGGTAATATTTAATTGGGATGGGTAAGGCCAATCTACAATCAAATGGGATAGGTTATTTTGAGCACAAAAAGGGAAACTAGCTAGGCCTAAAATGGCATGCAAGGGCAGCTAGCCTAGTACTTACATATGAGATGTGGTTTGCCTACATCACTTCTTATGACAAAGATTGCTGTCATTATAGATTTCTCATAATACTCTTATAAAAATGGAATCAAGTCTGCTTGAATAGCCCAAAAATAAACCATTTCATGGAAGTTAGTATTTTGGTTTAGAACTCTTTATGTAACATTTAGAAAGACATACAGTATATACAGTGCTATGCCATGTACACCAGACACAGAGCATGCAGTTCATAAACTGGAAGGATTCGGATAATCCTGTAGGACTGAGAATTATATAAAGCACTATCAATAATATAAAGGGCAGCCACATACATGCATTAGGCAAATTATGGCAGCTGAATCTGTGACTAGTAATACAGTGAGCTGGCAGTTATTTCTGTTGTTATCTACAACACCCATATGATAGGCTGTCTGTTGTTTTACATCAGTGGCAAGGCTCTATAATTCTATTTACTCTTTGCTTACTGTGAGCTTACTGCCCACATTAGTTGATTTGCCCTAGTGAGTTTCCTTCCAACAATGATGCTTCTACTTGCCCATGTTAAGCAAGGCTATTGGTCACAATTTATTTACACATTTAGTATGTAGCTATACTGCCTCAACCAACTGTACTGTCAAAATAATGATGAATTGTGGTAACTAGGCTTTGTTATTATGTCATCATTGTCATAGCCCTCCTATAGAGGGGTCTATTACCTAACTCAATAATCATAGACAGTGTGTACTACACCACTGATTTAGGTACACACAACATTTTGCTTTAACGTAGGACCATGCCTGAGACTGATTTTGGTAGGTATACAGATATATGATTACAAATCTGGAATATCCAACCTGACATTGACTGATATGTCAGACATGATATAGGAGCCTTTTCAGAATCCCATTTTAGAGCTGACAAGTATACAATACAGATCCATGATCATGCATAATCTCACAAGAAAATTAATAATGGGCTATACTGTATTACATTTATCATACATATATCCCTATGAAGCTAATTATTACCTGATTATTACCCATTTAGAACATTTACATTATTACCTTCATGATGTAAGTTTCCTCGTTTTCAAATGTAATTCTCATGATAGCAAATGACATCTTAAGGCTTATCTGAATGACCAGTTTTGGTCATAGACATACAAATGGAAGTCAAAACTGACAATACTTTAAATATTCTTACTATGGACATATTTATACTGTGTGGTTCGAGTGATCGAAGCAATTAATAGACTTGCTGTTATCAGCACCTGTGTAGTGAAAGGTGCTGCCTGAAGGAACAATGCTCCTAGTATCCTCATCATGAATAACAGACCAAGTAACATTGGGAATATACATACACTGGTCAGATGAATGAGCAAATATTGTATTAAACATACCTTGGTCATCATGTCTGTGATTACAGACTTAACTCAGTGTGAACTGTTTGCTGCATTGCTTTTGTGTATCATCGTACCATGACATGTTCCTTCAGTATACAGGTCCTATAACCGTAAAGGGTAAAAGACTCTCTTGCATTTAAATTATATTTATAGTCATACATCCAACCATCAGCTCTTGTTATGAACTCAGCAATATTGCCAGCAAGTTTGACATCCAAAGTTAATTTGTTCTAAAGTGTTGGAAATAAATGTGTAACAGATCTTCATGTTGTTAGGTTAAACCATGAACTGCAAGCGCACGTGATTTCTACAGTTCTAACTTAAATGCAAAATAATCATGTTCCTTAGATTCATACTTGAAAGCATTATAGACGAAGCAAATTTAACCCATATAATACAGTAATACTATGTAAGTTTTCTGCTTTGCCTTTCAATTATATGGAAGGCATTTTCCTATCATTTTCCTTTGCTCTAGCTCATTCATATTAATGGTCAGGACAATCACCTTGAAATGAATCCCAAGTCTTTCATCTTCTCTACTACCACCTTAATTTTATTATTTGTCAAGATGGGTCAGTCTTATATTTACCAAAGAGCTTAACTTTGCACCAACTACAACAAAAATCCAGTCCTATTTTTTTTTTTTTTTTGCCCAACAGGAAATTACATAATAGATGGCAACTTACCTCTTGAGTATCTTTAGATACAGAAACTACAGCCCCCAACATAGAATCATCAGCTTACTTGGAAAACCAATGGTTTGTCCTTTGGGAATGAAGAAAAGACCAATGTACCACCCTGCAAACCCCCTAAATGTATTGGTTTTCAGACTGAAAATTCACACAGGATAATAACACTTTGAACTGCAATTATACCACCATCTATCAATGGTCCCAGCAAAGAAAGATCTCTCCCAAAGCATAAACAAGCAGATTAGATGTATTGCAAAGTCCTCTAAAGCTAATTATGAAACAAACTTAGCATCCCTAGCTAAGGTAAATCCCGAAGCATTCTTTAGCTATATCCAAAATATAAAAGGGAAGGCCCTGCTTTGTGCCAGCACAACATGTAGCTGTGGATGATACCACTTATACTGAGCCTGAGGATATTGCCAACCTGCTAGCAGACAGGTTTGATGAAAACTTCACCTCCTTGCTCCTCCAATCATACCTCATAACATACCTGTCACCAGTCCTCTGTCTAGTATCTCCAGAGAGCAGGTCATAGCCATACTCTCCAAAGCCAAAACACAGCTTCTATGGGACTGGACAGCATCCCAGGATGCCTATTAAATGGTTATTAAAACAGGAGTTAGCAGAACCACTGAACATGCTCTTCAATCTCAGTCTAAGCCCTTGGTTTGGTGCAGCTGAGTGGACAATAGCAACCTTAATCCCTTTGCACAAAAGGGGTCCCTCAAATGACCCTGAGAACTATAGACCCATAAGTCTAACCAGCCTTATCTGCAAGGCCATGGAGAAAATCATCATGAATCTTATCAACAATGATATAGGTGACCTTCAAACTCTCAACCTGACTCAGTCTGACTTCAGTAAAGGCAGATCTTACCTGCTAAACCTGGTGGACTTATTCAAGAATGTCACCAAGGACCTGGATGAAGACAAAACAGTTCATACTGCCTATTTCGACCTAGCTAAGGCCATTGACACAATCCTGCACTCAGGCTTCATTGAGAAGCTCACCCAGCTGGGGTTAACTCTTACTTCACCAGATTGGTTGCCAACTTGCTCAGAAACAGAACACATACAGTCAAAATTGGTGATGCCAACTCTACTAGTCAACCTGTTCCCAGTGATGTTTCACAGGGATCTGTGCTAGGCATCATACTGTTTGGTATCTATTTTTCAGAAGTCCAGGTGAAAGTAGATAACTTATGACTTACCAGGTTTGCTAATGGCTGCACAGTGGGTGCAATCATCAAATCTCCCAAAGATGTTAACATACTACAAACAGGGCCTACACAGAAAAATGACTGGCGTCAAAGCCATGGACTTAAACTAAATGCAAAAAAATGGATTATCTTCCCTTTCGGCAAAGGAAAAACCCCTGTTAATTATAACATTAATAATTTCTCCCTAAGTTGAAACCCAGTGGTGAGAGATTTAAGAATGCAAGTTGATAGCAGACTTAATTTTGATCATCAGGTATCCACAGCAGTAAGGAGTGCATTCTACATTGCACACCTCATAAGCAAGGGTATAGCATCCAAAGCTGAGGAGGTGACAACTCCCCTGTACTCAGCTCTTATCAGACCAATAATAGAGTACAATGCTCCCTAATGTATGTACCTTACATACCTCTCAACCTCTTAGAGCAAAAATCTGGTCAAAGCATAAAATGATGGGGACAAATATGGACAGATTTTACATATTGCTCTTACAAACTTAGAAAGTTGATAGAATAATAGGTTTTGCTTTAGCATGAATTTTCTGAAGGATGTTGAGTCTTAAACTCAAATGTTTGTCATTATTTAATGACTTCAATCCTCAGCTATTTGCCAAAAAAGTACAGATTTTAGGAGGAACACGCCAAAAATATGAAGCAAAAATCTAGACATTCTGCAAAAATCTGTACAGCTGAGCTGTATGATACCTTACCAGAAATCTGCAACAACTGGAGAGACTAAGAAAATTCAGGGCCTACAACACATGACCTACACAGACAAACTGAAGGCCCCATTACTTCACTCAGTATTGTATAGACTGCTTAGAGGTGACTTGTGTCTGGCCTACAGAGCAGTCTCAGACCCTACTTTGATGGAACTGCTGCACATCTGCATATCCAATGGGACAAGATTCACTCTCTCTAGCGATCTTAACCTAGCATGTTATATTAACAAGACATGCTGGAGTGACAGTTATGTCTCCCAGAGGTTGTCAATCCTCTAGAACAAACTCCCAATTCATGTAAAATACACCTCCTCAATGTCTCTATTTAAGCTTATCCTGGGCAATTGGAATGGAAACAATACATTTTACACTGGGGGTTTCACCTGTGTCCCTGTTAAACAGGGGAAGCCTGTCTTGATCAGAGATTTGTGCTCAAACATAGACTATATATCTTGGTCCATAAGGGAACAAGGGTATAACATGGCTGGGCTTGTAGAGGAATTAGGGTCAATAGCCTAGCAACCTCCTGTGATCCTATAATGATCCTATGATCTAGTTATGTATGAATTAATCTTGTATTTGAGAAACCTGTTAAAATTCCATTGTGAAGATGTGTATAAATTGTTTAACCAATTCTAAGTAAGCAATGAGAACTGTCAATGCTTTGTCAAGGGCTATGCTGGAAGTTTCATCTCACAGAAATCTGCCAGACTATCTTGTACTTCACTAAATGCTCATCTTAAAGCTATATTTTATCAGACTCTATGAAGCTCATTTCTAATATGAAGACATGCTTTCATGAACAGAGTATTCTATGAATCACTTTTGTATGTAGCTTAAGGTACTGGTGTCTTGCCAGGGCCAGCCTGAACTGAAATACATTCCTAAGCAAAAGGATCAGTGATGCCACAAATGTGACACCACCCATTTATCGATGTCCCATGCAACTACCAATGCCTTGCAGACAGCCTGTTCCCATTGCCTATTGATGATTTTGAACATCCATTATAAACTCTTTAAAGCATTACCTTTATGTAAAACATTTATAAGGCCCATTCAGCCTTATAAAAGATATAACCCCCTTGTGTGAGGTGTCTGAGAAATACTCACAATTTACTAAACAGGAAGAGAGAGAGAGTGATGATATGAAAATGGGAATATACAAACTGACTTACAAAAAAAATTTTGAAATAAGTCATATTCCCAAATACTTAGACTCACATGTGCACTCGTGCATGAAAACACGCACACATATACACACACACACACACACACACACACACACACACACACACACACACACACACACACACACACACACACACACAAAAGAGGATATTGATCCTAATCACAAAACTGACATGAACACACAAGCCTTAAGAAAATGCAGCAAGAAACTCCACAATTGACACCCTTAAAACACATGCTAACTTTTAGAACACCAACTACCATAGCACTATGAAAATATTTGTTCAGTGAAGCTAAGACTATCATAGAATAAAAGAGAACCAACATCAACATAAAAATATTAATAATAACTTAAAAACTCTCAAATCTTCTATGTATATCATAAATATGAGATAGTTTGATTTTTATTAGAGATGTTTATTAAAATTCATTTAGGCGGTAACAGTGATACTGAAATGCAGTCTGCTTAACTGAAGATATCTCACACTGCACTTTTAGAGTTAGAGCAAGCTGCCTATTACCCAAAGAGCAATCGGTCAATAATACTTTACTTTGTGCTGTACCTACCAATGGGAGAGCATTAATTAGAGAGCATCATGAAAAAACAAAAAAGAAAAAGTTTTCCACTTGTATTTTTAATTCCCCTTTAATGCAGGTGCACGGAAAAATGAAAATTCCAAAATACAACCTACCAGCACCAGATAAACTAAAGCACATATTTGATCCTGTAGAACAATTTACTACTACTCTCTTTCTCCTTAGCACATCTTTGGAACTCCTTCTACCCCATATTCACCTCACCAGCTGCCCCACCACCTTCAAAACTCTGCTCCACTCACACCTAGCATCACTCTTCATGTTCCCATCCTGCATAACACCCACGTAGGTACCTTACTACCTACCCATTCTCTTTTTTCCTAACTCAACTATCTACCCCCCATTTTCCTCTCTGTCTCTTCTTCCCCTAACTTACCCATCCCTTAACCTCACTTAACCTATATATACCCCCTTACACCATTCATAGTTTCCATGTGGAAATATATTTACTTGTAAATAGCTACTGACAGTTGTAATTGACTTGTATATGCCTACTTAATGTAACAGACTTAACTTCTTTTGTAGCAATTATAGGAGCTATATATTTGTAAACTTTACTAATTGTTATATGATTTCTTTATCTTCTAGATTGTATCATCAAATGCTTTGTTTTTCATGTATGCTACTGTTTACTATAACATCTTGTTATTTTTTTTTGTATACTTTGTGTCTATGGAGCTTTTCTCCACTGGACTCTATTGAAAATGGGCTCTTTCAGCCCAATGGACCATCCTGGCAAACCAACTACAAATAAATAAATAAAATAAATTAAATTATTAGATAATCCAAAGGTCTGAAACAGATTTGCCATTATACACACAACATTGTATAGGAAGGAGTTTCATAAAAATTCCTTATTAGAGGTGAGAAGTTTGTCATATTCCTCAGAAAACTAATATTATACCTCTGTCACAATATCACATGTTAAGGAGGATTTGTTGTTTTGCACAAGTTTATAATGATTGTTGTTTAGATTTAACTCATACATTTTTGTCACATTCTAGTGATTTTATTTTTAAGGCCAAAAATCTGGCTGATTTCTAAGCATAGGACAGACATTTTAAAATATTTTACAAGGAAACATGATTCTTGTTATATATTGTCATTGGTTAACACTTTTGTGTCTAATACAAGATTACTTCAGCATGTTATATATAAACATTGATATATTTTGTTAGCTGATAAGGAAGTGTCCTTATTTTTATATTCTAAATGAAGATTTACTTGTAGAATGGGTAGATGTTGATGCTTTTTGTTTTTGTAAATATTTGAAGTTGCTGAAAGCTGTGGTAGCTAACAATATATGATCTGAGCTTTCAGTTTCATAATCTGTCTAGGTCAACTGTATTTGATAATCAAGATATTTGAAATAATTTTTTTGCACTTTTAGTTCTTTTTTAACACTAGCTGTTGTTTCTGAATGCCAGCTGTTATGACTTTTCTTCTGGATGGATATTTAACCAAACTGATTCAGCATTTTCCCGAAAGGCATTTAATTTGGTAATCTCCTGCATGTTGTTGCTGAGTGGCATGATGTTATGAACCAGTAGCAGTATGCTCACACAGCAAACAATCCCAATGGATTTACAATACTGAATGAATTTTGTTATGCTGTCCTCCCAGCAATAATTTGCCTACTAAATGCATACACAGTCACACAGTCCCTAACATAGAAAATATTCAGTCCCCCCAAAAAAAATGTTTTTGTAGTATGTTTAAAACAAATTTAAATGTGTGTCCAAATAGCTTTAAACTTATCAAACTGGCAGGTCAAACTCCTAGCTTAATATAGACCTTAAATAATTTTTATTTTCAAAATCCTGCAAAAAATTCTCCTGCACAATAAAAAAAAATAACAGAGTAAGTCTTGTGTTTTCTTCTTCAAATAAATTTCTCCTATTTTGTGCAATCATTTTGAAAGTTAAGTGAACATACTTGTTATACAGAGGCATTAAGATTGCAAGCTTATAGTAACCTAGCTGATGTCCATTACCATAAGGGTGTCTGTAAAAATCCCTGCTTATAAACTAAAACAAGTCACATAGATAAATCATTATGTAAAAACTACAAGAACAAATCTGGTCAGGCTAGGGTATTTTGCTGTGTGATTCCTTAAAAACTATTCTGTTCGAGGCTCATGGGATATATGCAAATGAGTCCAAAGGACATCCTGTGTTTAAGGTATGTGGATCTTACATGTATTATACTGCTACTAGACCCCCAAGGGTGTAAATGGTTGAACTGGACAGCATTGTCAGACAATTCATGTTTGTATTAAAAAACATAAATACAAAAAATAAAAATAAACAAATAAAAATTAGTATTCTTCAATTGTAAAAGTCCAATCTGCCATTCAAGTTCTCGCTTCTCCAAGTAATAATTTGTTAGTCCTTGGAACTCCTCTTTTTCGATCCTGTTCAGGATATGAAAGAGAAACTTATTATGTCCATGGGCTTCCCTGAGGTGCTTCACTAAAGCGTTATTTGGATTTTGGTATTTGATATCATGTAGATGTTGGTCTATTCTGGTTTTTAATTTGTTCAGTGTTTTTCCAACATAGAATGCTGCGCACTTGGTGCATTGAGCTCGGTACGCTATGCATTCTGTTGTGCAGTTTCCATAGAACTTGCTGTGGAAGGCTTTTTTTTGTATTTGGGCAGGCGAACTGGTCATTGTTACTTAAGTGTTTACAGTAGCCACACTTTTGTTTGTCGCATGGGAATGTTCCTGGTTGATTTTTCAACAGAGGGTCATTATCTTTGCTTCCATTCTCAAGAATTTGTTTTAGATTCTGGTTTCTTCTGTTACTGAATTTTGGGACGTCTGGCAAAAAACTGCTGATGGATGGATTGTTGCTGATAACAGTCCAGGTTTCCTTAATGGTGCTTTTCAGAGTGTAAAAGTTTGTGGAAAAGGTCAAGGTCATACTGAGTTTCTCAACGGTGTCTTTCTGCTTTCTCCTCCTTAGTTGTCCCAAGCCAGGGAATTCTGTGTATGTTTTGTATGTTTTAAACACTGACAAGAATAAATGCTAAACAGGTATTTTATCATCTCAAAAAAAAAAAAAAAAAAAAGAATGAAATGTTATTATCATTCTATTTGCAAAGCAGTTTGTAAAACAGTAAAGAATACAGGGAAATGAAAATAGAAAGATATTAAGGGAAGATTAAATTAAGTATGAACAATGGCGGGAAATGTTTATGAATGGGTAGGATACATACACCATGCAGTGTTCATTTTTTTTCAGGAGAGGGTGACTGGATGAAGTGCCACATAGTTAAAAAGGCCTGAATAGATATAGCTGGGCAAGCAAAGGCTTGCATAATTAAAGAGAATTTTAGTGTTAATGGAAGAATCAGCTTTAGGCTACCTGATGACTGAAGCAGTTCTGTACCTCATATGTATCCAACACAAGAAAGGCAGGGTAGCATTCATTGTGGGTGTACAGCACACAGCAAAGGGCCAACTCTATTCATAATATAAATGGGGAGAAAAGAGGATAGGTAGGAAAAAATGGAAAGAAGAGAAGTGCAAGCCAAAGGAAACACACAATATTAATCATTAGATATAAAAGGTAGGGTTAAAGGACAATTTTGCAAAGAAAACAGCACTGTCTTTCATATACAAAAAAGAAGCATAGATGAAGATGGGCTAGATGAAGAACAGATAGCAGAAACTGAAAGAAGTGATTGTTGAAATATCACACTATTGGAGTACAGTAAATGTGCAGACAATTAAAAAATGGTGTTCAGGAAGGTTGGACAATGAGAAAGGAATGGGGAATTGCAACATAATTGAGGAAAACATCTGGAAGGGCATAGGGTGGGTACTGGCATGATTGGATGCCAGGATGGTCCAGATGTCAACAAAATGAGGTATTACTATCCTGGTTATTCAACCTTTTTTTAAATACTTTTATTAAATTATCACTTAAGACATAAGGACACATGCATTCATAGAAAAGAAAACAAACCATATTTTTTCATGTACCTACACAATAAATTGCATAAATATGTTTTTTTTTCTTTTTATAACAACTGTCATTCAGTCCAACATTATATAAATGTCTCAATTCCTGCCTTCCCTTAAACCTCACTCTTCCTCCTTAGCATTATTCTCCATGTATTGTTTCCTCAAATTCCACTTATTTCTATATAAGTTGCTCCTTCAGTTTTTTTTAAATATCCCACTTACTGTTCCTTTATCTATTTTACAATATTCAATCTTGCAACTGCAGTTGTTTTAAATTTCAGTTCACATCGTCTAATAACTGCACTTTGTGAGACAATATCATTAATCTTAATAAGACCTTACAAATCTTTTTTGACTGGTTTGCTCCCCTGGGGATCTGAGCTCCCCTGGGTGTCTGATTAGTTAAGACGGGTTCAGGCACCTAGGCGGTGTGACAACCCACTGTGAGACAACTGGAGGTGGACAGATGGCAGTATGGAAGTTTAGCTGCAGTGACAAATGCCTGCAGACAATTCCCTGCGAAAAGAAAAGAACCCCCTGCACCCTAACCACAGGTGTGAGACAAAAACCCCGTATGTGATCTACACACTACGCCCCCTAGAAAACACCGTGTGCAACTAACACTGTAACATGTGCCTACAATAGGATGCCAAGTGGACATTAAAGTGGTACACTGAAACCTGTGTGCTGTGGCACATTTCTATAAGCTATGATTATATCATGGTTTAGTATGCACCAAGCACTTCCCACATTACTTTACATTTTGCATTAATAAAGGCTTTGCCCACAGCACACAGGTTTCAGTGTACCACTTTAATGCCCACTTGGCATCCTATTCTAGGCACATGTTACAGTGTTAGTTGCACACGGTGTTTTCTAGGGGGCGTAGTGTGTAGATCACATACGGGGTTTTTGTCTCACACCTGTGGTTAGGGTGCAGGGGGTTCTTTTCTTTTCGCAGGGAATTGTCTGCAGGCATTTGTCACTGCAGCTAAACTTCCATACTGCCATCTGTCCACATCCAGTTGTCTCACAGTGGGTTGTCGCACCGCCTAGGTGCCTGAACAGATGGTCAGATGACCCCTACAAGTGATACAAGAAAGAATTCCACATTATTAAGCCAGGAATCTATTTTCCTGGACAGCTAACAGCTTCCAGTCTGAGCATCTTATGTGAAGGAATAAATTAGTACCTTCCTGACAACTTCCAGAAGAGGATCCTTTGCCTCTTTAATGAGAATCATCCACAGAGGGCACCATTAAACCCTCCAATTCACCTCCATCTAGAACACCATCATATCCATACAAAGAAGCACCTCCAGAGGCCACTGGAAACTCAGAATTATACTAGAAACACATCATAGGTTTACATTAGAAAGGCCCTGACATTATACACATTCCCCTGCAGGAGAGCCCTTCATATTGTTTGCAGCATCCAATACTCAACCATGCTAAGCTCCTGCTCTTGCACCACTGGAAAAGAAAGTATGCACTCTTAGGAATACAATTAAAATGTATAAGATAACATAACACTACATAATTTTTTGAGATATACACACATATGACACACATTCTTCTGAGATTTTGTGTGTGGGTGGCAATGCTGTACAGTAGAATCCTTGCGAATTATATGTTATAGTAGGTTTTGGGTTCCTAGATCACATGCTGAGACATGGCTAGATTATACAAATGATGGATGGAGGATGGGGAAAGCCCATGAACTGCACTAACTGTAGCTTATAAAGAGGTGCATACAGGGCTGGAAGAGACTGTGGCTGTAGGTATTGTGTAGAATCTTCTACTACTTTGATATTACTATTGAGCACTCAACTTTCCATCCCTATTTATAGCTGACAACCACTTTATTGGCAATGATGCTCACAAGTATCATCATATTGCACACTCCTATCAGGATGAATACTTGCAGTTTCATAATTCTGCCCTTTACTGGGCATGTTCATTCAGTCCTGACATCAAAGCCAACATAGTGGACAGAGGTCATGGCCACAATGTGATAGTTTGACCCCATCTCTAGGGAACGTAATCCATTAATCCTTATGATCTCCTGCATTACATATAGGTACCATATTCACCACCCATTGTAGTGCACTCACCAGTCATTGTGTCTTCCCACTTAAGTGATGATGATTATATCCTGCCCATGCGATGGTATAGTGATGTCTAACTCACAGTGTGGTCAGTCCTTGTGCTCTTTGTCAGAGGTGTTGTGGCTTTTGTCAGTCTCTGACTAAGATGTGCCACTACTGCTGCATGTTCCTCTCCTGACATTTGCTCATCCACTGCTGCTGCAACCAACATAGGTTCTGCCAAAATATACACTTGCTGCTCCAACTGTTTGCACTGTGCTTTGGTGTGCATCATTGCATATACAACAAAAATTGTACTGTAGATTGCTGGACTAGGTTGCAGTGCCCCTTCTGGTATATCTAGGCAACAAGTAACCAAACATCCAATCATTATATTATGTTTCTACATGAGATGCATTATAGATCACTTGCATTATCTGGGAGACGCATATGGTAGTCATCCACCAGACCTACCATCACATGCAACATAAAACAGATGTACCCTGCTCGTGCGCATGTGTGTGTGTTTTTGTGTGTGTGTGTGTGTGTGTGTGTGTGTGTGTGTGTGTGTGTGTGTGTGTGTATGCGCACACCTAAAATCTAGATAACCTTGTATGAAATCCCTCACAAGAACCTTTACCTTAAGCTGAAAATTTGCCATATGTGACAATCATGGGAACTACCTGGATGGCATATGGCCACACTATAAAAAATGCTTTGAGCATTAAAGACCACCTGGCAGTTAAAGGAGTGAATGCCCAACTTGTTAATGTATGACAATCCCCCTGGAACAAATGGGGTTTTGTTGAAAATGTGTGGGTACTGTAGGACTCTTAGGACTACAGAGAAACAAGAAATATAAAATGATCATAGTGTTTTGGTTATTTACTCTGCAGTTCAGGGGAACCAGATATGTTTTTCCACTTAAAGTAGCATAACATTGATGAAATGGTTCAGGAATCATGAAGCTGATGCCTGCAATATCCCTAGCATGTCCCCAGTAATTTGCTGAAAGATGTGTATACCTAAGATGGTTAAGGCTGCACATGCCTTAGTATCCACCAGAATGAGCATACCACAAATGTACTTCACTTCTACTTGAGGCTGATATAGTTTGGCAAGGTGTTTCAAGTCTGCCTGTCTACTATCCACTTGAATATAGTCCACAATATGCTGTTCACTGAGCTAATTGTATGTATGTCAGGTGTTCTTTGTGCCTTCTCCATTAGTGCAAATAGCTGCAACATGCAAGATTGTTGGCAGTAGCTCCAGTGGTCATTGTTAACACATGCTACCATGTTATAGCTGATGCCAGTAGAAGCATTGCTCTCCCCCAAGTGTAATTCTCAATCCAGAAAGGGTTTTGTACCTCAACAGAGCATGTCTATTTTGTGTGTTACTCATTCAGTCCAACATTTTCTAAGTCATAATTTGCAGACACTATGAGATTTATTTGCATGGACTTCTTCATTAAGTGTCATTATGCACTTACTTGCATATACTGCATATCATGCTATTTTGCCCCTGACATGTAACAGAATTATGCACACTCTGCATATTGCTGATTCCCATATTAATTTGCACTCCACAATGTTCCTATGTCTATGAATCTCAGCCAATAAATAACTTTAAGCTAACTTAATCATAATAACGTTATAATGCAATGTTAAAACAGATTAAATAAGACACAGAAGAGAAAATACATTTAATACTGTTTACCTGCAAAATAAATCTAATCTTAGGTTAGCATTAATTTAAAAAAGCAATTATGTCCAACCAAAAATACTGTAGAACAAACAAACTGGGCAGAAGAAACAAACAATCCAAAACAGAACAGGAGCCCAGCAGTAGCCAGCAGAAAAAGAAGTTAATCCCAAAAAACACTTTCTTTTAACGTAAAGTCAATTTAATAAAAATTGTTCTCACATTTTCGTCACTTTGAGTAAAGTAACTTCTTCAGACACACAGACAAACAGCAGTTACACAGTTTCTACAGCATTTAAACCATGTAGCATTAAGTCATGTGACTAATAGCAGCAATGAATTAAAGGTGCAGAGCACAATAATTCAAACACTATTAAAGTAAATCTTAAAACTTACATACAACCTCAAATAAAAAGTGTGTATGCAATCAGTATACAATATACTAGGATTATATTAATGTCATTAACAGCTCCACGTGGTCCTGCAGAGTGGTCCTAGCTACAGAGAAGTGAGAAAAGCAACTACTTTCCAGATTTAAGTATTTTTTTCTGTTTTTTTACTTGGAATACCTTCTCTTGCTTATTTTAAACAAGCTTATACTGTTTTTTTAACTGGTTGCTGCATTATATAGTATCTGCACTTAAAATTTTACCTGGTCGAAAATTGATCAAAAATCTGTTGTTTGTTTGTTTAATTTAACTGTTAAGGCTGCCCACTAAAGTGTGCTCGCCTGTGTAACTGATTTATTGCTGCTTTCTGTATTTCTGGGTGTTTTCTATCTAAAAACAAAAAAAACCAAAAAAATAATCCTTGTTTTCCCGCCTCTCCTCGACTAGTTTAGACCAGTTTACAGGCTTTGCTGTATTCTGGGCTGTGGTGTAGTTCCTGTGTTGTCCATTACCTTACTTGGATAAGAAGGAAGTTTCTTTGCTCACCAGTGGGAGTGGGGAGCCTTGAGCAGCCTATCTGTCCCTGAAGGAGTGACCTCAGCACAAGAGCTGTAGTAACTGGTTGTTTTGGACCATTTCTAACTCTTTTGAAGTTCCCTGTTTAAAATCCGCCTCAGAGCATTTTTTTCTGGCTGTACTACTCAGAGACAGCTCCACGTGGTCCTGCAGAGTGGTCCTAGCTACAGAGAACTGAGCAAAGTGACTACTTTCCAGATTTAAGTATTTTTTTTCAGTTTTTTACTTGGAATACCTTCTCTTGCTTATTTTAAACAAGCTTATACTGTTTTTTTAACTGTTTACTGCATTATATGGTATCTGCACTTGAAATTTTACCTGGTCGAAAATTGATCGAAAATCTGTTGTTTGTTTGTTTAATTTAACTGTTGAGGCTGCCTACTAAAGTGTGCTAGCCTGTGTAACTGATTTATTGCTGCTTTCTGTATTTCTGGGTGTTTTCTATCTAAAAACAAAAAAATAATCCTTGTTTTCCCGCCTTTCCTCAACTAGTTTAGACCAGTTTACAGGCTTTGCTGTATTCAGGGCTGTGGTGTAGTTCCTGTGTTGTCCATTGCCTTACTTGGATAAGAAGGAAGTTTCTTTGCTCACCAGTGGGAGTGGGGAGCCTTGAGCAGCCTATCTGTCCCTGAAGGAGTGACCTTAGCACAAGAGCTGTAGTAATTGGTTGTTTTGGACCATTTCTAGCTCTTTTGAAGTTCCCTGCTTAAAATCCGCATTTGCGCGGCTTTGCGCGATTGTGCACATAGCGCAGCGCCGGTTAAACAGGGTCAAACTTTTTCTGGCTCCGCCAAGTCTGCTCTTCAAATTTTACCTTAGAATGCTCTACTCTTAGAATAACCAGTCTACTCATTATATTATAAGCATAGCACTTGTTCTCAAAGCTTCTCTTCTAAGCAAGCACTCTCAAACTCAAGTAGCACTACATCCACCTACCACCCCAACCACTCCCCTTAAAGGCACAGCACTCTCTTATAATATTCTAGCATGTCGAGTGGTAGATTGCTAGCATCATCTCCTGTTCAGCTGGTTAATCTGGGAATCTTGAGACAATGCTATAATTGTCTCATGTACACAGACAACCCTCTCCTCCTCCCAACAAACACAAATACATGTGAGAGATGCAACTATATAGCCAAACTGGAGGCTGAACTGTCTCAAATCAGGACTGGCAAGACCAGACAGGAAGAGAAGGTAACCACACACACAACAAACCCAGTCACACATAGACCTACCCCAACTGCAAATCAAGCACATATTAACACTAAAACATACTAGGAGGCTCTATTAAAAAACTTACGAAAACAACAGAGGCTCCCAAAGCAGACACCCAAAAATCCACTACCTCAAAACATAACACATGCAACACATACTTCAATAAATCGGTGTGTCAATAAATCACAGCTCTTAAGGCCAAACACTATGCCTGATACACTAGTGATAGGTGACTCAATAGTCAGACACACTGACGTCCCACTTATCAGGCTGAGCAAGGAGAGGGTAATGGTAAGCTGCCTATCAGGGGCTAGGATCCGCCATATAACACACACACTCAGGTCACTCAAAAGCACATACAAATATGACTCCGTCATTGTCCATGCCGGCGTGAATGACCTGAGACGTACCTCCTTGGACTACATGAAAAGAGACATAGAGGAGCTCTCTGATTATGTAGCCCAGGCTGGTATGACCCTGACCCTGAGCAGCATCCTGCCCTCACCAAGAATGATGCCACAATACAAAGACAAGATGATCAGCTTTAATAATTGGCTCAATTACTGGTGTCATTCTAGGGGGATCCAATGTCTGTCTGCTTGGGATGACATACTGGACAAGCCACGCTGCTTCTCAAGGGACGGCTTGCACCTGTCACCACTGGGCTTCCAGATATTGGCTAAGGCTCTTGCCACCCCCATAGTGCCTTTTTTAGGCAAGGCTCAAAAGATGAACCCACCTCCTAAGAAAACAAAAATGGAAAAAAATTAAGGGTAATGCTGCTCAACGCCAGAAGTCTAAATCTCAAGATGCAGGCTCTCAAAGCACTCCTCAGTATGGAGAACATCGATATCTGTGCTGTAACCGAGACCTGGTTCAAGGGTCCTGAGAGCACCCCAGCACTACCAGGCTTTACCTTGTTTCATGCTTTTTGGCCCCAAAACCCGGGCCGAACCACAAAGGGCGGGGGAGTGTCCATATTCATCAAGGATACCCACACCTCCAGGTTAGTGGCAACTCATGAAGCATCAGAGACCATCCAGGTGAAGCTAACCATAGGCAAAACTGCTATACAACTGATTGCATGTTACAGACCACCCTCCCAATCTCTAGAACCCCACTCAGCCTTCCTGAAGACATTGGAAGATATGAATGTCTCACCAAATACCATCATATTGGGAGACTTCAACTACCCTAACATAGACTGGGTGCACTATTCTAGCCCCAACACCCTAGCCCAAAGGTTCCTGGAATTCATA
Source organism: Protopterus annectens (assembly GCF_019279795.1). Lineage (NCBI taxonomy): Eukaryota > Metazoa > Chordata > Ceratodontiformes > Protopteridae > Protopterus > Protopterus annectens. The sequence continues at coordinate 1,040,574,258 of NC_056725.1, forward strand.
AACTCAAATGCAATGGAACAGCTAGTCACCTCTCCCACAAGGGGGGATAATATACTAGACCTGATCATCACAAACATGGGGACAAAATGCTCCACACCGGAAGTATTCCCCTCACTGGTGAGATCTGACCACAAACTAATCACCCTGGATATACATTTACCACCTCCACCTCCAGCACAAAAGACTACAGTGAGAAACTTCTCAAAAGCCGACTTTACACTTCTCAAGACTGAGATGGTATCATTTAAGCCCACAGGGCCAATGGAAACCACATCCCACAATGCTGAATCCTACACAAATGCTTTCTACGGACATCTCCAAGAATGCATGGATCATGCAATCCCAAATAAAACCAAGACCCTCTCCACCAAAGGAAAGCGTCCTGTCTGGTGGACCCCAGCCATAAACAAACTGTATAACAAAAGAAGGAAGCTACTGCAAGACAGAGCAAAATCCCATAAAGGGAAGGCATCTCTGATCAGCACTAGTAGAAAGCTACGTTCTCTCATAAAAACATCCAAGACCAACTTTGAGAGAAAAATTGCCAAGGACACTAAAGATAACCACAAGGCATTCTTCAGTTATGTTAGAAACCTGGGTGGAAACCCTCAGATATGCTCAGAGTTAGTACACAATGACAAAAAATTTACCGAACCCACAGATATTGCCAACATTCTGGCAGACAGGTTCAGTCCCCTCCCTCACCTCCAAAAGAAGAAATACTCATCCCAGCTGAATGTAACCTCCCTGTCATCTCTGATGTCCAGGTGAGAACCACCCTCAGCAAAGCAAAAAAACACAGCGTCTTTGGGACCTGATGGTATCCCCGGCTGCGTGATATGTGAACTCCAAGAGTAGCTAAACCCGCATATAAAAATGTTATTTAACCTTAGCCTTACTACAGGATATGTACCTGAACACTGGCGTACAGCAACAGCGGTCCCACTCCACAAGGGATGCTCCACTACAGACCCTGGGAACTACCGCCCCATAAGCTTGACCAGCCTGGTTTGCAAAGCTATGGAAAGAATTATTATGGAACTCATAAACAACGACATTGGGGACCTACAGACACTTGATCCCACCCAGTTCAGCTTTGTAAAGGGCAGATCCTGCCTTTTGAACCTGGTTGACTTTTTCGAAACAGTCACTAGAGCCATTGATGAGGGCAAGGCAGTCCATACAGCCTACCTGGACTTGGCTAAAGCCTTCAACACAATACCCCACTCGGGGATCATAGATAAGCTAAACAGCTTAAATATAAATCCATATGTCACAAGATGGGTCGCAAACTGGCTAAAGAACAGAACCCATAAAGTCAAGATTGCGGGAGCCATGTCAGACTCAAAGCCAGTCACAAGTGGTGTCCCACAGGGCTCTGTCCTGGGACCCCTCTTGTTCGGCATTTATTTCTCAGATGTGAAAGCAAACATGGGAGGGTTGTGGCTGACAAAGTTCACAGATGACTGCAAACTAGGCGCCATAGTCGAAACACCAGCTGACACATACATCCTACAGAAAGGCCTCACCGAAATGGACAACTGGTGCCGGAATCATGGCCTTAAACTGAATGCCAAGAAATGTATAGTCATCCCCTTTGGGAAAAACAAAGTACCCACAAATTATCCCATAGACAGTAACCCACTGAGTACCGAAAAGTAATCAGAGACCTGGGGACCCAAATTGATAGTGACCTCTCATTTGACACCCACGTTGCCAAAGTGGTTAGAAAGACTTTCTACCTTGCCCACCTTATCATGAAGGGGTTCACATCCAGATCAAAGGAGGTCATCATGCCCCAGTACTCCTCCCTTATCAGGCCCATGATTGAGTACAATGCCCCATTTGGTATGTACCTCACCCGGCACTTACAACAGCTGGAGAGACTCCAGAAGTACCTCAACAAGAGGATCAAGGGTCTCCAACATATGTCATATGCTGCCAGGCTAAAGAAACTCCAGCTCTATTCAGTAGCATACCGCCTGCTCAGAGGTGATCTGTGCCTGATGTACAAGGCCATGTCCAACCAGGAATTGATGGACATGCTCCACCTCAAAAAATCCAAATCCATAAGAACCACGAGAGCCAAAGATATAAACCTCAGTACAAACATGAATAGAACATGCTGGAGGGACAGATTCATAACTCAGAGGCTTCCCATACTCTGGAACAAAATGCCAATCCATGTTAGGCAGAGCCCCTCACTGACTCTCTTCAAGAGAAATCTTGACGAGTGGATGGGAGATCGTAGGTTTACCCCGGGGGACACCCCTGTGTCGCTACTTGACAGAGGCACAGTAAACTAATTTTAATAAGTAAGGGGGTCTTCAATGTGTCACTACTAGACAAAGGCACAGTATTCGAAATTTATTCTATACACCTTAGTACTACTACATGGGGTGGCAAAAGCCACATCTCTAGGGCTAGGCTTGCAAATGCCCCAGGGCAGATAGCCTAGTACTAAACTATGAAACTATGAAACTATTAGTAAAAAGTTAAAACTACACTATCATGCAAGATTTCTTAATTTAATCAAACATGAAATATTACAATTCTCATTCAAACCAGGCAAGCAGAAAGCATTAAGTGCTAACTGCCATTCTAGTTCTCGTACCTCTAATAGTACTGAATATGGGCCACCTCTGATGTCAGGAAGTACCTGGTCAATAGCTTGGAACGTGAAACTATGTCCACCATTTAATGAAACATGTTTTGCTAAAGCATTTTCTGTTTTATTTTTGCTAATCGCATAAGAGTGTTCGTAAATTCTCTCACGAAGCTTCCTGTCCATTTTCCCTATATAGAAAGCCGGACATAAGGTACAGGAAGCTAAGCAAACAACATTCTTGGACTCACAATTCAACTTATGGTTGATGTAAAATTTACATGTGTTCAATACTCTAAAGGAATTACCTGTTTTTATGTATTTACACATCCTACATGCTCCACACATAAAGGTTCCAGTAAGTCTAGAAGTAGGTTTAGTGCTTTTAATTTCAAAAAAACTTTTTAAATTAGTACCTCTTCTATAAACAATACTGGGTGACTGGCCAATTCTGTCAACTAGAGAAGAGTCTTTATAAAGAAAACTCCAATTTTTGTGGAGAATTAATCTAAGTTGGTCACTGTCTTTACTAAAGGTGGTTATAAAAGTATTGCATAAAGAGGTCTCCCTAGTTTGTGAGTCATTAAAGGTTTTATAAAGGTAACCAAGTCACTGTTTGGTGACTGTGTAGTTCAAATGGCAACCTGGCTAGGAGGTGACTCTACCAGGTTAACATCAATGACAATGGAAGGTGAGGTCAAGAGTAGTTGAACTATACCTCTACTCCATTTGTTTACGATTTCTTCAGTTAAGTAATTTATTAAACTAACCGGGTAGCCTCTGCTGCAAAACATATATCTTAAGAGTTGACATTCAGAGTTAAAGTCATCTTCATTAGTACACATCCTTGCGGCTCTAATGAGTTAACCTTTCACTATTGAACGTTTTTGCCTGTAAGGGTGTGCACTAGAGAAATGTAAATAGGAGTTGCAATATGTAGGTTTTCTATAAATTTTGGAAACATATCTCCTATTTACTATATCTTTTTTATATTCATGTCCAAATAGTCAATACTAGTAGTGTGAAAAGTGTTAGTAAATTTAAAAAATGGTGTAGTAGAGTTAAAGTAATCTATCATTTGTTTAGATTCTGATTCATTTCCTTTAAAAATCACAAAGATGTCATCTAAAAATCTGGTATAAAAAGTGAAGGAAGTGTAAATTTCAGAGTTACTGAATACAAAATATTCTTCCCATTGAGCCATAAACATGTTCACCATGCTCGCTCCGCAAGGGGAGCCCATAGCAACTCCATGTTTTTGTAAGTAAATCTTGTCGTTAAAAATGAAAAAGTTGTTGGAAAGTATAATATCAATTAACTCAGTTGCCAGGTCAATATCCCTTTGTGGAGCATTTTTATTTTTCATATAAACTTCTACCCACTCAACCACTTCTAAGTGTGGAATAGAAGTGTATAAGTCGACTACATCAATGGTAAGAAAGTTGTCTTCTTGGTTAACTTCTAAAATGTTCAAACTTTTCAGCAAAGTCCATGAATCTTTGCATACTTGTGACTCAAGTTTAAGATATTTTTGTAATACTGAGTCAATGGGTTTTGCACATGGATATGTCAAGGAACCTCGACCATCAATAAGTGGACGCATAAGAGGGTCATGTTGGTTCTTATGAATCTTTGGTATTCCGAACATGATAGGTGTTTTTGGGTAGAGAATATTAATGTAATTGAATGTATCCAGGTCAATTTTGGCTTCTATAAACAGATCTCTGAAGTACACTCTAATCCTTGATTGTGCAATATTTAGTTTGTTAAGAGATGCCTTAGCATAGGCTGGACAGTTCAAGGCTAACTCCATTTTTTTATTATAATCAGTGATGTCAAAGATAACCAGTCCACCACCTTTGTCTGATTTAACTAAATGAACATGAGCTGATCTAAGTAGTTTTAATGCTCTTAACTGTTCTGTAGTGATGTTGCTCTGTTTATAAAAACAATTACTAGCTCTAATGAAAGGTATGTGTCTAATGTCTAACTCACACACGCTTTCATATAGAGCTAAAAGGGGATGAAGAGGTGGGTTGAACGTACTAGCAGCACTAAGTACATGTGCAGGATGTTGAACATTGCCTAATAAAAAGGAAAGATTTAATTTCCTTACGTAACACTTTAAGTCGAACAAAGTTAATTTTATTACATTAATGTTATTACTTAAAACATATGTGTTACCCTTCGCTAGCAGTTCTATCAAATTCACTTCTATAACAACAGATGAAAAGTTGTAAATATTAAAATCCCCTTTAGAATTAGTGAGAACAACAAGGTTATTTACTGCAACAGAGTCATTTGGAACTATCTCTTCCGACGGTTGTTCCGCCTTTTGTTTCTCTGATACTGAGGGTGACGTGCCCCAGTAGTGGACATGTTGTTCTTGTCTTGGTGAAAATTTTGAGCAAGTTGATTGTTATTTGCTTGCCCCTCACGTGTATTGTTTGCCCAAATTCTTTCACTTCGCCTAACTGTGTCAGCGAAATCAATGTTGTTAACCTCAGATTCAAGTGGTAATAGACTGTCAACAGAATTATTATTAGTTGAATTGACTTCTGTTAGAGGCGGCACTATGTTGGAATTGTGCCAAACCTGTGAAATTTGTGGTCTAGGATAAGCAGAGCCATTAATGTATGCCATACAGTCACGATTCATTTTTTTAATCTTGTTGTTTTTATGTCTATCCAACAATTGCTTAATACTGGTAAAGACTCTGTTGTAGTCAAACCTATATCTAACAAAGTCAGGATGCAGTTTAATAGTTTTGTCCAAATCTTCGACTTCCTTCACTAAATTCTCAATCTGCAATGAGTAGTGTTTTATCATTAACTCCATAAGCTGAAAGCCTTGCTGGTCAAAAAAAGAAAGTAATTCTGTGTGGAAAGGAGAATCTGGTATTAAGCCAGTTGGATATTGACAGCACCTAAGCCCCTTAGGTACTATCCTTTCAGATAAACATTGTCTAAAATATACCACCTCGAGTTGGAGCTCCCTTTGTGGAGCGAGCGTGGCGAACATGTTTATGGCTCAATGGGAAGAATATTTTGTATTCAATAACTCTGAAATTTACACTTCCTTCACTTTTTATACCAGATGTTTAGACGACATCTTTGTAATTTTTAAAGGAAATGAATCACAAGCTAAACAAATGATAGATTACTTTAACTCTACTACACCATTTTTTAAATTTACTTACACTTTTCACACTACTAGTATTGACTATTTGGATGTGAATATAAAAAAAGATATACCCCCGGATTCATGAAGCTTGGCGCAAGGCCGGTGTAAGGCCTGCACCGGCCGTGCGGCGTATAAATGGTGTAGTAGCGCCATATGCATATTAATGAAGGTGCGCCGCTACCACATCCACGTGCATAGGACACGTGCGCGAGTGCATGGGGCGTTACTAAGCTGCGACCGGAGGCGTGTCAATGTCGGCTGGCGATGAGCAACCTAAACTGCTGAATATTATAGCCTGCCTGCAATATTAATCGCACCTATCAGTGTCCGTGGATAATGAAACGTATGCAAAGCATGCAAGACAGTTCCCGGCCACACAAAATGGAGAACCAAACAGAAATGCATGCAACATAAGATAATATTCCGTCCATGGAACAAATTATATTTAAAATCGTGTGTCCGTAATGTACTGCACTGTCAGAAGTTATACCCAGTGGAAGTGAAGCACGTCATGTCAGTGTGTCGCCAATACACTCGTCTAGCCCCATGGGTATAGTCACCAGCAGTTCCACAGTGGTAGTGATAGTACACAGCAGGGCAGTTGTGGCGATATAACAACCGTAAGGAAACCTGACAGTCCAAATTGTATACCAAACACACACAAACATATGTATATTAAAATGTGCTATACACATGAACAGGAACGTAACCGTCACATACACATAGGATGCTATACGCGGAACCGGGATATCCAAAAGTAGAACCCATGCATGCAAATGCAATACGCAACAACCCCAGTATAGCACATAACCCGCACCCATGTCCGAATGTCCACCAAATCCAGCTACCAGCCTTGCGCATCCGTACACCTGCACATAGCGAGTATTCCCCATATGTAGTAGGAAGTATCGTCCTAGGCAGTGTCCGGATTGCAAATATGTATCCCACGAATGTAAACATCCCATCACAGGTACATAAATCCAAATGCCCACGCGTTAATGTTACGGCAAAATGTGTGTACATCCCGCGTGGGATAGGTAACCTGTTGAAACCTCAGAGTTGTTTACATGCCACGGTGTCCATTACTGTACACATCTGGACAAAACATGTATGTGTAGTCACGGTACTATTCAGTTTCTACACAGACATGCAATTCATACTATGCAGGATGGAACAGCTGCCCACCATGCAGGTCACCCCACTAGGGTTGCCACCTGTTCAGATGGCCAAGGTGGGACATCCCTTGTAGAAATGTGTGAATTTGCTGGATAAAACATACCCCCAGCCAGTGCAAAGGACAGAATTACACGTGTATGCCAAGATAAAAGCTCATGCCATAGCATTTGAATAGCTTATGCTATCCCAAATAATAGTTATGTGTACCAGATACAAAATACCTGTATCATGAAACTAGTACAGAAAATAAGAAATATATTATTGTCTTAAAATCACAGGACATTTGCCATGTCTTAGGTGTCGTCGCAGGACACAACTGTCCAAAGTGGGACCTCCCCTCGCAAAGAGGAACAAGTGGTAACCCTACACCCCACCGAATTATCGACAGTATATATTCAGCTCAATCATATACCGACACCACCTCTCAACCTATTACAGCAACAAAACCTGGACAAAGTCCAAAAGGATGGGAGGACAAATAGGGACATATGTAATTACTGCTCCCACAAGCTTCGAAAGTTCACCTGAATAATAGTATGTACATAAGCAGGAAATGTTGTGAAGGATGTGGGGTAGTCCCCAGTATTACAGAGGTCCGTACAAATATACTGTAACAAACCGTCACATATGTTGACTGTACTACTGCATACCTGTAGTTAATTCATAGTTATGTCATGTGCAAAATAATAACCCCCGTAAGAATGAATACAGGAAATAGTCAAATGTGAATCAGAACACCACTCACTGTGGATTATGTATCGTAACCACCCCCACCCATATTATGTATTGCCAACATCATAAGCTGCGGACAGGTGCCCAAACACCTGTGTCTGTAAACAGATTAAATGTTCAAAATGTACAATCCCTGTCCATGTGCTTTGTCTGACATTTGAACATGGTCAGGGCAGTTCCGTTCACCAGTCAGACAAGCCTAAACCCAGATCACCACATGAACACCCTGACAATTAAAGAACTGTATGTGTCAGGAATATAAGCCTTTGGGTTCTGAATATCCCTGCAGTGATGAAATATGCAGCTTGGGTCCAGAGCAGTAGGGAATAGGGAATGTGTAACATGTAGTACCGCATTCTTCCCAGCAGGAGAATGGATGCCTGTGACGTAAGTGAAGCGGGGAGGCATATGTTAATGTAGCTGTGTACTATGGGTATGCATATAAATGAGTCAGAACACCAAACGTATACTGGTTACAGCATCAGGCCAACGTGAATGCAGTCCCGGTTGAACAACGACTACAGCACATATAATGTGAAATTGTAATGAATGCGTCTGTGCTGTACAGACAGTTAAATATGTAAAGGTGAATGTGTGCTTCGCAAACGTCCGTTAATGGGATTACAGATAAGTACTGGTACTGTCACAAGTAATAAAGCCCACGTAAGCACAAAGACTTAGTAAACATATGTAACCAACAATAAGGATATGTATGCGCGCCTGCGCGTAACCTACAATAAGGAAATGCAAGTGCGCCTGTGCGTGTGTGATCCACTCACAGCATAGTAAATGAATGCTGTTTCCCCCACGTTAGTTATACATGGCTCAAACCCATTAACCTCGTAAAGTATGAAACCGGACAAAGCCATGCAAACTACCGGTACATATAGGGAGAAACCCCAGATATGTGCCAGAACAAACATAGAAAGTGGATAGAATAATGGGTGTGTCAGTAGCATGGATTCTCTGAAGGGTATGCAGTCGTAACCTGAACTGCTTGCCAGAAATCCCCACCGTAAGTCTCAGATGAAATGCCACTACATTGCCAGATAGACACAGGTTTATGTAAAACACAGCGAAGATAAAGGGGCAAGCAGCTGTACACTCAGTGACAATCTGTATAGTGGAAAGGTATGGTATGGATATAGATATATGTGTATACACATAATCCACAGATGTAAACCAAAGCAAGTTATGAAATGAGGATTGTACATGTATATATGTATACACAACAGACTTATGTCCCGTAGATATGACATATGTACATAAATAGGCGATGTTACATCTAATATGGGTAGACAAACAGACATGCAGGAAAGGTGAATAAACCGCAGCATTCAAAAACATTGGCCAGAAAGTGACAGTCCAGCAAGTTCTACACTTTAAACATGCAGATAGGTGTCCATTGCAGGACTCCATAAATTGGAATACGTAGTGTCAACCGACATTGACGCAAAAGAAGTGACCGCAGCAAATACGAAATAGCTGTACATGCAACAGTATCAGGTGCAAGGGTGATGACACATGTGTCGATAGAATGTATGACGTACAAACTGATATCCGGAGAGTGGGGAGTGCATACAAGTGTCTCCACACTTCAGTAATGCACACATTAAAAATGTGTAATGGGTACTGTAGAGGGTTGTCAAGTATGGGAATCATGGGTATGCAGATATGGGCCTAGGTGTCGTTTGGCAGGGATTTCATAGGCCCGCCCCACGGGAGTGATGTGAGTATAGCACACGCCTATATCCCCAATAATGGGGCAAACCATCCACTGGATATTGCGGCAACCATTTTGGCAATATGTAGGGCCCTATATCAGTGTCATGTAGGCGATAATCATGGATGGACATGCGTACGACGAAGATGGTACCCATAACTGGCAAACTGTCAGAATAACACAGCTGCACTAAGGCATAGTACATGAAATACAAATAGGGACTATATTAGATATACCCCAGACAAAGTCAGAACGTTGTGAGAATACTGGCGTACCCATGAATACGGATGTTATGAGTGTTACTAATCATGTAATGGAAATGTCAGTCACTATTATCTACCGCACAGTCTGTAATGCCTTGCCAGCAATTTACCAGAAAGGCACATCACTATGACAAATGTAACAAGGTCAAACGTCAGGGTGTTTACCCATAATGTGTACAGGTTAGGGGTATGAAGGTAACCTGTCCAGAATACATGTACAGAACTAGTGATACTAGGTGGACAGGTGAGAAGAAAGACATCAGGACAAATGAGAAAACATGTACAAGTCAAACGCATGTACACCGACAAATGTGAATGACAACGTATGCCCTGTGAATGTCAATGTGGAAGGTTAATAGACACAAATGTAATGTGTCCCTCAGGGTGTCATGCAGTGTCACTGTAACAATGTCCAGTCCCCCAGACATGTACGTGAGCTCTGCCACTGACGGAAAGTGCAAATACCGGCGCACACATATGGCACATGATAGACCATTTAGTGTGGATAAGCAGCTGTTGGCCTGTGTGAGGAATACAACTGTATGAGTGGGTGTGTCCTGCAATATAAATGTAATGGCATGTGGCCTGTGATGCCACCATACAGTGTGTGTATTGGTGTCAGAAAGTTGATATTTTGTTACAGACACATACTCCGCAACTGTACAGATTTACAATGAATGTGCAGAGTTCTGCCTCATATGTTGGGTGTGTTCCATGTAACAGTAACATTCTGGCACTTCCATGATAACTGAAGACATGAAATGATGACAAACATGCGTAAGACACCAAATCCGATAGAAAAGCCATACTAATGCAAAACCTATTATTGTGTCAACTATTTACGTTTGTAAGAGCAACATGTCAATACTGCCCCTATGTGTCCCACTATCAGATAAGGCTTTGTCCAGCAACTTGCTCTAGGAGGTGGAGTGGTATGAACAGAAACAGATACATGTGTGAGGAAACAGCAATATCGACTGCAAGATAACGCAAAAGGTATGACATGCGCTGCAGTAGGACGTGCAGTACTGTCCGCAGGTATGTGCTGACATTGCAAATGACACAGGAGTCTACATGAAGAACCTTTAGGGCTGTCACCTTTACAAATGATGATACTGGGGCATACCCACAGCCATGCACACAGCACAAATAGACATACACACATCAAAACTAGGCCATGAAACATGAAGCCTCCGGCGTGTACGAGTACAGTGAGAGTACAGTAAGGATAGATGTCTGCCAAGATATACAGCAAACGCCTGTAAGGGCGTGTAACACCGCCCGTAACACGGACATTGCATGGACAATGTTGGGAGTTGCAACACACCCCATTGGTATGTGAAAGCTATGCAAATATGCGATACATAAAACAGTCAGCTGCCCATGCAAGAGCAGGGTTATGGGCAGAAAATAGATATATATATATATATATATATATATATATATATATATATATATATATAGAGAGAGAGAGAGAGAGAGATACAGGCATACACCCACACATGTGGCAGGGCTGAAATTGAACCTACACATGACTACCCTATCACACTACAGCATGACGCATTTACAGAACACGCTACCGAGACTACTAAACACAGCAGACACACAGGCATTCTACTAGGTGCGTGTCAACATCCGTAAAGACAAAGACGGCAGCAGGATACGTCTGTATTGCAAAGTGTCTAAAAGCATAACCTGAGTCCCCAGGCGGACGGGAGCATTCACACATACACACACACACATCTGGCAGGCCTAGGAATCGAACCTACACCTAACTACACTATCACACTACAACATGACACATTTACAGAACGCGCTACCAAGACTACTGAACACAGCACTCCCAGAGGCATACTTCTAGGTGGGTGACATCATCCGCAAAGGCAAAGATGCCGATAGAGAATGTATGTGTTGTGAGGCATCTAAAAGCATTACTGTGTCCCCAGGCAGCTGGAAATACACGAGCACACACACACACACACACACACACACTTGGAAGGGCCGGGAGTTGAACACACACCTACCTACTCTAACACACTACAACATTACACATTTACAGAACGCGCTACCGAGATTACTGAACACAGCACTCTCAGAGGCATACTTCTAGGTGGGTGACCATCCGCAAAGGCAAAGACGCTGATAGGGAATGTATGTGTTGTGAGGCATCTAAAAGCATTACTGTGTCCCCAGGCAGCTGGAAACACACGCACACACACACACACTTGGAAGGGCCGGGAGTTGAACACACACCTACCTACTCTAACACACTACAGCATTACGCATTTACAGAACGTGCTACCGAGATTACTGAACATAGCACTCTCAGAGGCATACTTCTAGGTGGGTGACACCATCCGCAAAGGCAAAGATGCCGATAGGGAATGTTTAGAGAGTGAGCGGTCTGAAAGCATATTACCCTCCCAAGGTAGACATACACAAACACGCCAGTGCTGTCAACGAGCCAACTAAATATCTATGGAGCACAACAAACACTGAATAGATATGGGATGCACCACAGACAGTACACCCTTCGAGAGAGCAACAGTGTGGAATGTACTGTGTGTCCATCTACACAACGGCATACTGGGCATGCTCATACACTTAGCTGTTGCAAAGGGCCATCTTGCATGCACACGGAGCCTAATCACGGAGGGGCGCAGTGTGGAATGTACTGTGTGTCCATCTACATAACGACGTACTGGGCATGCTCACACACTTAGCTGTTGCAAAGGGCCATCTTGCATGCACACGGAGTCTAATCAAGGAGGGGAGCAGTGTGGAATGTATTGTGTGTCCATCTACACAACGGCATACTGGGCATGCTCACACACTTAGCTGTTGCAAAGGGCCATCTTGCATGCACATGGAGTCTAATCACGGAGGGGCGCAGTGTGGAATGTACTGTGTGTCCATCTACACAACGGCATACTGGGCATGCTCACACACTTAGCTGTTGCAAAGGGCCATCTTGCATGCACATGGAGTCTAATCACGGAGGGGCGCAGTGTGGAATGTACTGTGTGTCCATCTACACAATGGCATACTGGGCATGCTCACACACTTAGCAGTTGCAAAGGGCAATCTTGCATGCAGATGGAGTGTACACACAGAAGGGTACAGTAAGGTATAACTGCCCTCACGCACAGGGCGGTCACACATGCAGTGACCTGTACACACACAGCCACCATCACAGCTGTCACAGGTGCAGGTCACACACGTACACACTGCAGTGTACACTGTAGCTGTCAAGTCAGCACCATGTCGTTGGTGAAGCACTACACAGCCTTATGGTCCCACAACACCATGTTGCACATGACCACTGGGCTGTACAGCGGTGTACACCAGCTGTGCAGAGTACACACGTACCAACAGGGATCCAACAGGTGTTATGCATTGCAACGATGCCAGTATACATGAACAGGTTGGCTCATGACATACCATGGCCCTTACACAGCTGTGATACCTGACTGTTGCTGTACACCAATGAACACACATCTGGGTCCATCGTACATGTGATTGTGGGGATGTGTGCATGGACTGCACACACAACACATACATACATGGCCTTTGATGTACCTTGTGCATAACACTGACCCAATCAATGCTACATATGCAAATTGAAGGTGGGCCCATGTCTGTTGAATGCTCACACTACAGGGGGTAGCAGTGTTGACCGGGACACATACCCCTGTACTGGTCGCCTGTGACACCCGTGATATCATACCGCAGTCCATGTGTTATGTATATCAACACACATGTCCAACAATAGCAATGCATACAAACATGGCAACAGGAGACACATGTGACATCTGTACTGTGCATGCAGCAAACATGCATGTGCAGTGGCCAATGTCCGTAACATAGTTGCACCTACCTACGACATGCAGATGCAATGCAGACCCATCATTGACATGTGTATACGGTGACATACAAACAGCATGTATGGAGGAATGCGTGTACTTAACGTGGTGAGCCACCTGTCTAGATGTATGTGTGCACGGGGTGGCTCACAGTTGTGTCACACACCATCCTATCATGCCATGTGCTAACTGTACGCTATGTTGCTGTTATGTGACGGTGCTGACATAATGCATACACAGCATTCAGGTGTTAACAACTATATGTCATATGGCACCTGTAACACCTACAACCTCCTGTGTGTATATAGCAGCACATTTGCCAGATATAGTGTTGGTACACATAATGCAATCAATACCGCTGCATGTCCAGCAAATGTGTCATCATATGGCTGGTGTATCATTCCCAGCACTGCCATGTGTGTCTGAATGTGTGACCAGGGTTGCCACATATCACGGGGAATGTGTCCCAGTTGCTACACATCCCTGTACACCATTGTAGAGAACTGTACATACGTCAGTGTGGGAAGCATGACGTTCGCCGGTGATGTGCATTACACACATCGGCTGTCCGTATACACATGTGTGGTCACCACAGTGTGTGTGTGTCTGTATGTATGTCTGGTGCTTGGTGTGAGTGTGTATGCTGATATACAGTAGGAAATTATCACTGGCCCCCCGTGTTGACTAACCCGTAATGGTGCTGCATTGCACAACCCTGTTGATGCCATAGGTCCCAGCCATACTGGCTACCTGTTCCTGTCCCTTCTCTGTGACACTTTGCGTGGGTGCATAGTACTGTGAGGGTGATGACCACACAGGCAAGGGTCCCCAGCTGCACACTATGGGGTGTGCATTATAGTGGTGTACACCCCGTGACTGCGGCCATGTTCATGTACTGTTATGGGTCCTACTGCTGCACAGTGTGGCCTCCAGCTACCAAGTGACACCTCACATCATCATTGGCCAGGCCGCTGTGTACAACCCCTGCACCATGTCACCATACTTGTAATGTGTCCTGCTATGTATGTCACGTCTCTGTCCAGTGTAGCCTGTGGCACCGACTGCATGTGTCAGGTGCAGTATATGTGCAGACTTCTGTGTCATGTTTGTGTGTCCAACAGTCAGGATGAGGGTACATGTAGCATGCTGATATTGCCAGACGTGCCTGTGCGTACTCCACAGTTACACGTGGGGGACTGCAAACACTGCTACCTGTAGGCACATGCAAGTACACCATAGGAGGGAACCAGGGTATCACAACAAACATGCTGCTACAGATGTAACCGAGACACATACCGTGAACACATCACAATGCATGCTGCACCTGCACTACATGGTGTGACTGGTGCATGTCGACAGTACACAAACCTATGTCACATACACAACTCAGTATTCACACACAACCACTGCAACATACACATCCCTCACTATGCATACACACCTCTCACTATGCTGTTCACCATGTGCATCAGAATATTTGTGCATAACCCTGCACCGATGGTGTGGATGACAGGGATGCGGCACAGGCTTCATCATATGCACAGGGTGATATGTTTGCCAGGAGCATAGGCTGCACACAACCACTGCGACATACACATCCCTCACTATGCCTACACAGGTATTACATATACCTCTCACTATGCTGTTCACCCTGTACATCAGAATATATGTGCATAACCCTGCACCGATGGTGTGGATGACAGGGATGCGGCACAGGCTTCATCATATGCACAGGGTGATATGTTTGCCAGGGGTATAGTCTGCACCAATAGATAACATCATGTGTGTGTGTAAGGGCCGGTGAGTTGACTGGACATATCTGTGCAGAATGCATGTAGGTGTTGTAGAGCCCTACAGTTGTGTTTGCTGTGTGCGTGTATGTGTGCACACAGTTCTGCCATTTGTGATGCCTACACGGGGTATAATTGACAGCCCCAGATTGTACAGTGCAGGTTGTACAGCTCACTGTGTCTGTCCATGGCCACGTGACCTGTGCCTGCCTGGGGTTGCACGGGCACTACCAGGTGAAGGTACAGAGTGGCTACTGTCCGACGACACATGTCTGCTGGAAACGTGTCCCCGCTGAGACCGTCCAGGGCCACGGCCACATGGCCTGCTGTGTCCTGGTGTTGACAGAGCAGCAGCAGCTGCACTGCTACTGCTACCGGCACTATGGGAGCGGGCATGTGAGGTGGCACGGTCACGTCGACCTACACTAGGTGGTGTTGCTGGCCTACGTCCACGTGGCCTATGCCTCACTCCTACCAGGTGTTCCAGCACAGACAGCTCCCGCTCATGGATTGCCATGCCTCGGTCAAGGATACCAACCATTTCACCTAGTCGCCTATCCAGAACATTAGCAATCTGCTGTTGAGCATTCGCCAATGCCTGGATGTTGTCATTTTAGGGTGTGGATAGCAGCCCTCTGCAGCCTCTGCCCTTCACTGTTCTGCCATTCAGCACGTGCCTGTGCTGCCATTACAGTCTGTAACATGCGTCTGGTGATACCAGCTGCTGCGCTCTGTCCTGCAGGTGCATGTCTGCCAGAGGTCCTCCTACGAGCAGCACCGGCCACATGCCTGTGTGGCACATCTGCAGTCATTACACTGACACCATGGTGTGCAGACACACCTTCTATAACCACCACACGTTCCTTTCCCACGCCAACAGACGCTGACTGTCATTCCTCTATGGCCACCGGTGATGCTGTATGTGTTGGCAGCAGAACTGTGTGCGGGGAAGAGGGGGACATAGTTGGGATGGTTACCATTGGCACAGATTCAGCCCCTGACAACCCTGCCTGTACCTCATGCATATGTTCATCACCGCTAGTATCTGTGGGGACACTAACATCAGATGGTCCGCAGGAGGGTAACGCACCTACATCACCTGTGAATGCAAAGAAATACTGTAAAGTACAATAGACACAGACACACACACAGACACACACACAGACACACAGACACACACAGACACACACAGATACACAGACACACAGACACACACAGACACAGACACACACACAGACACACACACACACACACACACACACACACACACACACACACACACACACAGACACACAGACACACAGACACACACACACACACACACACACACACACACAGACACACACACAGACACACCATGCCTGCGATAGAGCAGAGGGCATGCAGCTCAAACATTAATAGTGTTAGTAAGCATACCTCCCTGGGGTGCACACTACAGCAAGCAGGTGTCATATCAGTAGCCATGCAGGTCACACAATCATGATAGTATGCATGCATCTCCATGATACACCATGTGGGCCAGAACAGGATAACAGTACACGTCTGACGTGTCCTTGACATAAAATTTGCTGACATGTGCATTAACATGCATACATGTTTGACACAATGGTGTCCTGACACATGTACAGCATCATAATGGGCTTCACATTGCAGTGTTGTGTGTATGCCCTACAGATAGACTGCATGTTTATTAAATGTGCATGAGCACGGGAGGGTAGTGTGAGCCGTCCACATTGCTATACAGTGTGCAGTACAGATACTGTGCCATTGTATGGCAACATGAGGCATGTATGTTGCTATAGAATGCATAATGTGTACACATTGCATAGCCGTAACTGCAACACAGTCATGATGTTCGACAGATCATATATGGTAGACTTCAGTGACACCTCTAGTAGCTGTGCACAGGCTTTTAGGTTGTCCACTGCACCACATCAACTGTATAATCGGTCAACTAGGGCTATAATTGGACCATGTGTGGACAATGTGCAACAGGGTGTATACACATCCCATGTACTGTGTGGCTACATGTCTCTGGCCATCCCCCATGGCCATGTGTGCACATGTGGTGGCCATTGTGTGTGATGGGCATCTTCTCCACATGTCTGTGTGGTCCCATATGATATACACCCATATATGTCAGATATGTCACATTCCACAGGTCTATGCAGACAACGGGTTGTATGTTTGGTATGTGGGGTATAGGTCATGTGATAGTGTGACAATATTGCAGACAGGGCACTACATGTCTGGGACATGTCTGGTGGCACATCACAGTGTGTGCACCCGATGCAGGGGCATATGACACAATGGTGACACTTGTGGGCTGCCCATATCACAGCTCACTGTGGGGTACTGTGTGCGTACCACACATGTTGTTCCAATGCATACTACATATGCCTCCATTGTAGAACACCTCCACCGTTGTATGCACAGCTGACCACACATGTTGCAATGACATGTACTCTGGTTTCAAGTCTGTGTATCATTATGTTTGCATATATTGCACATGGGTGGTGATTGTGAATGCATGTTGGTGTGACCTGCATATCATGACTGGAACAAACATCAGGTGTGCAAGTGTTAACTGGCCACATGGCAAATAGATCTACACTGTAACATGCCTGATACTGATGACAGTCTCACCTGCAATGGACCCATGTCTGTGCGGCATGCCAGAGGTACCTGTATAGGGGTGACACACCAGTATGTACATTATCCATGACTGTATGACAGCCACAGGTTGCACTGTGCATGTGCACACATTCACCTGTGTAATAGCATATAGTATGCACATGTGTGCATACACAACGTAGCATACTGTACTATGCAGCATGTGTGTCCACATACCTGGCATATGTTGTTACTTTACATTATGTACAGTGACACATGCAACTATATGGGATATAATAGCCATATGTGCATTACTGACTTACCAGGCAACTCCAGGCTCATTGGTTGGGAGACACCCACCTCCACGATGGCAGCTAGTGTTTCTGGATGCTGTTCCCTGGGTGTCCCCAGACTGGCCAGTAGCTCCTCGGTGTGTGTGAGTGGGGGCTGGGATGGTGGCCCACCACCTGTTCCACCTTGTTCCCCTGGCAATTGCAGTGGCACACTGTTTTGCATGTCGTATCAGGTCCGTGCAGTGTCTGCGCACCTGCTGGTAGGTGCGGTTATGGCCACCCACATCATTCACCCTCCTGCGTAGATCCTGCCACAGGTCATCCCACTGCTGGGCATGCTGTGGCACATGGCTGAACAACAAGTCATAGTTGTCATGGAGCAGTGGTATGAGGACATCATCCTCCTGGCGGGTGTATGCTGGGAGGTGTGTATGGGGCATTATCTGTAAAACATAATGATGGTGACAGGTCACAGTTTCAGAGATGTACAGAGATACTGCTGCACATACATTTCTATGACATCTACTGCATCTGCACAGTTATCTTTGCAAAGCACCATGACACTGACACGATTGACGTGTTTGTGTCACACATGTCACGCCCATTATGCATTGGATATCATCACCATATATGTGTGGCGCCTCATTGCAGTGTTCATACTCCATGTAAATGCTGTCTTGCTGTGGGCATGTCTATCTGCCTGCACTTGTGTTCTTACCCATCTGCACATGCCTCGATGTGTCCACGGGACTACTGTTGACCTGGATGCTGTGTATATGTCACATATCAACACAGACACAGCCAGAATGGACTTGAGCAGTGACAATGCACACATACGCATGGACACCTGTACATGCATGTGTTTTGCCATATACATCTACACAGCACTGTACAACTGTTCAACATCCTGACACGGATCGCCTGTATTACACATGTGATAGACATGGGACAATGGATAGTCAGATGACATTCGCAGGGTTGGTCATCAACCATAGCATGTGCGGGCATGGTTTCCACGCTGTTACAGACAGCCATTGTGCCACCGCAAGCTGCATCAGTGCCACATTACTGATCCAGTCAGTTGATAGTACATCTACCATGCGGCCATCACACCATGTATGACTGGGATGACATCTGCAGCTTTGATGGACAGGCTTGATGGTATGGCGGGAGTATGTCACATGTATGGCACAGGGATCTGTCCAGCCTGTGGTGATCCTAGTATTGGAATGGTGGCTGTCCATGACATATGTCATATAGATCAGGATATGGACATGTAGCATGTCCATCATCATGGTGTAGCAAATGTCCTTCTGCAAGGTAGACGGCATGCTGCATAGTGGAGGTTTGGATTGTGAAGGCTGTTCTCACACATCCATGCATTGCCATTACCCCTTACAGGTGGTATGTGATCCAATATTGATCACCACAGTGCTGTATATGCCTGGCCAGTGATCTCCGTGCTCATGGATGGCACCCTGACATGACATGGGTACCCCAGATGACTACCTAAGGGGCCTGGAGATGTGACCATGTTGGGGGTACACTGCACAGCACCATCCCTTACACAGTGTCCATAATGTTGACCACAGCCTAGGTAGCAGTTTATGGGTACAGGGATGTTCACCTAGCGGTGACACTGCTGGTATCATCCATCAGACTGTGCACATATGTGACACACTTCACACACACAGCCCATTCTGTATGTTGTTCACAACACTGACACAGCTAAACTGATAGGCCATGGCCATTCACAGCCTCACATACACAGATGCCTAACATTTGTCTGTGTGGTATGGGCTACAATGAGGGTGGGGTACAACACATTAACCCTTTTCTACTGTATCTGGCACAGATGTGCTATGCACATGTCACTGTTTCACCTTTTGTAGTTGTGGGTCTGTCAACAGGCCGCTGGTGGAACACACCTGTGACATGCAAAGGTATTTGTAATCAGATATCCGTGCTATCTTGTACATCTGTACTGCTAACATCTACAGTGCTAATGGTTCATGGACATGCACACCATACTCAGCAGGGTTATAGTGCGGTGCCACCCTAAATGACTGTCATCACCTCTTGTGGGTTGATATTATCCAAAACCCTATCTGTATTGTATGGTCATGCTAGGCACTTGTTCGGAACATGTGAGCATGTCATGAGCTACTGATTACTATAGCGCCCATTCCACACCACTTCCCACAGGTACACTGGCTGTCCTACACTTCCCAGCTTGCTTAAGGTACGACAGCTGTTGTACACACGTAACGCACATATCCTGTGGGACATGGTTGTATATGCAGGCATGTCCAACTGTCACATACCAGTGTTACTGCCTGTCTATATGAGGGATATGTCATACATGTGGCAATAGAGCAATTGTGTCATGTACACTTTCAATGCTCACTTCCCAACATACGGCACTATAGCCTGTAGGGGATGCACGTCTGCAGCCGTGTTGGGCCATAGCTCTCAGGTGTACCTTGTTACAGGGAACGTACCTCATTTGGGGTTCTAAAAGGTGCATGTTCCTCAAGGTTCCACATTGGAAGGGTACGTCACACATTCATTGTTGTACATAGTTTACCTGCTAGCCATGGCTAGATAGATGAAAATCATATTAATTCATTGGAATATCTGTTTTATACATAAGACCAGCCTATTTTAGCCATCATATGCCCTTCCTAGTTGACACTGTTAGTAAGCCAGTTATAAGTGTTCCATGTTTCACCCATTTGTCACACTGTATGAGGGCTAATGTTCCTCATTTTGGGGACAGGAGGATGACAGCTATGGCTGGGGGTAATGCTGTCGCTAACTCTGACTGCACCTGACAGTCATTTGGTGATGTGTAACATTCGCAACACACCCCACCCATCACATTGTCTCGCATAATCTACACCACTGGCCACACCTACGAGGACAACCTGTGCAGTACGTCTCCATACTCACTGTAGGCACCAGAGGTCGCCCCCATCATGTAAGACAACATCACCAGCTTATAGCCCACAGACTCATGTGTGCCCACTACATACAGCCAATAGTGTGTTATAACATTTAGAAAACACCAGTCACAGCTGACTCTGTAGGGTGTCACACTGCAGTTCCACACAGCAGGCTACACAGGGCGTTAGTCGCTTACATCTTGCTGTCGGGTAACTGCTTCTGCAACATAACCTATGCACCAATGCCACACCTCACCAGGTATGATATGTCTGTCATTCGCCATGTTAGTGTGACTGCCCCGTGATGCCACTTCACAGACTACGTGTGCAGGGACATGCAATAGCTTACCAGTCTTATAGCCCTGAGGGTGTGGGCCTAGCCCTGGGGAGTATTTTGCATTCGTCCAGACACAATACCACTGTACAGTGACCAACTGTGTCACTGTGACAGTTGCCTATGCTCCTATTGTCATTCCACAAGCATGTGGTATCTGTCCGCTATGACTGTCCTGGTCAAACACAATGCTGTGGCACAGATGACTTGCACCTGTCGGCCCTGGGAGTACAGCTCACATGCTAGGCTCTTGCTGCTTCTATACTGCCTGTCCTGCACAGCTTCCTATAACTGTCACCGGCAGGGCGGTAACTGGCATGCGCGACATAGGGTCATGTGACACATTGCTTGCATCTTCCCCTGTGACACACGCAGGCAAGGCACACCTTATAATGCACCACTCCAACATCTCTGCAGTGACTGGGACCCGCCTGTAGGCTCTGCAGAGCACACCTGCAATGACAGGTTATAGACAGACCATACCTTCCAGGCACATACCTGGACCGGCACACCCACAGCTGAGGGGTTCCCATATCCTACTATGTTGTCACACATCCTGGCAAGTTGCTTAGCACAATGCATCAGAGGTGCTCCACATGCAACTAACTGTGTCTGGGACCGCTATACACATTGTAACAAGTGACAGAGTCAACATCATACCCCACGGGTAACATACCTTCTATGGTGGTATAGTGGACAGTGGGCCTCAGCTACTACTGATGTGTGACTGACACTACCCCACACTTCACTGGGATAGCCACTCATGTACCAACACATCCATGAGTCATACCCTCCACTCAGCTGGATCAACACATACACACCACCTCCAGGACCTACATTACCCTTGGCATGGACACTACCACCATGTGACTGATGTTACACACCTGGGGTTATCCCCTCATTGGTGGATTCCGAACATATGCTAATCTACCGTGTTAGCCACATCCCGGAAACACACCCATCACAGCATACACAGTACATGTGTACTACTACACCTACTACAGACGTCTGCTGACAGTGGTTGTTGACATCATGACAACCGTGCAGATGGACAATGCACATACAAATGCTGACACATACCCCAGTGCACTTAATTAGCATGTACACAACTGCATGGATCATGCTATTCCACACAGAGCCATGATGGTACACACCAGATAACAGACGCCACTCTGGTGGTCATGTTCCACGGACATATGATGTACAACAACAGGTGTAGGCTGTTGCACAGTGGTGTACATTCCCATGTGTGGGGTGGCTCACTGGTCAGCCATGGTGGGGCCACAGGGTCCCTCATCACATACTCCCAGACTAGCTACGTAAACATGACTGCCACACATTCTGGGGTGTACCACCAGGCATTATGGTGGTATGTCAGTATTCGATGGCAACACCCACATCTGCTGTCACATACAACAGTCACTCAGGAACATTGCAGACCCAGGTATTTTTGGCAACATGCTGGAGGATGGATTCAATGCTGACAGTACACCCTCTCACTCACTACAGGGACGCAATCCATACATGAACATTGTGGTGTCCCTGTGGTCACACCTACACAGTACTGACCTACACTCTATGTGCCCTGGGACACTGGCCCCATGTCACCTTCCAACGTCCCAGGCTGTGATGTCCACCAACCTCCGAATTACATGTCTCACCACTAGGCCACCATATTTGTTTCAGACATTGTAGACCATGAATGGCACACGGCAGCATTTATCACACTACACACAGATGGCACCGCATTGCACGAGTGGGACTATAGTCCTACACACCTGACTGGGCTGTTCCGCATGGCTATGGGGCACATCATCAGGGACGTCATTCTCAGAGACATTGTTGGTCTCCTGTCCTCTGCTGCCACCCGGGTTGGGATTGTTAAGGCCAGAGCATGGCCCTTACCCATGGTGGACTCCTTTCATACAGTTACCAGGGCAGTTGCTGAAGGTACGGGAGTCCACACATCCTACATTGTCCTCTCATTGCCTTTCAGCACCATTCCCCATTCTGGTATTGACAACATACACATCCACCTGCACATCGTACCCTGTTTCTCACGATGTTATGCTATGTGGCTCATGGACAGGACACACAGTGAGGCCAGCATACCATAGTACCTACTACATGTCGGGTACTTTGGCATACCACAGTCCTCAGTCATAGGGCCCTTCATGTTATGTATATGCTTCCCTGTGGAACAGGCTGGCACAGGGGACTTTCCCTGCCTGGCTTTAGAACCCCTACATACCAAGCGCCATGACTGCTCCACCAGCTGATACTGACTCCAACCATATGGATGTCGCTGTGACATATACATAATATGACTATCATGGCAGCAAGCTGCACGACACAAGGTGCATGCACATCACCTTTGCATTACACCATTCACCCACTGACTATCACATGGATGGTGGTCCCCTACATACATATCAAATTGTACATGTTTGCAGTACTCACATATGTCGCACCCACTCCTGTGGTTACCGTATTGCCACTGTAGCATGGAAATCCTCCTACGTGGCCACACCTATCTGTACTGGGTGTGTAACTGGTACATAGGCACCCATTGTACCTCTGAACACATGACATCTACACGCATTCAAGGGTACACCACCCCATTTAGGGTGTACCTTACACAACATAGGACTGGTATGACCAGACAGGAGGAGAAGGTAACCACAAACACTATGGACCCAGTCTCACATATTACCATCACAACCTCAAATCATACACATAAACACACAAAGACATACTCGGAGGCTCTAATCAAAAATCTACCAAAACAGCAGAGGCCACCAAAGCAGACACCCAAACAACTACCACCTCAGAACACAACACCTGAAACACATAGACCACACAGTCAGTGTGTCAAGCAGTCACAGCCCTTAAGGCCAAACACAATGCCAGACACACTAGTCATTGGTGACTCCATAGTCAGACACACTGATGTCCCGCTCACCAGACTGAGTAAGGAGAAGGTCACAGTAAGCTGCCTGTCGGGTGCTAGAATCCGCCACATAACGCATGCACTCAGGTCTCTCAACAGCAGGTACAAGTACGACTCAGTCATTGTCCACGCTGGTGTTAACGACCTGAGACGTACCTCCATGGACTACATGAAAAGAGACATAGAGGAGCTCTCTGATTATGTAGCCCAAGCAGGTATGACCCTGACCTTGAGCAGTATCCTACCTTCACCAAGAATGATGCCACAATACAGAGATAAGATGATCAGCTTTAACAATTGGCTTAAACTCTGGTGTTATTCAAAGGGGATCCAATGTCTGTCTGCCTGGGATGACATGCTGGACAAGCCATGCTGCTTCGCAAGGGACGGCTTGCACTTGTCACCCCTGGGATTCCAGATTTTGGCAAAGGCTCTTGCCACCCCCATAGTGCCTTTTTTAGGCAAGGCTCAAATTCTAAACCTACCACCCTAGAACAAAACAAAGAAAAAAAACTAAGGGTAATGCTGCTCAATGCCAGAAGTCTCAACCTCAAGATGCATGCACTCGAGGCCCTTCTCAGTATGGAGAACATGGATGTCTGTGCTGTGACAGAAACCTGGTTCAAGGCTCCTGAGAGCACCCCAGCACTATCAGGTTTTACCTCATATCATGCATTCTGGCCCCAAAACCCGGACAATACCAAGAAAGGAGGAGGGGTATCCATATTCATCAAGGACACCCACACCTCAAGATTGGTGGCATCGCACGATGCATCGGAAACCATCCAGGTGCAATTAACCATAGGCAAGACTGCTCTGCAATTTGTAGCATGCTACAGGCCACCCTCGCAAACTCAGGAACCTCATATAGCCTTCCTGAAAACACTGGAGGGGATAAATGTATCTCCGAACACCATCATACTAGGTGACTTCAACTACCCTAATATAGACTGGGAACACTACTCAAGCCCAAACACTCTAGCCCAAAAGTTCCTGGAATTCATAAACTCAAATGCCATGGAACAACTAGTCACCATCCCCACAAGAGGAGAAAAGATACTTGATCTCATCATCACGAACATGGGAGGACAATGTTCAACGCCGAAGTATACCCCTCACTGGTGAGATCTGATCACAAACTAATCTCGCTGGAGGTCCTCATCCGCCCCACCGAAATGAAAAGACCACAGTAAAGAACTTCTCGAAGCCGACTTCACACTTCTAAAGACTAGTGTGGTCTCCTTTAAGGCCCTGAGCGGCGGTTAACATTACTCAAACCGCTGAATCACTTACAAATGCCTTCTACCAGCACCTGCAGGACTGCATGGATCAGGCAATCCCAAGCAAAACAAAGACTCTTTGTACCAAAGGCAAGCGTCCAGTCTGGTGGACCCCAGCCATAAACAAACTCTACAACAAAAGGAGAAAGCTACTACAAGATAGAGCAAAATCCTTAAAGGTAAGACACCGCTGATCACTATAAGTAAAAAGCTAAGAGCTCTCATAAAATCATCCAAAGCTAATTTTGAGAAAGAAATAGCTAAGGACTCTAAAGACAACCATAAGGCATTCTTTAGCTATGTCAGAAACCTAGGAGGAAACTCCCAGATATGCTCAGAATTAGTTCAAAATGATGTGAAGATTACTGATCCTACAGACATTGCCAACATACTGGCTGACAGGTTCAGTGCAAACTTCGCCCCCTCCCCTAAAGGAGAGATATCTATACCAAATGATTGTAGCCCCCCAAACATCTCTAACGCCCAGGTGAGAACTGCTCTCTCCAAGGCAAAGAACACAGCATCCATGGGACCTGATGGTGTCCCCGGCTGTGTGCTCCATGAACTCAACGAGGAATAAAACCCACAGTTAGGACAGCTGTTTAATCTTAGTCTCACCTCTGGATACGTACCCAGGGAGTGGCGCACAGCGACTGTGGTCCCACTCCATAAAGGCGGTGCCTCCACCGACCCTGGAAATTACCGTCCCATTAGCTTGACAAGCCTTATCTGCAAAGCCATGGAGAGGATCATAATGGATCTCATAAATAAAGACATAGGGAACTTGCAGACTTTGGATCCAACCCAGTTTGGCTTTGTCAAAGGCAGATCATGCCTTTTAAACTTGGTTGACTTTTTCAAACAGTCACCAAGGCCATTGACGAGGAAAGGCAGTCCATACAGCCTACCTAGACCTGGCGAAGGCTTTGATACAATACCTCACTCGGGTATCATTGAAAAACTCATCAACTTAAATGTAAACCCATACATTACAAGATGGGTTGCAAACTGGCTGAGTGACAGAACCCACAGGGTCAGAGTTGCTGGCCATGTCAGACTCAAAGCCTGTCACAAGTGGTGTCCCACAGGGCTCAGTCCTGGGCCCACTCTTGTTTGGCATCTACTTTTCTGAAGTACAAGCAAACACAGGAGGGTTATGGCTGACAAAGTTTGCAGATGACTGCAAACTGGCGCCGTAGTTGAAAACACATCCAACACAGATATCCTTCAGAAGGGTCTCACAGAAACGGATAACTGGTGCCAGAGCCATGGCCTAAAGCTAAATGCCAAGAAATGCATAGTCATACCCTTCGGGAAAAATAAGGTTACCCCTAGCTACCATATAGGTGGCAATCCCCTGAACACAGAAGAAGTTATTAGGGACTTGGGAACCCAGGTTGACAGTAGCCTTTCATTCGACACTCATATTCCTAAAGTAGTTAGGAAGACCTTCTACATTGCCCACCTTATCATGAAGGGATTCACATCTAGATCAAGGGAAGTCATAGTCTCCCTATACTGATCACTCATCAGACCAATGATCAAGTACAATGCCCCATTCAGAATGTATCTGACCCGACACTTGCAGCAGCTGGAGAGGCCACAAAAGTTCCTCACCAAAAGGATAAAGGGTCTCAAAAATCTGTCTTATGCTGCCCGACTGAAAGAACTCCAGTTATATTCAGTTGCTTACCGCTTGCTCAGAGGTGACCTATGCCTGACATACAAGGCCATGTCAAACCCAGATTTGATGAACATGCTTCATCTCAAAAAATCTAGATCCCTCAGAGCCACAAGGGCAGGAGACTTAAACCTCGACACGGTTATTAATAGGACGTGCTGGAGGGATAGATTCATCACTCAAAGACTCCCTATGCTGTGGAACAAAATCCCAGTTTATGTGAGGCAGAGCACCTCGCTGACCTTGTTCAAGAGGAATCTTGACCAATGGATGGGAGATCGCAGATACACCCCAGGGGTTACCTCAGTGCCACTGCTCGACAGAGGCACAGCAAAATAATGGGCATAGTTTCTCCAAACTAAAGGGGTGGCGTAAGCCACAAAACTATGGGCTAGGCTTATAAATGCCCTCGGGCAGATAGCCTAGTATGAACCTATGAACCTATGAACCTATGAACAGCTACAGCTTTACATGCCACAACATTGACACACCATGACGTTTTGGCCGTGTCGATTTGCAGCTGCACTGCGGACACCACATCTGTACACATTTGCATACTACATACTCAGGGGTGACCTCTGTTGATCAGACAGGACCCATGTCCACAACATTATTGATGGATATACTCCTCATACGCAACATAAGCAGAGGCCACTGTGAGCAACATGCTCATGGATATGTGCACACATACCACATCAAGTGGGATGGGCTTCTGGGTTACATTCCCAGACCAGACACTCACCATGCTGTGGAACATAAGTCCTCAGTACATCACGCAGGGACACTCAGTAGCACTGTTCATGTGATACCTCCCTTGGTGGTTGGGAGACACATGTAGGCCTGGGATCACTGCAGTGGCTGTACTGTGCAGTGGTGCAGGTGATGCCTGGCTCTGCTCTTAACAGGGCACTACCCTGGAGAGGTGTCACTAGTGTGAACACTGTAGTTGTGCTTACACATGGACTTGACAGACTGCATAGTACCCCACTATGCACCTGTGCAGCTATTACTTGTCCTTTGTGCATGGTTACTTGGTAGCTCTTCCATTTAGATTAGCTATCATGCTATTACTATGTCCCATACCTACAAGCCATATGTATCCTGTTATTGTACATACCGATAGACGGTACCTGTGGTATGCATGTTATGCCTGTTATGCTGTGTTGAATATCTGTCATATCTACCTATAATACTATACATTACACATATTTCACATAGTATCCCATGATGCAAAGCATACTTGCTCAGCGGGACCACATTACATAGGTCACTAACGTTATTTGCCCATACACATGCGTGCTGTGACAGTAGATCAACATATACTATCCCCTGCTATGGCACGTCCTTGTTGGACATACCCTACCACTGATGGCAGGTTGTATGGCATTGTTCTGTGTAATGGCCTCATGTAGCATCCCTTCTGGTGTCTGTGCTATGTACCTTGTGTCCCACTGCTGGAAGCACAGATTCTACAAGTGTTAGTATGCTCAGCAAGACATCACTACATAAATACCTTTCCCCACTTTATGCATTGCGGACACATTTAATTAATGCAAACCAGGCTATACATACAGTAAAACTAATTAATACAGATCATGCTATACATAACCTTACATATTGGGCATTCTACATACCTTGTCGTCATTACGGCATTTCGATTCTATCTCTCTCACAGTGTTTTCAATGTTTTTGGTATGAGCATACGGTTTGAATGTCTGGCAAGTCATCCTTATATACGTCGATACCTGAAACATGTGGATTCTTCCCACCAATTGGTGTTCCTGAGTGACTAATTACTTGCATATCAGCTGTGCAGCTACTCCATTCACCAATTACACAGTGACAGTGGGGTATAATTGGATTCTCCACTTGGGCGTTGCCTATTTGCCCTACCTTCGGGGAGACGGTCTGTATTGTGTTTTGTTATGTGTAACTGCAACTGCTATGCATGGAGACAAGTATAGTTTGGATTCATGTCCCCCGTGGATTGTGTGTGACAGGCAGAGTATTTGGTTCAACATGTGGGCGTACCTGTCATCCCGATGTCTGATAACGGAGTATTGCAATCAATACCTGTAACATGGCTGTTTGTTCCATTATACTATGCCTGCAATTTTACATGTCGCCTTTAATTGTGTCTCCCACACGGTATGTTGAGGGTTCTGCAGATGTAATTGACTGACTGGATGTATGTGCTGCTATTACAGTTTGTATTGCTTTAGTTTCTAGTGTGGGGGATGTCGGTGGTTGTACGTAACATATACAATTTGTGGGTCTTGCATTTCTACATAATCCGTATATATGTGTGTGGGCTCCATCCCTGATTAGAGAGCTAACAGTTAGTAGACTTATGTTACGGGATTGTACTTTGGGCCATTGTTAATTGGTTTCTATATCATCTGCAGGTGAGCTTGCTACTTGTATACCTCCGTAATTGCAGCGATATATCAGGGGATATGTGTAGGTGACAGCTATCCCTTGTATTTCTGTCCCAGATATTTGCAGTCATTGTGGTTGTGTTGTTAAAAGAGCCTGTTTGCCATTGGTTGCCACCTTATCATATGGTCATTGTTGGACACTTGCGGGACACAAAGCGGTGTTTACAGGCCAACACGTGGCCACGGTCAGTACACAGGTAGCAAATACTTTTATCCTCACTACATACCTATTGTTGTGTGACTTTGGATACCTATCATATTGCATGTGACATTTAAGTTTCTTACATACAGGCATGACTATTAAATACGACTGTTACATTATATATGGGACATATTTATGTCCTACCATCTCGGACATTTGCCCTTTGTACTGTTTTATGTCAGGACACACCTGCCCAGGGTGGGGATGTCCCTCCTACTGTGGTACAGGTAGTAACCATATGCCTATGTCTAGCTATACCCACACCTACCATACTGGTCTGCCTCTGACTTGGCACCAACATACACATGTTGCGGACACACACACATTACAGTCACACAGAAATGCACACGGCAACCTCGACGCACACTTACACAGACCAAAGCACTCACAGACTCAGTTGAACACAGTAACTATGTGGACCGTGACACCGTCAGCGGTGACTAACCGTCCCTTCATATCATCATACTATTACTCGCGGATGTACTGTTCCAGTACTGTGTTCTTTCAGTCTTTCAGCCTCGTGGTTACGCATGTCGGTATGTTACACATTCCTTGGTTGGAGGTATCCTATTTATTTGTACCTCCATGATGTTATGAATGTCGTTGGTCTATCTATCATATTTGCAGATATTGCTGAATCCATCTATATCACCATATATCCCTCTGTTGCCCTTTCTATCTGTATCATATATATGCATATGTGTACATATATATATATATATATATATATATATATATATCTATCTATATATATATATATATATATATATCTATATATATATATATATATATATATCTGGCGGGGAACATGACAGGCACACAGCACCACCATATGCTGTAGGACCCATGTACTGTTCAGGTGTTGGCATTCTGTGTTGCACTGGCTGTTGTGTTTACAATGTTTGAGGGCTGCCTATGTAGGAGTCACACATTGGGCCACCTATACATTACGATTTACAGGTGGTCATGTTTGTGTGCCATCCATTTTACTGTGTGTGCAGATGGAGAGGTGTCAGTCTGTAGGGGCCTACATGGTCAGAGTATGTGCTATACGTTCCCTCTTTGCCAAGGCGTAGGCATGTTGGACATGCCTCCGTCTGCCTACTGGGGCTGGCACAGTGTGTTCATGGTCTGAATCCCTCTGTGCCTGTACTGGCATTGGCAATTGCAGTGGGCTATGAGGGCCTTCAGCATTTTGTCCCCGCTGCAGCTGCTTCCGCAGGATCATATTATGTAGCATGGCACATACTATGACGATGTGGGCACACGTGCCTGGAGAGTACTGCAAGGCTCCACCAGATGTATCCAAGCACCGGAACCGTGATTTCAGCATCCCGAACACACGCTCTATGATGATTCTGGTTTGTGCGTGTGCCTCATTATGGCGTTCTTGCATGGGTGTGTGTGCATTTCTGATGGGAGTCATCATCCACGGCTCCAGTGCATAGCCAGCATCCCCCACGAGATGGCCATGTGGGATGTCCCCCCTGACAAATACCTGATACAGCTGTGAGGCATGCCAGATATGGGAGTCATGGTAGCTTCCAGGGCTGCCAGCATACACATCCATGATAATGCCCTGGGCATTGCACACGACCTGGCAGTTGATGGAGTGGAATCCCTTGTGGTTTATGTAGCGCATACCCAGCTCACCAGGTGGTGACTTGATTTGTATGTGCGTGCAGTCTATCGCACCCAGTACCTTCAGGTATTGTGCCACACGGTGGAAGTGACGCATATTGCTGGCCAACTCCTCCTGAGTTCTGGGGAAGTATATCTGCTCATTAGCATTTGGTAACATGGCATCCAGGAACTGGTGTAGTACCCTGGATGCTGATGCCTGTGAGATACCCATTATATCTCCAGTTGGCCTTTGAAAGGTACCTGTGGCCATTATTCGCAGGCTTACACATACCTTCGTGTCCACTGGTATGGGTTCCCCTCTGTTGTTTCTGGTTCTCAGGCGTGGCCGGCACAGCTCCAATATTTGCTGTAAGATGTCTCTGTCCACCCTGTAATGCTCTACTATCTCCAGGTCATGCAGCCCCGGGTAAGTTACCCTTGGTCTGAACACTCTCCTTCTCCTCCGAGGCCTGCGGTGGTTGTCAGTATCATCCTCAACAACACCGTCAGTCTCTGACACATGCTGATGAATCACAGCTATGGCAGCTCTCAACATGTACATTTTAAAAGTTCTCCGTGTGTTTACACCTATGGTGTGGTGTTTGGGAATACACAGGTGTGTGTTGGGCGCTTACACACTTTATACTATTGTGCTGTGAACACCGATGATGTCATAGGGTGTGTATGTACGTTCGTAGCTACGGGTTACGTTATGTGTTTTACTGCCGGGACTACTATTGTGGTGCCTTTGGTGTTGAATTACATTTGCCTGCCGTGGATTACCTCTTGACCTTCCCTTTACATTTCTGCGCATTGCACCTACCATTTTCTGGCATGCATCCTGCAGCCTACTTTCATTTGTGCTTTCCTGGACCTGGCGTATCTTGCGTTATGTGTGCTACTGCCGGTCTGCTGTCAGTTTGCTTTGCTCTGCTGTGTCAGGTCTCCTATCTTTGCAATCCAATACCTCCCCTCCTTTCTTTGCATTCACATGCCTCCCCTATCCTGTTTTGCAGGTTT
Organism: Protopterus annectens; assembly: GCF_019279795.1. Lineage (NCBI taxonomy): Eukaryota > Metazoa > Chordata > Ceratodontiformes > Protopteridae > Protopterus > Protopterus annectens. The sequence continues at coordinate 1,040,606,972 of NC_056725.1, forward strand.
CTGCAACTGGACTTGTCAGCTGCCGTCGATTGGCCTTCGTGGGTTGATTGGTGTTGATTGCTCATTAGTACTCCAATTACCCTACTTCCGCATTTCCTTCTTTTCTTCCCCTGTCCTTCCTGCTTATGCTATTGTTTGTGGCGCATGCGTCTGATTACTGGGTTTCGGGCACGTTTCCATCCTCGTACACATGCGCTTTTGGCCACCATGTGTGCTCTCAGCTAAACGATTCCTCCCCACCCCTGTCCTGCAGCTTTGCTTAGCAACGGACAGGCCAGATTTGCACTGCTCCAATGTGCTTAGTGCTACGGTGGCACACCCCTCTGCTGATGTCATGTATCTTCTCTGAGCCACTGTTCAGTTTTATACTGCTGCGCCGTATGGTACAACCTTCATCCGGCGGGACATTTGCGATTCAGTATTATCTGCCTCATTTGCACGGCATTGACTACTAATTCATAGTTACCGCGCCGAACACTATCGCAAGCCCTTAGCAACCCTTCCACCTTGGTTGTGGTGTTCCATGCCTACCATTGTGTATTATGCTGTAAACCTGATTTCTATTATGTTGCGATTTTATGACATTTTTATATTATTTCTTTATGTTACAGCTTCCGCACACATGCCCTGCGGTTCTGCTGTGCGTTACTGTGGACATGACATTAAATGTTGTTATATAGGCATTGTGCATCTTTTCTTATGCCATTGGCTGTGTATTTCGCCATTGGCATATGTTCACGTTGTGATACCTGGGTCTGGCCCTCTTCCATAGCTCCGATGTTATGTTTGGGAAAATGTAAACCGTGTTTTTTGGTTTACATTTCCGTGGGCTTACGCTACACCTGCACCACTTCATGAATCACTATATGCCTTCATTTTCATGGTGCAACACTGCACATGGGGTGATTTGCATACCTACGCCGGGGGCTGCGCAGATGTGGGGTACGCCGGTAGTGCACGTGGAATTGGATCATACCTGAATCGCTCGGTGGCCATATTTGGCGTTATAACGCCTACGCTATGCATGCGCCTGGCGCAAGCTTCATGAATCCCGGGGATAGTAAATAGGAGATATGTTTCCAAAATTTATAGAAAACCTACATATCACAACTCCTATTTACATTTCTCTAGTGCACACCCTTACAGGCAAAAACATTCAATAGTGAAAGGTCAACTCATTTTTGCTGCAAGGATGTGTACTAATGAAGATGACTTTAATTCTGAATGTCAACTCTTAAGAGACATGTTTTGCAATAGAGGATACCCGATTAGTTTAATAAATGACTTAACTGAAGAAATTGTAAACAAATGGAGTAGAGGTATAGTTCAACCACTCTTGACCTCAACTTCCATTGTCATTGATGTTAACCTGGTAGAGTCACCTCCTAGCCAGGTTGCCATTCGAACTACACAGTCACCAAACAGTGACTTGGTTACCTTTATAAAACCTTTAATGACTCAGCAAACTAGGGAGACCTCTTTATGCAATACTTTTATAACCACCTTTAGTAAAGACAGTGACCAACTTAGATTAATTCTCCACAAAAATTGGAGTTTTCTTTATAAAGACTCTTCTCTAGTTGACAGAATTGGCCAGTCACCCAGTATTGTTTATAGAAGAGGTACTAATTTAAAAAGTTTTTTTGAAATTAAAAGCACTAAACCTACTTCTAGACTTACTGGAACCTTTATGTGTGGAGCATGTAGGATGTGTAAATACATAAAAACAGGTAATTCCTTTAGAGTATTGAACACATGTAAATTTTACATCAACCATAAGTTGAATTGTGAGTCCAAGAATGTTGTTTGCTTAGCTTCCTGTACCTTATGTCCAGCTTTCTATATAGGGAAAACGGACAGGAAGCTTTGTGATTGAATTTACGAACACTCTTATGCGATTAGCAAAAATAAAACAGAAAATGCTTTAGCAAAACATGCTTCATTAAATGGTGGACATAGTTTTATGTTCCAAGCTATTGACCAGGTACTTCCTGACATCAGAGGTGGCCCATATTCAGTACTATTAGAGGTATGAGAACTAGAATGGCAGTTAGCACTTAATGCTTTCTGCTTGCCTGGTTTGAATGAGAATTGTAATATTTCATGTTTGATTAAATTAAGAAATCTTACACAATAGTGTATTTTTAAATTTTTACTAATGACATTAATATAATCCTTGTATATTGTGTACTGATTGCATACACACTTTTTATTTGAGGTAGTATGTAAGTTTTAAGATTTACTTTAATAGTGTTTGAATTATTGTGCTCTGCTCCTTTAATTCATTGCTGCTATTAGTCACATGACTTAATGCTACATGGTTTAAATACTGTAGAAACTGTGTAACTGCTGTTTGCCTGTGTGTCTGAAGAAGTTACTTTACTCAAACTGACGAAAAAGTGAGAAAATTTTTTATTAAATTGACTTTACGTTAAAAGAAACTCCGGGATTCATGAATCTTGCGCCAGGCACACGCATAGCGTAGGCGTTATAACGTCAAATACGGCCGCCGAGTGATTCAGGTACGATCCAATTCCACGTGCACTACTGGCGTACGCCAGATCTGCGCAGCCCCAGGCGTAGGTATGCTAATCACCCTATGTGCAGTGTGTCACCATGCAAATGAAGGCATATAGCGATTCACGAAGTGGTGCAGGCGTAGCATAAGCCCACGGCAATGTAAACCAAAAAAAACAGTTTGCATTTTCCCAAACATAACATCGGAGTAATGGAAGAGTGTCAGACCCAGGTATCACAATGTTAACATATGCCAATGGCGAAATACACAGACAATGGCATAAGAAAAGCTGCACAACACGTAAATAACAACTTAAATGTCATGTCCACAGTAACTCACATCAGAACCGCAGGACATGTGTGCGGAAGGTGCAACATAATGAAATAATATAACAATGTTATAAAATAGCATCGTAATAGAAATCAGGTTTACAGCATAATACACCATGGTATGCATAGAACACCATAACCACGGTGCAAGGGTTGCCAAGGACTCGCGGCAGTCTTCGGCGTGGTAACTATGAATTAGTAGTCAATGCCATGCAAATGAGGCAGATAATACTGAATCGCAAATGTCCTGCCGGAGTAAGGTTGTACCACACAGAGCAGCGGTAAAACACCGAGGAGTGGCTCAGAGGAAATACATGACATCTGCAGAGGGGTGTGCCACCGTAGCAGTAAGCACATTGGAGCATAGCAAACCTGGGCTGTACATCGCTAATCAAAGCTGCAGGACCGGGGTGTGGGGTAATAGTTTAGCTGAGAGCACACATTGCGTGCAAAAGTGCATGTGTACGAGGATGACAACGTTCCCGAAACCTAGTAATCTGACGCACGCCCCGCAAACAATATCGGAAACAGGAAGGTGATGTGAAGAATATAAGGAAATGTGGAAGAAGTGTAATTGGAGTACAAATGAGCAATCAACACTAATCAACCCACGAAGGCCAATCGACGGCAGCTGACAACTCTGCTTGCAGAAACCTGCAAAACGGGATAGGGGAGGCATATGAATGCAAAGAAAGTAGGGGAGCTAGCAGATTGCAAAGATAGAAGACCTGACACAGCAGAGCAAAGCAGACTGGCAGCACAATGGCAGTAGCACACAAAACGCATGATATGCCATGTCCATGAAAGTACAAATGACAGTGCTCTGCAGGATGCATGCCAGAAAATGGTAGGTGCAACGTGCAGAAATAGTAAGGGAAGGTCGAAAGGTAATCCATGGCAGGCAAAAGTAATTCAACACCAAAGGCAACACCATTGTAGTTCCATCGGTAAAACACGGAAGATAACCCTTAGATACGGCCGTACAAACACACCCTATGACATCATCGGTGTGCACAGCACAATAGTATAAAGTGTGAATGCACACAACACACAGCCGTGTATTCCCAAACACCGCACCATAGGTGTAAACACATGGGGAACTTTTAAAATGTACATGTTGGGTGCTGCCATAGCTGTGATCCATCAGCATGTGTTAGAGACAGACGGTGTTGTGGAGGAGGATGCCGACAACCACCGCAGGCCTCTGAGGAGAAGGAGAGTGTTCAGACCAAGGGTAACCTAGCAGGGGCTACATGACCTGGAGATAGTAGAGCATTACAGGGTGGACAGGGACATGTTACAGCAAATAGTGGAGCTGTGCCGGCCATGCCTGAGAGCAAGAAACAACAGAGGGGAACCCATCCCAGTGGACACAAAGGTATGAGTAAGCTTGCAAATACTGGCCACAGGTACCTTTCAAAGGCCAACTGGAGATATAATGGGCATCTCACAGGCATCAGCATCCAGGGTACTACACCAGTTCCTGGATGCCATGTTACCACATGCCAATGAGCATATATACTTCCCCAGATCTCAGGAGGATTTAGCTAGCAATATGCGCCACTTCCACCGTGTGGCACAATACCCGGAGGTACTGGGTGTGATAGACTGTACGCACATACAAATCAAGTCACCACCTGGTGAGCAGGGTAGACACTACATAAACCGCAAGGGATTCCACTCCATCAATTGCCAGGTCGTGTGCAATGCCCAGGGCATTATCATGGATGTGTGTGCTGGCAGCCCTGGAAGCTACCACGACTCCCATATCTGGCATGCCTCACAGCTGTATCAGGTATTTGTCAGGGGGGACATCCCACAAGGCCATCTTGTGGGGGATGCTGGCTATGCACTGGAGCCATGGATGATGACTCCCATCAGAAATGCACACACACACATGCAAGAATGCCATAATGAGGCACACACACGAACCAGAATAATCATAGAGCGTGTGTTCAAGATGCTGAAATCACGGTTCCGGTGCTTGGATACATCTGGTGGAGCCTTGCAGTACTCTCCATGCACATGTGCCCACATATTCATAGTATGTGCCATGCTACATAATATGATCCTGCGGAAGCAGCTGCTGCAGGGACATAATGGTGAAGGGTCACAAAGCCCACCACAATTGCCAAGGCCAGTCCAGGCACAGAGGGTTCCAGACCATGAACACACTGTGCCAGCCCCAGTAGGGAGACTGAGGCGTACCCAATATGCCTACGCCTTGGCAAAGAGGGAACGTATAGCACATACTCTGACAGCGTAGGCCCCATGGACTGACACCTCCCCACCTGCACACACAGTGAAATGGACGGCACACCAACATGACCACCTGTAAATTGTAATGTATGGGTGGCCTTATGTGTGACTCCTACATAGGCAGCCCCCAAACACTGTAAACCCAACAGCCAGTGGAACATGTAACGCTAACACCTGAACAGTACGTGAGTCCTACAGCATATGGCATTGCTGTGTGCCTGCCACGTTCGCCGCAAGATGTATATATAAATATATATATATATATATATATATATATATATATATATATATATATATATATATATATATATATATATATATATATATGTATATATATATATATGTATATATATATATATATATATATATATATCTATGTACACATATACATATATATAATACAGATAACAAAGGGAATTAGAGAGATATAAGGTGACTGAGATGTATCCAGCGATATCTGTAAATATTATAGATAGTGCAACGACAATCTGAACATCCGGGAGGTTCAAAATAATAGGATATCGCCAACCATGGAACGTGTAACATACCGATATGCATAACCGCGAGGCTGAAAGACCAACAGAACACAGTACTGTAACAGTACATGCGTGTGTAATAGTATGATGATATGAAGGGAGAGTTAGTCACCGCTGCCAGTGTTGCGGTCCACGTAGGTACTGTGTGCAATCGTCCCCGTGAGTGCCGTATATGAGTACGTGTGCATTGAGGGTGCCGTGTGCATCGCTGTGTGAGTGTAATGTGTGTGTGTCTGCAACATGTGCATGTTGGTGCCAAGTTAGAGGCAGATCAGAATATTAGGTGTAGGCATATGGTAAACTAGCCTCAGGCATATGTTCACTACTAGTCCCAGAGTAGTAGTGACAGCCTCACCCTGGCTAGGTGCGTCCTGACATAGAACGATGCAAAGTGAAAATGTTCCAGATGGTAGCACAGGAATATTCCCCATAAGAAATGTAAAAGACGTATGTAATAGTCATGCCTGTATGTACGACACTGATATGTTACATGCAATTTGATACGTTGGCAATGTCACACAGCAATAGATATGTATCGCGGAAAAAAGTATGTGCTAACTCAGTACTGACCATGGCTACGTGTTGGCCCGTAAACACCGCTGTGTGTTCCACAAGTGTCAAACAATTCCCATATGAATATGTGGCAACCACTGGCAAACAGGCTATTTCAACAACATGACCACAATGACTGCAAATATCTGGGACAGAAAGACAAGGGATAGTTGTCACGTACACATAGCCGCTGATATACCACATAAGTTACAGAGGTATACATGCATCAAGCTCACCTGCAGACGATATCGAAACCAATTAACAACAGCCCAACCTACAATCCCATAACAAAACACTATTAACTGTTAACTCTCCAAGTAGGGATGGAGAACACAGACAACTATACTGTGTATGTAGAGATGCAAGGCCCACAAACCGTATCCGTTACGTACAACCACCGATATCCCTCACTGTAGATAATAAAGGAATACAAACCGTAATAGCAGCACAAACATACAGTCAGTCAATGACATCTGCATAACAACAACATATCGCGTGGGAGACACAATTAAAGGCGGATGCATAATTGCATGCATTGTATAAAGGAAAAAAACAGCCATGTTACAGTTTTTGAATGCAATACTCCATTATCATTCATCGGCAGGACAGGTACACTGACATGTTGAACCAAATACTACACCTGTCACACACAATCCACGGGTGACATGAATTCAAAATATACTTGTCCCTATGCATAGCAGTTGCAGTTACACATAACATAACACAATACAGACCATCTCCACGAAGGTAGGGCAAATAGCCAACGCCCAGGTGGAGAATCCAATTATACCCCAGTGTCGATGCGTAATTTCTGAATGGAGTAGATGCACAGGTGATATGCACATAATTACTCACTGAGGAACAGCAATTGGCGGGAGGAATTCACATGTTGCAGGTATCGACGTATATAAGGATGACTCTCAAGATATTCAAACCGTATGCTCATACTGAAAAAGTGTCGTACTATCGAAAGTACTGAACACAAAAGGAAACGACAAAACAGTAAACTAAATGAAACGAAACACCAACAAGGTATGTAGAACACACGATATGTAAGGTTGTGTAATGCATGATCTGTATTAATAAGTTGTACTGTATGTGAATGGTGGTTGTAATTAATTACACTTGTCCATAATGCATAAAGTGGTGAAAGGTAGTTATGTAGTGATGTCTTGCTGAGCATACCAACGCTTGTAGAAACCGTGTGTACAGCAGTGGGACATTATGTACACAGCAGAGACACCACAAGGGATGCTACAGGAGGGCATTAAAGAGAACAATGCCATACCACACGCTGTTGCTGGTAGTGGATGTCCAACAAGGAAGTGCCATAGCAGGGGATAGTACATGTATGTATACTGTCACAGCACGCATGTGTATGGGCATATACCGTTGATGACATTTGTAAGGTGTGGCCGACGTGCAAGTATGCTCTGCATTAGGGGATACTATGTGAAATATGTGTAATGTATAGTTGTCTAGGTAGATATGACAGATATCCTACACAGTATCACAGGCATATCATGCATAACACAGGTATCGCCTATTGGTATGTACAATAACAGGATACATATGGCCTGTAGGTATGGGACATAGTAGTAGCATGATAGCTACTCTAAATGGAAGGGACACCAAGTAACCATGCACAAAGGACTTGTAGTAGCTGCACAGGTACATAGTGGGCTACAATGCAGTCTGGCAAGTCCATGTGCAAGCAAATGTACAGTGTACACAGTAGTGTCACCTCTCCATGGTAGTGTCCTGTGAACAGCAGAGGCAGGTGCCAACTGCACCTCTACACAATACAGCTGCTGTGGTGATACCAGGACTACATGTGTCACCCAAACAGCAAGGGAGGTATCACATGAACAGTGCTACTGTGTGTCCCTGCGGGATGTACACTGGACCTATGTTCCACAGCATGGTGTGTGTTAGGTTTGTGGATGTAACACAGAAGCACAGCCCATGCAGTGTGGTGTGTGTGAACATATCCAGGAGCATTTCGTTCACAGTGCCCACCGCAGATGTCATGTATGAGGAGTATATGCATCAATAATGTGGTTTACCTGGGCCGTGTTAGAGCAGAAGAAGACATCCCTGAGTATGTGGTATGCAGATGTGTACAGATGTGTTGTCCATAGTTCAACCGCATATGTAAACTGTCTGAGCTCAGTAAACATCATGGCATGTCAATGTTGTGCCATGTAAAGCTGTAGCTGTTGTTGAAGGTACACCATAAATGTGGTATTGTACCCTTGACTGTGTGTCGATGTGTGTAGTTCACAGGTACAATGGCTACCTATGTACCAGCATCACACACAGTACAGATAGGTGTGGCCTTGAAGAAGGATATCCATGCCACAGTGGAATACGGTAACCACAGGACTGTGTGTGACATAAGTGTGTACTGCAACCATGTACAATGTGATATGTATGTAGGGGACCACTATCCATGTGATAGTCAGTGGGTGAATGTTGTTATGCAAAGGTGATGTGCATGCACCTTGTGTTATGCATCTTGATGCCATGATACTCATATGAAGTATCTGTCACACTGACACCCGTATGGTTGGTATCAGTATGAGCTGGTGGAGCAATAATGGCGCTTGGTATGTAGGTGTTTGAAATCTAGGCATGGACAGTACTCTGTGACAGCATGTTCTGTATGTAAGCATATAGTGAACATGAGTGGCCCTATGACTGAGGACTGTGCAATGCAATATGTACCTGACATGTAGTAGGTACTATGGTATGCTGGCACCACTGTGTTTACTGCCCATGAGCCACATAGCATAACATCCTGAGACACAGGGTATGATGTGCAGGTGGATGTGTATGTTGTCAATACCAGAATGTGGAATGGTGCTGAAAGGCAATGTGAGGACAATGTATGATGTGTTGACCTCCGTACCATCATCAACTGCCCTAGCAACTGTATGACAGGTGCCCAGTATGTGTATGTGCCTTGCTGTGGCATTCACAAGCCCAACCCGGGTGCTAGGAAAGGACTGGAGGCCATCAATGTCTGTGGGAATCACGTTCCTGATGATGTGCCCCATTGCCATGCAGAATGGTCTAGTCAGGAGTGTATGACTATAGTCCCACTCGTGCAATGCAGTGCCACCTGTGTGTAGTGTGATAAATGCTGCTGTGCGGCATTCAGGGTCTACAATGTCTGACAAAAGGCTAGCAGTGAATATAGTGGCCTGGTGTGGAGACATATACTAAACAGGTTGGTGGGACATTACAGCCAGGGACATTGGAAGGTGACATTGGGCCAGTGTCCCAGGACATATTGTATGTATGTCAGTACTGTGTATGTGACCACAGGGACACTACAATGTTCATGTACGGATTGCGACCCTGTAGTGAGTGAGAGGGTGTATTGTCGGTAAGTACGCCATCGCCTGGCACGTTGCCAACATTACCTTGGTCTGCAATGTTTGGTTGACTGTTGTATATGACATCAGATGTGGATGTTGCCAAAGAATACTGACATACCACCACAATGCCTGAGGCCCCACACCGCAATGTGTGGCAGTCATGTTTAGGTAGCTAGCCTTGGAGTATGTGATGATGGACCTTGTGGACCCACCATGGCTGACAAGTGATGCACCCCACACATGTGAATGTACACCACTGTGCAACAGACTGTACCTGTGGTTGTACATCATATGTTCATGGAACATGACCACCACAGTGGCGTCTGTTATCTGGTCAGTACCGCCATGTCTCTGTGTGGAATAGCATGATTCCTGCAATTGTGTACATGCTACTGAAGTGCACTGTGGTATGTGTCGGCATATGTATGTGTAGTGTCCATCTGCTCGGGTGTCATGATATTAACAACTGCTGTCAGCAGACATCTGTAGTAGTTGTTGTAGTACACATGTTCCGTGTATGCTGTGATGGGTGTGTTTCCAGGATGTGGCTAGCAAGGTCGTGTAGCATATGTTTTGAATCCACCAAAGAGGGGATAACCCCAGGTGTGTCACACCAGTCACATGGAGGTAGTGTTCATGCTAAGGGTAGTGTAGGTATTGTATGTGTTGTGTATTGTTTTATCCAGCTCAGTGGAGTGCATGACTCAAGCATGTGTAGGTACATGGGTGTCTATCCCAGGGAAGTGTGGGTTACTGTCAGCACACATCAGTAGTAGCTGTCTGAGGCCCAATGTCCACTATAACAACACAGAAGGTATGTAACCTGTGGTGTAAAATGTCGACTCTGTCGCTTTTTACAATGTGTATAGCGGTCACAAACAGTTATCTGCACATGGAGCACCTATGATGCATTGTGCTAAGCAACTATCCAGGATGTGTGCAAAACACTGTGTGATGTGTGAACCCCTCATCTGTGGGTGTTCCGGTCCAGGTATGTGCCTGAAAGGTACAGTCCGTGTACAATCTGTCATCGCAGGTGTTCTGTGCAGAGCATAGAGGCAGGTCCCAGTCACTGCAGAGATATAGGTCCATGGTTCATAGGTTCATACTAGGCTATCTGCCCTAGGGCATTTATAAGCCTAGCCAGAGTGTGTGTGGCTTTCACCACCCCTTAGGATGAGAATACTATACCCATTAGTTTGCTGTGCCTCTGTCCAGCAGTGACACAGAGATGATTCCCAGGGTAAACCTACGATCTCCCATCCACTTGTCAAGATTTCTCTTGAACAAAGTCAGTGAGGGGCTCTGCCTCACATGGACTGGGATTCTATTCCATAGTGTAGGGAGTCTCTGGGTGATGAATCCGTCCCTCCAGCACGTCCTATTTATATCCGTGTTGAGGTTTAAGTCCCTTGCTCTCGTGGCTCTGGTGGATTTGGATTTTTTGAGGTGGAGCATGTCCATTAATTCCGGGTTGGACATGGCCTTGTACATCAGGCACAGATCACCTCTGAGGAGACGGTATGCGACTGAATAGAGCTGGCGTTTCTTCAGTCGGGCATCGTATGACATATGTTTGAGCCCCTTTATCCTTTTGGTGAGGAACTTTTGGGGTCTTTCCAACTGCTGCAGGTGTCGGGTAAGGTACATTCCGAATGGGGCATTGTACTCAATCATTGGTCTGATAAGTGAAGAGTACAGGGGTACAATGACCTCTCCAGATCTGGATGTGAATCCCTTCATGATCAGGTGGGCAATGTCGAAGGTCTTCCCAACCACTTTGGTGGACATTGGGCCAGTGTCCCAGGACATATTGTATGTATGTCAGTACTGTGTATGTGACCACAGGGACACTACGATGTTCATGTACGGATTGCAACCCTGTAGTGAGTGAGAGGGTGTATTGTCGGTAAGTACGCCATCGCCTGGCACGTTGCCAACATTACCTCGGTCTGCAATGTTTGGTTGACTGTTGTATGTGACATCAGATGTGGATGTTGCCAAAGAATACTGACATACCACCACAATGCCTGAGGCACCACACCGCAATGTGTGGCAGTCATGTTTAGGTAGCTAGCCTTGGAGTATGTGATGATGGACCTTGTGGACCCACCATGGCTGACAAGTGATGCACCCCACACATGTGAATGTACACCACTGTGCAACAGACTGTACCTGTGGTTGTACATCATATGTTCATGGAACATGACCACCACAGTGGCGTCTGTTATCTGGTCAGTACCGCCATGTCTCTGTGTGGAATAGCATGATTCCTGCAATTGTGTACATGCTACTGAAGTGCACTGTGGTATGTGTCAGCATATGTATGTGTAGTGTCCATCTGCTCGGGTGTCATGATATTAACAACTGCTGTCAGCAGACATCTGTAGTAGTTGTTGTAGTACACATGTTCCGTGTATGCTGTGATGGGTGTGTTTCCAGGATGTGGCTAGCAAGGCCGTGTAGCATATGTTTTGAATCCACCAAAGAGGGGATAACCCCAGGTGTGTCACACCAGTCACATGGAGGTAGTGTTCATGCTAAGGGTAGTGTAGGTATTGTATGTGTTGTGTATTGTTTTATCCAGCTGAGTGGAGTGCATGACTCAAGCATGTGTAGGGACATGGGTGTCTATCCCAGGGAAGTGTGGGTTACTGTCAGCACACATCAGTAGTAGCTGTCTGAGGCCCAATGTCCACTATAACAACACAGAAGGTATGTAACCTGTGGTGTAAAATGTCGACTCTGTCGCTTGTTACAATGTGTATAGCGGTCACAAACAGTTATCTGCACATGGAGCACCTATGATGCATTGTGCTAAGCAACTATCCAGGATGTGTGCAAAACACTGTGTGATGTGTGAACCCCTCATCTGTGGGTGTTCCGGTCCAGGTATGTGCCTGAAAGGTACAGTCCGTGTACAATCTGTCATCGCAGGTGTTCTGTGCAGAGCATAGAGGCAGGTCCCAGTCACTGCAGAGATATAGGTTCATGGTTCATAGGTTCATACTAGGCTATCTGCCCTAGGGCATTTATAAGCCTAGCCAGAGTGTGTGTGGCTTTCACCACCCCTTAGGATGAGAATACTATACCCATTAGTTTGCTGTGCCTCTGTCCAGCAGTGACACAGAGATGATTCCCAGGGTAAACCTACGATCTCCCATCCACTTGTCAAGATTTCTCTTGAACAAAGTCAGTGAGGGGCTCTGCCTCACATGGACTGGGATTCTATTCCATAGTGTAGGGAGTCTCTGGGTGATGAATCCATCCCTCCAGCACGTCCTATTTATATCCGTGTTGAGGTTTAAGTCTCTTGCTCTCGTGGCTCTGGTGGATTTGGATTTTTTGAGGTGGAGCATGTCCATTAATTCCGGGTTGGACATGGCCTTGTACGTCAGGCACAGATCAACTCTGAGCAGACGGTATGCGACTGAATAGAGCTGGAGTTTCTTCAGTCGGGCATCGTATGACATATATTTGAGCCCCTTTATCCTTTTGGTGAGGAACTTTTGGGGTCTTTCCAACTGCTGCAGGTGTCGGGTAAGGTACATTCCGAATGGGGCATTGTACTCAATCACTGGTCTGATAAGTGAAGAGTACAGGGGTACAATGACCTCTCCAGATCTGGATGTGAATCCCTTCATGATCAGGTGGGCAATGTCGAAGGTCTTCCTAACCACTTTGGCAATGTGAGTGTCAAAAGAGAGGTTACTGTCAACTTGGGTCCCCAGGTCCCTGATAACTTCTTCCATGTTTAATGGATTACCACCTATGTGGTAATTAGGGGTTACCTTGTTTTTCCCAAAGGATATGACTATACATTTTTTGGCATTTAGCTTAAGGCCATGGCTCTGGCACCAGTTATCCATTTCTATGAGACCTCTCTGGAGGATGCCTGTGTCTGATAGAGTGTCAATTATGGTGCCCAGTTTGCAGTCATCTGCAAATTTTGTCAGCCACAATCCCCCTATGTTTGCCTGCACTTCAGAAAAATAAATGCCGAACAAGAGGGGGCCCAGGACTGAGCCCTGTGGGACACCGCTCATGACCGGCTTAGAGTCTGACATGGCACCAGCAACTCTAACCCTGTGTGTTCTGTCCTTGAGCCAGTTTGCAACCCATCTTGTGACATGTGGGTTTACATCTAAGCTGGTGAGCTTTTCTATGATGCCCGAGTGGGGTATTGTGTTGAACGCTTTTGCTAGGTCAAGGTAGGCTGTGTGAACTGCCTTACCCTCATCAATGGCCTTAGTGACTGTTTTGAAAAAGTCGACCAAGTTCAAGAGGCAGGATCTGCCCTTGACAAAGCCAAACTGGGTAGGATCCAGTGTCTGCAGGTCCCCAATGTCCTTATTTATGAGTTCCATTATGATCTTCTCCATAGCTTTGCAGACAAGGCTGGTCAAGCTTATGGGGCAGTAATTTCCAGGTTCCGTAGAAGCACCGTCTTTGTGGAGTGGGACCACAGTTGCCGTACGCCATTCTTTGGGTACGTATCCTGTAGTAAGGCTAAGATTAAACAGCAGCCTTATGTGTGGGTTTAGTTCCTCATTGAGTTTGTGTAGCACACAGCTGGGGACACCGTCCGGTCCCATTGATGCTGTGTTTTTTGCTTTAGAGAGAGCAGCTCACACCTGGGCATCTGAGATGTTTGGGAGGCTAGACTCTGGTGGGATAGATATTTCTCCTTTTGGGGAGGGAGGGAGAAATTTGCACTGAACCTGTCTGCCAGTATGTTGGCAATGTCTGTGGGTTCAGTGATTTTTTTATCATTTTGGACTAATTCTGAGCATATCTGGGAGTTTCCACCCAAGTTTCTAACATAGCTAAAGAAGGCCTTATGATTGTCTTTTGTGTCTTTAGCGATTTTTCTCTCAAAGTTGGCCTTGGATGATTTTATGAGTGATCGTAGTTTTTTGCTAGTATTGATCAGAGATGCCTTCCCTTTTAGGGATTTTGCTCTGTCATGTAGTAGCTATGTGAGTGGTGCAATAGTATGTGTGCCTCGCTTGTGTGCATCACAGTAGAAGATGCAAGCATTGTTCCACATGACCCCATGTTGTGCTTGCCAGTTACTGCCCTGCCGGTGACAGTTATGTGAAACTGCCAGAGAGGCAGTATAGCATGTGAAGATGTACATGTGTGCTCTACTCCCCAGGCTGATGGCTGCAGGTCATGCATGCCACAGCATTGTGTTTGACCTGGACTGTCATAGCAGTCAGATACCACATGCCTGTACAATAACAATAGGAGCACAGGCAACTGTTGCAGTGATACAGTAGGTCAATGTACAGTGTTCTTGTGTCCAGACCAATGCCGAATGTACACCATGGCTAGACACACACCCAGAGGGCTATAACACCGGTGAGCCATTGCATGTCCCAGCACACATAGTCTGTGTATTGCCATCACAGGGCAGTCACAATAACATGATGTATGAGAGATATATTGTACCAGGTGATGTGTCATGTGTGCATAGGTTGAGTTGCAGAGGTGTTCACCCGTCCACAACATCTAAGTGCATAATGCCTTGTGTAACATGATGTGTGGAACTGCATTGTGATTCACAACAGAGTCATCCGTGACTGGTGTGTTGTGAATGTTGTAACCCATGAGTCTGCGGGATATACACTGGTGATGTTGGCTGCCATGATGGGGGCCACCAGTGGTGCCTACAGTGGTTATACAGACATATTGCATATGTTGTTCTTGCAGGAATGTCCATTGTTGTAGATGATGTGGGACTACGCGATGGTAGGTGTGTGATGTGAATGTTACACATCCAGAAGTGACCGTCAGGTGCAGTCATGGTTGTCGACAGCATCACCCCCATCCACAGCTGTCAGCACCCTGTCCCCAAAATGAGTAACAGTAGCCCTCGTACTGTGTGACTAATGTGCAGATCGTAGAACACCTACTACTGGCTGACTAACAGTGTCAACTAGGAAGGGTATATGATGGCTGAAATACGCTGCTCTAATGTATAAATATGATATCCCAATGAATTACTATGATTCCCATCTATTAAGCCATGGCTGGCATGTAAACCATGTACAACAATGAATGTGTGACAGACCCTTCCAATGTGGAACCTTAATGAACATGCACCTGCTAGAACACCAAATGAGGTACGTTGCACGTAATGATGTACAACTGACAGCTATGGGCACAGCATGGATGCAGAAGCACATCACCCACAGGCTGTACTGCTGTATGTTGGTAGGTGAGCATTGAACGAGTACATGTGACAGTTGCTGTATTGCCGCATGTATGACATATCCGTCATATAGGGGTAGCACTGGTACATGACAGTTGGACATGCCTGTACATACGACCATGTCCCACAGGGTATGTGTGTTAAGTGTGTACAACACCTGTCATACCTTCAATAAGCTGTGAAGTGTATGACTGCCAGTGTACCTGTGTGACATGTTATGCAATGGGTGCAAAGGTAATCAGTAGCGCATTACATGCTCACATGTCCTGCACAGGTGCATAGCTTGACCATACAATACATATAGGGTGTTGGATAATAGCAACCCACAAGAGGTGATGAGTAAGGGTGGCAACCTTTCTGGGTAAGGTGTGCATGTCCATGACACATTAGCACTTGAGATGTTAGCAGTACAGCTGTACAGGGCGGCATGTATATTTGATTACAAATACCTTTGCGTGTTCCACCAGTGGCCTGTTGACAGACAGACATCAACACAATGTGCAAGAGTGACGTGCACAGCACATCACCACTGGCTACAGTAGAACAGGGTTAATGTGTTGACATATGCACAGAACATCAGCGCCAGCTACAGTCGAACACAGTATGTGTTGAACCCCACCGTCATTGTAGCCCATGCCACAGAGAGAAATGTTATGCATCTGTGTATGTACGGCTGGGAATGGACCTGACCTAGCAGTATAGCTGTGTCAGTGTTGCGAACAACATACTGAATTGGCTGTGTGCGTGAGGTGTGTGTCATAAGTGTACGGTCTGATGGATGATACCAGCATTGTCACCGCTATGTGAACATTCCCGTCCCCATAAATGAATACCTAGGCTGTGCTCAACACCATGGTCACTGTGGAAGGGATGGTGCTGTGCGGTGCACCCGCTGACATGGTGATGACAGCAGGCACCGGAGGTAGTCATATGAGGTACCCTTGTCAGGTTAGGGAACCATCCATGTGCACGGGATATCACCGTGCGGGCATATACAGCACTGTGTTGAACAATATTACAGCACATAGCACCTGTAAGGGGTAATGTTTATGCATGGGTGTGCGATACCAGCATGCACAATACACATCCTCACCATGCAGCATGCTGCCTACGTTGCAGAAGGACATTGTCTACACCATGTTGATGGACATGTGACATGTCCATATACCTATATAAATGACATATGTAATGGACAGCCACCATCCTAATACTGGTTTTCCACAGGCTGGACACATCCCTGTGCCATATATGTGATATACCCTGCCATACCATGCAACTCTGTCCATCAAGGCTGCACATGTCATCACAGTCATACATGGTGTGATGGCCACATGGTACATGCACTATCAACTGACTGGATCAGTAATGTGGCACTGATGCACCTTGTGTTGTCACAATTGCTGTGTGACAGCGTGTAAAACGTGCGTGCACATGCTATGTTTGACCATCCCTGCAAATGTCATATGAATAGACATTGTCCCATGTGTATCATATGTGCAATACAGGCGAGCCGTGGCAGGATGTCCAACACCCGTACAGTGCTGAGTAGATGTATATGGCAAAACACATGCATGTACAGGTGTCCATGTGTATGTGTGCAGTGTCACTGTTGAAGTCCATAACGGCTGTGTCTGTGTTGCTATGTGACATATACACAGCATCCAGGTGAACAGTAGTACTGTGGACACATCGGGCCAAGTGCAGATTGGTAAGAACACAGGTGCAGGCAAGTACACATGGCCACAGCAAGTTACCATCTACATGGAGTATGTACACTGTAATGAGATGACACAGAGATATGATATGATATCCACTGCATAACGGTGTGACAGGTGTGAAACACGTCAGCTGTGTCAGTGTCATGATGCTTTTCAAAGATTACTGTGCAGATGTAGTACATGTCATAGCAATGTATGTTCAGCGGTATGCCAGTACATCAGTGAAAATGTGACCTGTCACCATCATTATGTCTTACAGATAATGCCACGTTCACGACTCCCAGCCTTCAGCCGCCAGGAGGATGATGTCATAATTCCATTGCTTCATGACAACTATGACGTGCTGTTCAGCCATGTGCCACAGCATGCTCAGCAGTGGGATGACCTGTGGCTGGATATACGCAGGAGGGTGAATGATGTGGGTGGTAACACCCGCACCTACCAGCAGGTACACAGACACTGCACAGACCTGATACGGCATGCGAAACAGCGTGCCACTGCAATCGCCAGAGAACAAGGTGGAACAGGTGGTGGGCCACCAACCCAGCCCCCACTCACACACACAGAGGAGCTACTGGCCAGTCTGGGGACACCCAGGGAACAGCATGCGGAAACACTAGCCGCCATCGTGGAGGTGGGTGTCTCCCAACCAATGAGCCTGGAGTTGCCTGGTAAGTCAGTCCTGCATATGAGTATGATATCCAATGTAGTTGCAGGTGTCACTGTACATCATGTAAAGTAACAACACATGTCAAGTATATGGGCACACAAGCTGCATACTACAGTATGCCACATTGTGTATGCAGACATGTGCATACCATATGTTATCACACAGTTAAATGTGTTCACATGCACAGTGCAACCTGTGGCTGTCATACAGTCATGGATAATGTTTCTACTGTTGTGTCACCCCTATACAGGTACCCCTAGCGTGTCGCACAGACATGGGTCTGTCGCAGATGAGACTGTTGTCAGTATCAGGCATGTTACAGTGTAGAGTTATTTGCCATGTGGCCAGGTATAACATGCACACCTGATTTTTGTTCCAGTCACGTTATACAGGTTGCACCACAAGACATACACACATGCCACCCATGTGCAATAGATACAACCGTTATTATACACTGGCATGAAACCACAGTACCTGTCAATGTGATATGTGTGGTCAGCTATGCATACAAAGGTGGAGGTGTTCTACAATGGATGCATATGTAGTATGCATCGGAACAACATTTGTGGTACGCACACAGTACCACACAGTGAGCTGTGATATGGGCAGCACACAGGTGTCACCATTGTGACATATGCCCCTGCATTGTGTGCACACATTATGACATGCCACCCGACATGTCCCAAGCATGTGGCGTTCTGTCTGCAATATTGTCACACCATCACATGACCTACACCCGACATAACAAACATCCACACTGTTGTCTGCATAGCCCTGTGGATTGTGACAACTCTGACATGTATGGGTGTATGTCACATGGGACACCACAGACATGTGTACAAGATGCCCATCACACACAATTGTCCAAGACCCGTTCACACATGGCCATGGGTGATAGCCACAGGCATGTTGCCACATAGTACTTCTGATGTGGATAGACCCCGTTGCACATTGTCCACACATAGTGCAATCATAGCCGTAGTGGACCACTTGTACATTTGATGTGTTACACCGGACAACCAAAATGCCTGTCTGCAGCTACCGGAGGTGTCACCGATGTCTACCATATACGATCTGTGGAACAGCATGACTGTGTTGCAGTCATGGCAATGCAATGCGTCCATGTTATGCATTGCACAGCAACATACATGCGTCATGTTGCCATGCAATGGCACAGTGCCTGTACTCCATACTGTATAGCTATGTACATGGCTCACACTAACCTCACCTGCACATGCACATTTGCTAAACATGCATTCTATCTGTAGGCTGTACACACAACACTGCACTGTGAAGCCCATTATGATGCTGTGCATGTGTCAGGACACCATTGTGTCAAACATGTATACATGTTACTGCACATGTCAGCGGATTACATGTCAAGGTAACGTCAGCCATGTGTACTGTTAACCTGTTCGTGGCCACATGGTGTATCACGGTGATGCATGCAAACTACCATAATTGTGTGTACTGCATGACTACTGATATGACACCTGCTTGATGTAGTGTGCACCCCAGGGTGGTATGCATACTAACACTATTAATGTCTGAGCTGCATTCCCTGTGCTGTAGTGCAGGAATGCTGCATGCCATCTGAAATATCACATGCATGGTGTGTCTGTGTGTGTCTGTGTGTGTCTGTGTGTAATGTACCTTACAGTACTTCTTTGCATTCACAGGTGGTGTAGGTGCGTTACCCTCCTGCAGTCCATCTGATGTTAGTGTCCCCACAGATACTAGCGGTGATGACCATATACATGAGGTACAGGCAGGGTTATCAGGGGCTGAATCTGTGCCATTGGTTACCATCCCACCTATGTCCCCCTCTTCCCCGCACACAGTTCTGATGCCAACACATACCACATCACTATTGCCCATAGAGGAAGGACACTCAGCGTCTGTTGGCATTGAACAAGAATGTGTGGTGGCTACAGAAGGTGTGACTGCATACCATGTTGCCAGTGTAATGACTGGTGATGTGCCACACAGGCATGTGGCTGGTGCTGCTCGTAGGAGGACCTCTGGCAGACATGCACCTGCAGTACAGGGCGCAGCAGCTGGTATCACCAGACGCATGTTCCAGACTGTAATGGCAGCACAGGCATGTGCAGAATGGCAGAACCAAGAAGGGCAGAGGCTGCAGAGGGCTGCAATCCGTACCCTAAATGGCAACATTCAGTCATTGGCAAATGCTCAACAGCAGATTGCTAATGTACTGGATAGGCGATTAGGTGAAATGGTTGGAATCCTCGACCGAGACATGGCAATCTGTGAGCGTGAGCTGTCTGTGCTGGAACACCTGGTAGGGGTGAGGCATAGGACACATGGGCGTAGGCCAGCAACACCACCTAGTGTAGGTCGACGTGTGCGTGCCACCTCTCATGCCCACTCACATAGTGCCGGTAGCAGTAGCAGTGCAGCTGGTGCTGCACTGTCCACTCCAGGACACAGCAGGCCATGTGGACGTGGTCCTGGCTGGTCCCATCATGTGTCATCGGACAGTAGCCACTCTGTACCTACACCTGGTAGTGCCCGTGCAACCCCAGGCAGGCACAGGTCACATGGCCGTGGATGGACACAGCGAGCTGTACAACCTGCACTGTACAGTCTGGGGGTGTCAATTATACCCCGTGTAGGCATCACATATGGCTGAACTGTGTACACACATACCCACACACAGCAGACACAACTGTAGGGCTCCACCACATCCACATGCATTCTGCACAGACATGTCCAGTAAACTCACCAGCCCTTACACACACACATGATGTTATCCATTGGTGCAGCCTATGCCCCTGGCAAACATATCACCCTGTGCATATGATGAAGCCTCTGCCGCATCCCTGTCATCCACACCATCGGTGCAGGGTTATGCAAATATATTCTGATGCACAGGGTGGACAGGATAGTGAGAGGTGTATGTGATACATGTGTATGCATAGCGTGGGATGTGTATGTTGCAGTGGTTGTGTATGAATACTGACAGATGCGTATGTGACATGGTTTGTGTACTGTCAACATGCAGCAGTCATACCATGTAGTGCAGGTGCTGCATGCATTGTGATGTGTTCATGGTATGTGTGACAGTTACATGTGTAGCACCATGTTGGTTCTGATACCCTGAATCCCTCCTATGGTGTACTCGCATGTGCCTACAGGGAGCACTGTTATCGGTCCCCCACGTGTAGCTGTGGATTACTCACAGGCACATCTGGCAATATCAGCATACTAGATGTACCCTCAACCTGACTGGACACCTACATGACACACATGTCTGCACATATACTGCACCTGATGCATGTGGTCGGTGCCACAGGCTACAGTGGACAGAGACGTCACATACATAGCAGGACACACCACAGGTATGGTGACATGGTGCAGGTGTTGTACACAGCGTGATGGCCACTGACTTGAGGTGTCACTTGTCAGCTGTGGGGCACACTGTGCAGCAGTAGGACCCCATAACAGTACAGGAACATGGTCGCAATCACGGGGTGTACACCACTATGACGCACACCCCATAGTGTGCAGATGGGGACACCTGCCTGTGTGGTCAGCACCCTCACAATACTATGCACCCACACGCCATGTCACAGGGAGCGGACATGCACAGGTAGCCAGTATGGCTCACACCTATGGCATCAACAGGGTTGTGCAATGCAGCACTAGTACGGGATAGTCACCATGTGTGGTTAGCGTTCTTTCACAACAGTATATTAGCATACACCCTCACACCAAGCAGCAGACATACAAACATGTAGACACACACACATTGTGGTGACCACACATGTGTACACAGAGAGACAACGTGTTGCATGTACTGCACCATCCAAATTCATGCTCCCCACACTGAGGTATGTACAGATCTCTACTATGATGTACAGGGATGTGTAGCAAGTGGGACATATTCCCCCCGATATGTGGCATACACGGGCACACATTCATGCACACATGTTAGTGCTGGGAATACTACACCTGCCATATGATATGTGTGCAGGCATGCAGCGGTATGTAGTGCATTATGTGTACCAACACTGTATCCAGCAGATGTGCTGATATATGCACATGGGAGGTGGTAGGTGTTACAGTTGCCATGTGACATACAGTTGATAACACCTGACCGCTGGGTATGCATTACGTCAGCACTGTCATGTAACAGCGACATAGCATACTGTATGCACATGGCAGGGTAGGATGGTGTGTGACACATCTGTGAGCCACCGCCTGCACACATGCATGTAGACAGGTGTTTAAACACATTATGTACACACATACCTCCATACGTGCTGTTTGTATGCCACCGTATAACGGCCCCTATGATGGGTATGCATGTGGTAGGTTGTTGCAACTATGTTATGGACATCGGCCAATGCCCATGCATGGCTGGTCCATGCACAGTACACATGTCACATGTGTCTCCTGTTGCCATGTTTGTATGCATTGCTACTTTTTGACATTTGTGTTGATATACATAAAACATGGACTGTGGTATGATATCACAGCTGTCACAGGCAAACAATACAAGGGTATGTGTCCCAGTCAACACTGCTACACCCTGTAGTGGGAGCATTCCACAGACATGGGTCCACCTTCCATTCGTGTGTGTAGCACTGAGTACGCCAGTGTTATGCATGTGGTACATCACAGGCTTTGTATGTGTCATGTGTGCAGTCCATACACACATCCAGACAATCACATGTATGACATATCCAGACGTTTGTTCATTGTGGTATGGCAGCAGTCATGTGTCACAGCTGTGTCACGGCCGTGGTATGTGTGGAGCTGACCTGTCCATGAATACTGATATAAGTGGACTACATCACACATGTTGGATCATTGTTAGTACATGTGTACTCTGCACAACTGGTGTACACTGCTATATAGACCTGTGGACATATGTCACATGCTGTTGTTGGTCCATGAGGCTTACTGCTGCACCGATGACATGGTGCTGGCATGACAGCTACAGTGTTCACTGCAGTGTGTACATGTATGACCTGCACCCGTGACACCTGTGATGTCATCTGTGTGTGTACAAGTAACTGCATGTGTGACCACCCTGTGCGTGTGGACAGTTTTACCTTACTGTGACCTTCTGTGTGTACACTCCATCTGCATGCTGGACGGCACTTAGCAAATGCTAAGTGTGTGAGCATGCCCAGTAAGCAGTTGTGTAGATGGACACACAGTACATTTCACACTGCGCCCTTCTGTGATTATACCCTGTGTGCATGCATGTTTCCCCTTTGCAACTGCTAAGTGTGTGAGCATGCCCAGTTTGCTGTTGTGTAAGTGAACACACAGTACATTCCACACTCTGCCCTTTCATGATTACACTCCATGTGTATGCCTTCTGTGTGTACACTCCATCTGCATGCTGGACGGCACTTAGCAAATGCTAAGTGTGTGAGCATGCCCAGTAAGCAGTTGTGTAGATGGACACACAGTACATTTCACACTGCGCCCTTCTGTGATTATACCCTGTGTGCATGCATGTTTCCCCTTTGCAACTGCTAAGTGTGTGAGCATGCCCAGTTTGCTGTTGTGTAAGTGAACACACAGTACATTCCACACTCTGCCCTTTCATGATTACACTCCATGTGTATGCCTTCTGTGTGTACACTCCATCTGCATGCTGGACGGCACTTATCAAATGCTAAGTGTGTGAGCATGCCCAGTAAGCAGTTGTGTAGATGGACACACAGTACATTGCACACTGCGCCCTTCTGTGATTATATCCCGTGTGCATGCATGTTTCCCTTTTGCAACTGCTAAGTGTGTGAGCATGCCCAGTTTGCTGTTGTGTAAGTGGACACACAGTACATTCCACACTCTGCCCTTTCATGATTACACTCCATGTGGATGCATGTTTGCACTTTGCAAATGCTAAGTGTGTGAGCATGCCCAGTATGCCATTCATGGACACACTGTACATTCGACACCGACGTCTGATACTAGGCATGTAGCCATGGCCATTGACATCCTGTATAGCCATGGTGGCCATCCAGGCAAATTATATAAAGTAGCTATGCCACAATGGATGCCTACATCAAACACACTGGTTGCTCTCTCAAAGGGTGTACTGTCTGTGGTGCATCCCGTATCCATTTTGTGATGTAGTGCTCCATAGATAGTTAGTATTCCCGAGTGCAGCACTGCCGTGTTACTGTACGTCCACCTTGGGATAGTAACATGCTGTGTGACTGTAATCATTCCCTATCGGCATCCTTGCCTTTGTGGATGATATCACCCACCTAGAAGTATGCCTCTGACAATGCTGTGCTCAGTAATCTCGGTAGCGCGTTCTGTAAATGCATCATGCTGTAGTGTGACCATGTAGGTAGGTGTAGGTTCAACTCCCAGTCCTTCCAAGTGTGTGTGTGTGTGTGTTTCCAGCTTCCTTGGGTGACAGTAATGCTTTTAGATGCCTCACAACACATACATTTGCTAACAGCGTCTATTCCTTTGCGGATGATGTCACCCACCTAGAAGTATGCCTCTGAAAGTGCTGTGCTCAGTAATCTCGGTAGCGCATTCTGTAAATGCATCATGCTGTAGTGTGTTCATGTAGGTAGGTGTAGGTTCAACTCCCAGCCCTTCCAAGTGTGTGTGTGTGTTTCCAGCTGTCTCTGGAGACAGTAATGCTTTTAGACGCCTCACAACACATACATTTGCTATCAGCGTCTATTCCTTTGCGGATGATGTCACCCACCTAGAAGTATGCCTCTGTCAATGCTGTGCTCAGTAATCTCGGTAGCGTGTTCTGTAAATACATCATGCTGTAATGTTTTCATATAGGTAGGTGTAGGTTCAACTCCCGGCCCTTTCAAGTGTGTGTGTTTGTGTGCGCTTGCAGCTGTCGCTGGAGACAGTAATGCTTTTAGACGCCTCACAACACATACATTTGCTATCAGCGTCTATTCTTTTGCTGATGATGTCACCCACCTAGAAGTATGCCTCTGACAGTGCTGTGCTCAGTAGTCTCGGTAGCGCATTCTGTAAATGCATCATGCTGTAGTGTGTTTATGTAGGTAGGTGTAGGTTCAACTCCCAGCCCTTCCAAGTGTGTGTGTGTGTGTTTCTAGCTGCCTTGGGTGACAGTAATGCTTTTAGATGCCTCACAACACATACATTTGCTATCAGCATCTATTCCTTTGCGGATGATGTCACCCACCTAGAAGTATGCCTCTGACAGTGCTGTGCTCAGTAATCTCGGTAGCGCGTTCTGTAAATGCGTCATGCTGTAGTGTGTTCATGTAGGTAGGTGTAGGTTTAACTCCCGGCCCTTCCAAGTGTGTGTGTGTGTTTCCAGCTGCTTCTAGAGACAGTAATGCTTTTAGACGCCTCACAACACATACAATTGCTATCAGCGTCTATTCCTTTGCGGATGATGTCACCCACCTAGAAGTATGCCTCTGACAGCGCTGTGCTCAGTAATCTCGGTAGCGTGTTCTGTAAATGCATCATGCTGTAGTGTGTTCATGTAGGTAGGTGTAAGTTCAACTCCCGGCCCTTCCAAGTGTGTATTTCCAGCTGCCTTGGATGACAGTAATGCTTTTAGATGCCTCACAACACATACATTTGCTATCAGCGTCTATTCCTTTGCGGATGATGTCACCCACCTAGAAGTATGCCTCTGACAGTGCTGTGCTCAGTAATCTTGGTAGCGCATTCTGTAAATGCACTATGCTGTAGTGTGTTGGTGTAGGTTCAACTCCCAGCCCTTCCAAGTGTGTGTGTGTGTGTGTGTGTGTTTCCAGCTGCCCCTGGAGACAGTAATACTTTTAGATGCCTCACAACACATACAATTGCTATCAGCGTCTATTCCTTTGCGGATGATGTCACCCAGCTAGAAGTATGCCTCTGACAGCACTGTGCTCAGTAATCTTGGTAGCGCATTTTGTAAATGCATCATGCTGTAGTGTGTTCATGTAGGTAGGTGTAGGTTCAACTCCCAGCCCTTTCAAGTGTGTGTGTGTGTTACCAGCTGCCTTGGGTGACAGTAATGCTTTTAGACGCCTCACAACACATACATTTGCTATCAGCGTCTATTCCTTTGCGGACGATGTCACCCACCTAGAAGTATGCCTCTGACAGTGCTGTGTTCAGTAATCTGAGTAGCGCATTCTGTAATTGTGTCATACTGTAGTGCGATAGGGTAGGTAGGTGAAAGGTCAATTCCCATGCCTGCCAGATGTGTGTGTGTGTCTATGCTCCTGGCCGCATGGGTTCGTAGGTTATGGTTTTAGACGCTTCGCAACACACATATATCCTACTGACATCTCTGTGTTTGCGGATGTTGAGATGCACCTAGTGGAATGCCTGTATGTCTGCTGTGGTTAGCGACCTCCGTAGCGTGTTCTCTACGTGCGTCATGCTGTGGTGTGATAGGGTAGTGATGTGTAGGTTCTACTACTGGCCTTGCCACATGTGTCTGTCTGTATCTCTCTCGATGTATTTATATATACATATTTTATGCCCATAGCGCTGCTCTTGCATGGACAGCTGTCTGTCCCATGTATCGCATATTTGCACAGCTTACACATAGCAATGGGGTATGATGCAAATCCAAACATTGTCCATGCAACGTCCGTGTTCGGGGAGGTGTTACATGCCCTTACAGACATCTGCTGTATATCTTGGCAGACAGCTATCCTTGCTGTACTGTCACTGTACTCGTACATGCCATAGACTTTGTGTATCATTGCCTGTTTATGATGTGTGTATGTCTATCTGAGCTGTGTGCATGGTTGTGTGTATGTCCCACTATAATCATCTGTACAGGTGTCGCCAATATAGATAATTCATGTAGGCTGCTGTTTAATTTGACATATCAGCACATACCTGCGGACAGTACTGCACTTCCTACTGCAGCACATTTCATCATCTTGCAGTGGATAATAATGTTTCCACACACATGTATCTGTTTCTGTTCATAACACTCCACCTCACGGAGCATATATCTGGACAAGGCCTTATGTGATAGTGGGACACTCAGGGCCAGTATTGACATGTTGCTTTTACAAACATTGATAGTGAGCACAATGATATGTTATGCATGAGTATGGCATTTCTGTCTGATTTGGTGCCTTCATCACATGTTTGTCATTGTTTCCTGTTGTCAGTTATCATGAGAGTGCCAGACTGTTACTGTTACGTGGAACACAGCAAACATATGAGGCATAACTCTACACAGTCTGCGTACATCTGTACAGTTGCAGAGTATGTGTCTGATACAACATACTAACTTTCTGACTGCAATACACACAGTGTATGGTGGCATGACAGCCCACATGCCATTACTTTGTATTTGCAGGACACACCCACACAGACAGTTGTATTCCTCACACAGGTCTACATCTGCTTATCCACACTAATTGTTCTTTCATGTACCATATGTGTGCGTCGTATTTGCGCTTTCCGTCAGTGGCGGGGCTCACGTACGACTATGGGGGTCTGGAAATTGTTATGCTGACACTTCATGACACCCTGGGGGACACTTTACATTTGTGTCTACTTACCTTCCACATTGACCTTCGCAGGGCATACGTTGTCATTCACATTTTCCGGGGTATGACTTATACATGTTTGCCCATTTGTCCTGCTGTCTTTCTTCTCACCTGTCCGCCTAGTATCACCAGTTCAGTACATGTATTTTGGACAGGTTAGCTCCTTCATACCCTTGACCTGTTGTCATTATGTGTACACGCCCTGACGTTTGACCTTTGCCCTTGTTACATTTCACATAGTGATGTGCCTTTCTAGCTGATTGCTGTCTAGGCATTACGGACTGTGCGGTAGGTGATAGTGACTGATATTTCCATTGCATGATTAGTAACACTCATAACATCCGTATTCATGGCTATGCCAGTATTCGCACAACGGTCTGACTTTGTATGAGGTATTTATAATATAGTCCCTATCTGTATTTCCTGTACTATGCCTTACTGCAGCTGTGTTATTCTGACAGTTTTCCAGTTACGGGTACCATCTTGGTCGTACGCATGTCCATCCATGGGAATCGCCTACAGGACACTGATATAGGGCTGTACATATTTCCAAATTGCTTTCCGCATTATCCAGTGGATACTTTGCACCATTATTGAGAATAAAGGCATGTGCTATACCCACATCCCTCCCATGGGGCGGGCCTACGAATTCTCTGCCAAACAACACCTAGGCCCATTTCTGCATACCCAGGTTCCCATGCCTGACAACCCTCTACGGTACACATTACACATGGTTAATGTGTGCGGTACTGAGATGTGGACGCACTTATATGCACTCCCCACTCTAGGGATATCAGTTCATACGTCATGAATTTCATGGACACATGTGTCATCACCCTTGCACCTGATTCTAGTGCATATACAGCTGATTCGTATTTGTGGCTGTCACGTCTTTTGCGTCAATCACAGCAGGTACTGCGAATGTATAAAATTTTGGAGTCCTACAATGGACACCAATATGCATGTTTAAAGTGTAGAACTTGCTGGACTGTCACTTTCTGGCCAATGATTTTGACTGCTGCTGTATATTCCTCATTCGTGGATGTCTGTTTGTCTACCCATATTAGCTATTACTTGGCATATTTATATCCATGTGTCATATATACAGGACATAGGTCTGTTGTGTGTACATATATACATGTAAACTCCTCGTTTCATACCTTGCTTTGTTAATGTCTGTGGATTACCTGTGTACACACATCTATAACCATTCCATACCTTTCCACTCTACAGATACTGGCAGAGTGTACGGATGGTTGACCCTTTATCTTAGGTGTTTATATAGCTTCTTGTATGTCATGCCAAGCATTTTACATAGGCATGACTACGAGGAGCTTGAAGGAGAGGATTAGGGAGCATTGTAGTTCCATTAGAAGAGGGGATGAGCACAATGCCCTGGCTTTGCACTCTAAGGTGTGTTGTGAATTCAAAAAGTTTTTATTTTTTATTGTTGATAGGACCAAGGCAAATCAGTATGGTGATGTCAACAACTTTGTAGCACTTCGTGAAATGGAGTGGCAAATTAGATTGAACGCCACCAAATTTCCGGGGATTAATGAGGGCATTTCTTTGAAACCCTTATTGAAACACAGGGCCAACTTCATTTAACATTGTTTGGTGGTCTTTAACATTTCAGGCAATTTTTATGTTAACATAGTGTTAGTTCATTGGAATACACTACAGAGCACCATATTTAGCATTTATGGAACAGGCTGTTTAACTAGATTCTAGCAGTCTGTTTTAGTATTTATCATATACATATTATATACATATTTATTTATACATATATATTTATATATTTTTTTAGGTCATTGTAGTTCTATATACACAATTAATTTATGTGTAGACCCTTCTCACATGAGTATACATATATATATATATATATATGTTTTTTAATTTTTTTTTATTTCTTATATTGGATGTTTTTTGTGTTTTGCACTGTTTAATACTTTGAGAGGTTTTTTCTAATTTTGAGTTTGTGTTAAGGCTTCTTTTATGAGTGAGATTTGATTGATTGATTACTTAATTGTGAAATTAGTGAGTATTTAAGAACAACTTGCTGGGTGTGTTTTGTATGACTCTGAAGAAACCAGTTTACCTGGTGAAAGTGCTCAGTCGGTGTGCTCATTTGGAATAAACGCTTTTATTTTATACCTGCATTGCTCTGGTCTGTGCCTTATTGTCAGCTCCGTTTACACTGTGGTCGACTGGTTCGTTACTTTTTTCTACGTGGATTCCTGTATTGGAGTTGGTGTTTTGATTTACTTATCCAGTGTGTTGACTCGGTGTTTTGTGGTGTTGGCGCAGGAGACCAGATTATGGAAGGTATTCTTAGGGAGCTCACAGCGGTTTTGGGCAAATTGGTTCGTGTGTACGAGGGTGAGAAGGGCAGTAATGATGACACTCCAGTTAACAGTCCTACGGAGACGGAGGTTGAATTATACACTATGCACTCACCAAACGACATCACACCTGGGCAAAGGGTGAATCCATCTGCTACCTTCAGTGGTGTCATTGGGAGGAATCGGGCAGGAACTAGTGTTTCAAATACTGCTGCGGCTGCTCCATTGGATCCTACGAACAAATCCACTCAGCAACGTAACCTCACTTCCTGGTTTGAGGCTCCTGATTTTAGCGTACAACTGGATTCCTTCACGAGTGAACGGAGGGGCAATGGTTATCAACCGGCTCTTACGCTTAGTGAGCAAATTTTTAAATATGAGAAGCTATGCACTAAATACAGAGCGGTTCAACTTGACAGTTTGTTCTTGGCAAAATCTAAGGACTTGAAACAAATACTGAAGGGTCTACGCATTTGGAAATTACCTACGGGGGTCGACCCTGGGTCGGAGGCCTACAAAGAATTAATTGAACTGTATCAGAGAACAGGTATGGAGTTACTCGATGTGATTTTACGCAATAATGAAATCAAACTCAAACAACTATGTGATGAGATTGTTAGGCTTGATTCAAGTATTACCAATGACTTATTGTTTTTTCAACACCAAAACCACTTTGAAAAAGTTATTAAAAATGTTGAAATGTTTGTCAAAAAGAATACCAATATTAAAAACAAAAAGTTGGCTAGAGACTGTGTTGACTATAAAAACATGACTGCGTATCCACCAGGACGTAATGCTACCAGTTTTTCAACTAGGACCTATACTAGGGTTGACTCTAGTACTTCTAATAGAGACCTTATTGATGACTGTCAGGATCAAGACATTTTTTTAGAGGAACCAGTATTGCCTCGGAGGTCAGAAAGGCTGCAGAACAAGGGGCAGCATTATGGAAAGTTCCAACAATCGAGTCCCAGGAGGAGGGGGATGAATTACCATTAGAACTTTATACCTCGGGCTTTACTGTGGACTTTGAAATGTACAAGAATTTAGATGTTTTGATTTTTCCTGACAGTATTCAAGATTGTAATTTGGATGATGTGTGTGGTGTGGGGGGGGGGGGTCAGTGATTATGACCACACCACTGTGGTACCTTCATTTATCAACAATTCTAATGATGCCTTGTGTGTGCCTGATAGTGTTCACCATGGTGCTGTCCATGATAACTGTGTGAAGGGGGTTGGTGACCTTGACAAAATTACTTGTGCAGTTTTGCCATCATGCAGTTTCAAAGACAACGTCATGGATTTAGGTTTGGCAAGTGAGAATGTACACCAAGTGTTGTGTTTTGAGAGTGAAGATGTTGTAAACAACAGTTGTGTTTTGGCATCAGTGTGGTCTAACAGTTTAGAATTCACAGAGGTTAATATTTCAACAAACTTGGGCCAGGAGATGTCCAGTATTGATGTGTGGGATGTAGGTGTGAACACAAAAGAAGTTAACATCATGAGTACGGTCCCGGATGGGGGGATGAAACACACCATCACTAAGGAAATGGGATTCATTATATATAATTATACTGATCTTGTGCTCACTGAATCCCATTTCAAGTTATTTAGTAAAGGTGACAAATTTGTGCCAAGCTATAACATTGACATTACACAGTTATTAAAAAGTTTTAAACTATTTGTAAGGGAACTAAATTTGAAGTTACACTTTCATTCAGTTTGTCCAGGTACAACTACTCAAGAAAGAGGGCAGAGAAGCACAACACTCAAGAGGAAAAGTACTTTTATACCACTTCCCAACAAGGAAATCAATATTTTTGAAAGCATTGTTGAATATGAATTGAGGAGAGTTTGTGCATGAAGAACTAGATACAATGACAATTTGACTGATGATGAAAGAACCACACTTAGTGAATTCATTTCATCTGGACAGTATAGATGCATGAGACCAGACAAAGGTGGGGGGATGGTTATCATGCACAATATCGATTATACTGGCCAGATTATGAAAATATTAAGTGATGACAATACATACAGTAGGGTTTCAATACATGAAGTAAATTTGGCATATCAGAAAATTGATTTGTATCTATTGGATGCCCCGTACCA
The DNA here is from genome assembly GCF_019279795.1 of Protopterus annectens. Classification (NCBI taxonomy): domain Eukaryota; kingdom Metazoa; phylum Chordata; order Ceratodontiformes; family Protopteridae; genus Protopterus; species Protopterus annectens. The sequence goes on from NC_056725.1 coordinate 1,040,639,119, forward strand.
GGGTGTAATCAATGAGGTTGAGTTTAACTATCTTGCAGTGAAGTTCCCTAATATGCCCAAACTGTTTGGAATACCCAAGGTGCATAAGGGAACTGAGCATCTACAGTTTCGACCCATTGTCTCTGCCAAGGGTTCCAAAACTGAACCACTGGCTGCTTTTGTTGATTATTATTGCAAGAAAGCCCTTTTGGATGCAGGCCATATACTTAAGGACTCTTGGCATTGTTTGGAGAGATTGAATTCGGTTGACTTCTCCAAACTAGGCAACTTTGGTTTTTTGACCATTGACGTCATCAATTTGTTTTCGGTAATTCCACATTCCAAGGGCTTAGAACTCCTTTATGACAGTCTATTTTCCAGCTCAAATTTTGATTTAGAAAAACTGGAGATTTGTTGTGGGTTGATGGAGTTAGTTTTAAACAACAACTTCCTAACATTTGAAGGGGAAATGTATAAACAGCAGACTGGTGTAGCAATGGGGGCCCGGTGTGCCCCGGTTTTTGCTAACTTGGTGCTACTAGCATGGGAAAAAGAGAATATTTTTGACTCTAGATTTGTTGAAAACATATTAGTGTACAACAGATTCCTTGACAACTTGTTGATCCTATGGAAGGGTGATGATTCGAGTGTTGAGGAATTTATTGATTATTTAAACAGCACTTCTAGGTTTCTCACATTTACTTACAATTGGAGTTATGACTGTGCCAATTATTTGTACATCAAGATTTCCAAAAGTAGCACGGGGTTTACTAGTAGTATTTATAGGAAGCCAAGTTATGCTAATTCCATGCTGCATTTTTCTAGTTGCCATCCCATGCATCAAAGGAAAGGTTTGGTGAAGGGCCAAATGGTCTGCCTATCAAGATTGATAAGTGATGACACAACATTCAAAAAAGAGATTTTCACCCTTATTGGTTTATTTCTTGAAAGGGGTTACCCATTGGCTTTGTTAATCAAAACCAAAAAAGAGGTTTTTAGAAAGAGGAAAAGTAAATATTTACCCATTTTGAGAATTAAGGGTACTGTGTCCTCAACTGTTAACATTAACAACGACACAATGGACAATAATATTGATGTGACAGGTCCAACTTTTGTAGTTAAATACAATGAGGTTTCATCTGAAATTTGTGCTAGCCTGAGGGGTTTATGGGATCATTTCTTGAGTAGGGACACGAGAGCAATTCTGGGTGATGCACCTGTCATTGTTTACAGTAGGGGGCGCAATTTGAAGGGCTTACTTGAAAGGAGTAATGATGGTTGTAGGCAATCTTTTATGGGCAAATGTGGGTATTGCAAATGGTGTAGGTACATAGCTGAAGGTCCCTATCTTGTGGTGGCTGGTTTTGGACGCACCATTGCCTGTCCTGGATGGTGTAATTGTGCTACGAAAAATTGTGTTTATATAGCTTCTTGTATGTCATGCCAAGCATTTTACGTAGGCATGACTACGAGGAGCTTGAAGGAGAGGATTAGGGAGCATTGTAGTTCCATTAGAAGAGGGGATGAGCACAATGTCCTGGCTTTGCACTCTAAGGTGTGTTGTGAATTCAAAAAGTTTTTATTTTTTATTGTTGATAGGACCAAGGCAAATCAGTATGGTGATGTCAACAACTTTGTAGCACTTCGTGAAATGTAGTGGCAAATTAGATTGAACGCCACCAAATTTCCGGGGATTAATGAGGGCATTTCTTTGAAACCCTTATTGGAACACAGGGCCAACTTCATTTAACATTGTTTGGTGGTCTTTAACATTTCAGGCAATTTTTATGTTAACATAGTGTTAGTTCATTGGAATACACTACAGAGCACCATATTTAGCATTTATGGAACAGGCTGTTTAACTAGATTCTAGCAGTCTGTTTTAGTATTTATCATATACATATTATATACATATTTATTTACACATATATATTTATATATTTTTACATATATTTTTTTAGGTCGTTGTAGTTCTATATACACAATTAATTTATGTGTAGACCCTTCTCACATGAGTATACATATATATATATTTTTTTTTAATTTTTTTTATTTGTTATATTGGATGTTTTTTGTGTTTTGCACTGTTTAATACTTTGAGAGTTTTTTTCTAATTTTGAGTTTGTGTTAAGGCTTCTTTTATGAGTGAGATTTGATTGATTGATTACTTAATTGTGAAATTAGTGAGTATTTAAGAACAACTTGCTGGGTGTGTTTTGTATGACTCTGAAGAAACCAGTTTACCTGGTGAAAGCGCTCAGTCAGTGTGCTCATTTGGAATAAACGCTTTTATTTTATACCTGCATTGCTCTGGTCTGTGCCTTATTGTCAGCTCCGTTTACACTGTGGTCGACTGGTTCGTTACCTTTATCTTAGGTGTCTTTTACATTAACCTGTGTCTATCTGGCAATTTGCTGGCATTTCATTTGAGACTTACGGTGGCACCTTCTGACAAGTAGTTCAGGTTACGAATGCATACCCTTCGTCAATCCCTGCTACTAACACACCCGTTATTCTATCCACTTTCTATGTTTGTTTTAGCACATATCTTGTGTTTCTTACTATTTGTACCAGTACTTTGCATGGCATTGTCCGGTTCCATACTTTCAGAGGCTGACAGTTTTGAGACATGTATAACTAACGTGGGGAAAACAGCATTAATTTACTCTGCTGTGAGCAGATCACACACACAGGCGCACTTGCATTTCCTTGTTGTGGGTTACGCGCAGGCGCACATGCATATCCGTATTCTGGGTTACATATGTTTACTGAGTCTTTGTGCTTATGTGGCCTGTATTAGTTGTGACAGTACCAGTAACATATCTCTGATCCGGTTAACAGACGTATGCGAAACACACTTTCACCTTTACATATCTAACTGTCTTTACGGCACAGACGCATTAATTACACGTTCACATTTATATGTTCTATACTCGTAATTCAAACGGGACTGCATTCACGTTGGCCGGTTGCTGTGACCACTACACGTTTGGTGTTCTGTCTCATTTATATGCATACCCATGGTACATAGCTACATTAACATATCACCCCCCCACACTCACTTACGTCACAGGAATCCATTCTCCTGCTGGAAAAAGTGTGGTACTACATGTTACACATTCCCTATTCCCTAATGCTCTGGACCCAGGCTGCATATGGCGTAACCGCAGGGATATTCAGAACACAAAGGCTTATAGTCCCGACACATACAGGTCTTTAATTGTCAGGGTGTTCCTGTGGTGCTCTGGGTTTGGTCTTGTCCGCCTAGTATACAGAACTGCCCTGACCATGTACGAATGTCAGACGAGGCACATGGGCACGGTTTGTCCATGTTTATTCTACCATGACCCCCCATTATTATTCCAAACCATGCACGCTGATTGGCCAGCGTGCCCGTTGTAAATCGAGTTATACTAATGGAAAAAGGTCTGGTCGCCCGGACTTTTTTCCATTAGTATAACTCGGTTTTTAAAGCCTGTCTCGCTATGTTAGATGGGTTTAACATAGCGAGACAGCTTTAAAGTAAGCAACGGAGATCTCCGTTGCTGATTTTAAAGCTGTCTCGCTATGCTAAACACATTTAACATAGCGAGACAGGTTTTAAAAGAAAGCAACAGAGAAAGCAAGATCTCCGTTGCTTTTTTTTGTGTTTTGCTATGTTAAATGGGTTTAACATAGCGAGACAGTTTTAAAATAAGAAACGGACATCTCCGTTGCTTATTTTAAAGCTGTCTCACTATGTTAAACCCATTTAACATAGCGAAACACTAAAAAAAAGCAACGGAGATCTTGCTTTCTCCATTGCTTTTGCCCACAGCTCTGATGTACTGCCCTCGGGACCAAACCACACCAACCGTGGGTAAATCCAGCATTACCCACACCCAGGCGTGGGTTATTGCTATAATATTCAATCTGTGTTTACAGACACAGGTATTTGGACAACTGACAATAGCTTATGCTGTTGGCATACAATGATGTGGGTGGTGCTGGTTATCATACATATTCCATGTTGTGCGTTGTTCCCATTCACATTTGACTATTCCCTGTAGTCATTCATACGTGGATATTTATGTAGCACATGACTGAACTATGTATTACCTGCAGGTATGCTGTGTTACAGTGAACATATGTGACGGTTGGTTACAGTATATATGTGTACGTACCTCTGTAATACTGGGGACTACCACACATCCTTCACAGAATTTCATGCATATGTACATACTATTATTCAGTGACCTGTAGAAGGTTGTGAGAGCACTGATTACATGTGTCCCTATTTGTGCACACATCGTGTTAGTCTTTGTCCAGCTTTTGTTGCTGTCATAGGTTGGACGGTGGTGTTGGTGTGTGATTGGGTTGTATTTAAAATGACGATACTTCAGTGGGGGGTAGGGTTAGCACTTGTTCCTCTTTGTGGGGGAGGCCCCATTTTGGACATTTGTGTCCTGCGTCAACACTTGACATGTGCCATATGTCCTGTGATATTAACACAGTAGTATATTTCTTACCTTCGTTACTACTTGCATGTTACAGGCATTTTGTATCTGGTACACATGACTATTATATTGGATAGCTTAAGCTATTCACATGCTATGCAATAACCTTTCATTCTGGCATATACGTGTTATTCTATCCTTTGCATTGGCCGTGGGTGTTTTCCCATGCAAATCCACACATATCTACAAGTGATGTCCCACCTTGACAATCTGTACATGTGGCAACCCTGCTGGGGTGACCTGCATGGTGGACAGCTGTTCCACCCTGTGTATTATGTTTTGCATGTCTGCATAGCTACTCATCAGTACCATGGCTACACATAATGCTTTGTCCAGATGTGTACAGTTATGGACACCGTGGTGTGTGAACACCTATGGGGTTTCGACAGGTCAGTAACCACACGTGGGATGTACACATTCTGCCGACACATTCACATGCAGCCATTTGGATTTCAGTACCTGGGATGGGATGTTGACATATGTGGGGTACATATTTGCAAGCCTGTCACTGCCTAGGACAATACTTCCTACTACATATGGGGTATACCCGCTCTGTGTAGGTGTACAGCTGCGCAAGGCTGCTAGCTGGATTAGGTGGACATTCGGACATGGGTGCGGGTTACGTGCTATAAAGGGGTTGTTGTGTATTACATTTGCATGCATGGGTTCTGCTTCTGGATATTCCGATTTGGCATATGCCATCCTATGTGTATGTGACGGTTACGTTGCTGTGTATAGCACATTTTACTATACATATGTTTGTGTGTGTTTGGGATGTGATTTGGGATGTCTAGTTTCTTTATGGTTGTTATATGGCCACGTCTGCCCAGCTGTGTACTATCACTACCACTGTGGGACTGCTGGTGACCATGCCCATGGGGCTAGTCGTGTGTATTTGCGGTGCGCTGACATGATGCAGTACACCTCCACTGGGTATGACTGCTGACAGTGCACTACGTAATGGACACAGTATTCTAAGTATCATTTGTTCCATGAACGGGAACATTTTGTATTTCGTGCATTTATGTTTGGTTCTCCATTTTGTGTGGACGGGTAATGTGTAGCATACTTTGTATATGTTTCATTATCCACGGACACTGATAGGTGCGGTTACTATTGCAGGCGGGCTGTAAGATTCAACACTTTAGGTTGCTCATCGACAGCCGACTTGGCCACGCCTCCGAGCGCAACCTAGTTAGGCTCCCTGGACTCGCGCACGTGCCTTATGCATGTGGTTGTGGTTGCAGCGCACACTCATTACTATGCATGTGGCACTGCTACGCCATTTATACGCTGCACGGCCAGCGCAAGCCTTACACCGGCCTTGCGCCGAGCTTCATGAATCCGGGGGAATGTGTTTTTTGGGATTGACATCTTTTTTTGCTGGCTACTGTTGGGCTCCTGTTCTGTTTTGGATTGTTTGTTTCTTCAACCATAAATACTCTTTGATCAACAGTGCTTTTAATATAAGTACTCTATGATGTGACAGACAAGATAGTAAAAAGCCAATTAAATATTAGTAGCTAAAATGGTCCAAAAGCATTAACTTGTCAAAGAATATTACGTGTGTGTGTGTGTGTGTGTGTGTGTGTGTGTGTGTGTGTGTGTGTGTGTGTGTGTGTGTGTGTGTGTGTGTGTGTGTGTGTGTGTGTGTGTGTGTGTGTGTGTGTGTGTGTGTAAGAGACTTGGGGGTTGTTCTTTGGCCATCATGATGCCTTGGCTGCCAGGAGTATTTACCACCAAAAAGGGCGGTTTAACATTGGTGATAATTATGGCTGATTCTAAAACATGCACATTAGCCAATAGTGAATTCTTTCTTATTGCTGCTAAAGCTGTTTGTGAATCACACTTCACATGACTGAGTAAACTATCGACCCACAATAAGCACTTTATGCAAGAATTAGAGATTTTTTTCTGAATCCTAGGGATGATGCAGTCATCCAAATAACATCAAGTCGATCCTCCTTAACTTCTTCTCAGTCTGTCATGGTTGCCAGCTAGCAAAAAATATATACTTTTCCTGACAAATGTAAAAAGATTTATGGAAAGGTATATTTTTGTCTACATGTTTCATCCTTTGCATGTGACTTTAACACAGGTCCCATTTACCTAAGCTAGTGATAGCTCAGATTGATTTAAAAGATACCATGACAGTTATCAAAAAGAGTAGGGGAAATTACCCTATACCCTGGTGAAATTTCCCCTAGTAGTATAAATACTACCTTGGATCTACCCTGAAAAGAGATTACTTGTCTTGTAGGCTTAAACTGGTTAACAAAGAATAAATACATAAAAAATAAATGCATGTCTGATGGCAAAAGATTTACTCAAAGTCTACAAATATGTCATAGAAGAAGCATTGTTTTTAGAATGTAGAAAAATGTGTTTTTAAAAAATATTTGTTATAGCAGTACACTTTACTAGGTATCTTGATTAGTTGGGCTGTACCATCATGACCAAGCAACTGTGGGTAAAACATGAATTAGTCATTCTCTGTCATGCTGTTTTGCTAGACGTCATGAAGACTAGCACAACAAAGAAATAAATTTTCTCTAAAAAATGGATTCCTCACAACAAAATTTTGCTGAAATGAAGACAGTTGTTATGAATACACAGTCTACAGGATTTCACGATGCTATGCAGCCTGTCATTTCAAGCATCGGTCAGTTAGCACTGAAGATTAAGGCTAATCTCTGTTAATGAGCTGCTTCCTGATGGGCAGAGTTTGATTCTGTTGTTCTTCTTTTGACTACCCTGTGACCTTCAATAAGCTACTTAACCATGCAGTGCTGTGAGGAATTTGGTAATCTGGGCTAGGCTCATTAATGGTCTCCTGAACTAAATGCCTACTATCTGCTATGAAGCCCTGTGCTGCCTAACCCAGTAAACAAAGAAATATGCACTCTTTTAAGCTTCAGACACAAAACACAGGACATTAGATTTATATATAAGACAATATATATTTCTGAGTAATAAAATGCAATTCACTTTTTTGTGTACTAAGAAGGTGAGCTCATCCATCATAGAGTCTTTTTGGAAATATCTTTAGATTAAGCAATGTAACAACAGAACCACCAGTATTTAAAGAGATAAATAAACATGTATAATAGAATGATGGACAAAGTAATCATACACTTGCGGCAGGGCAACTATACACTGAATCATGATCAGTCTGAACGTGTATTTAATAATAAGTATTTTGTCCAAAAATATGGTGCACCTAAACTAAATGTACTTCATACAGGAACCCAGCTATAAGAAAAAATATTAAACAATGAACCCAATCAACAGCTCTACCAAGTAATGTTCTGCTAAATACTGTCTCCCAATACCTGTCAGAGTTTTGCTTTGTGAAGATAACTAATATTTCAATATAAATTGCATTATATTTATACCAACTTTTAAATGTACTTCAAAATGACTTTATTCTACTGTTCATTAGAAGTGATAAAGGGTTATTGGTAGATATTTCATACTTTTAAAAAGTGCTTTATTCTGCTTTGTTACATTACAATAATTATCAGACAAATCTCACATACCATGGCTCCAATCCCTGTCATTCAGTGTTTTCACAATTCACTATTTTTGTGACCAAAATGTACAATATACTTACTTAAACTGCAGAGCAAACAAATTATTGCTTAAAGTTCATAGTTAATGCAGAACAGCTATTGGTCCAAATATCTAAATACTATCAGAATATCTAATAGTGTTCTACAGAGTGATTGTCAAGGTGGGATAGAGGTATAACTAAAGTAAGCATGCAATCTGTATCAATCTATAAGGGGGGCTTTTTCACACTTGTGTGTTATTCATTGTGCAAAACACTCATCCTTAGCCACAGAGTGTACAATTGCAGCTGTAGGCACAATAACCAATAGTCTAAATCAGCCCTAATCATCCAGTGCCCCCATCAGCAAATCCCAATCCAAGATTAATAAAACTGTAAAATCCTTACTCATGGAATGACAGGTTCTCATTGTAAATGATCTATACTTTGTTCTTCAGTTCACTGTATCAGTGTAAGTTTCATAACAGCACTGAGCACAAAGGCACAATTTAAAAGACCAGTACAGAACTGGGGGTGTTCGCGTTAAGCTAAACACAATACTTGTTGACTTAAGCTAAATACATGTATCATTTGTATCTTCCTTAAATAAGTCTTTAATTCACTTATTAAATTATCTGAGGAAATAAAGACTGAACCATTTCTGTCTTTCATAAAAAAAAAAATGGCTGCAGATGTTTGTAACCTGCATTTTACAATGGTCTCTTCAAGAATTGTCACAAAAATCTTCTCTACTACAGTGGGTTAGCAAATTCCAAACAAGGAACCAAGTTCTCTATTTATTGAAAAGATGTCACTAGACAATATAACTTACCAAGTGCTTAATGCCAGTATCAGTGGTTTAGCAAGCTGCACACCCACCCTCCATGCTTGCAGGACTAGAAGGCTAAAGGTTGGTCTCTTAAAACAGATGCCAGGGCCCACACTCCAGATGTGACACTGCAGTGCAGCATCAGGGTGGGAGTTGCATTTTAAAGGTGACAACCACCCAGATAAGATTGAAAACTAAAATTCAAACTGCTCATTTCTGCAGCAGCTGAAGTAAACACCCAAAATCCACTTGGCACCTCTAGCAAAGAAGAGTGAGGAAACCAGTTTAGTATTGTGGCCAGACCACCCTCTCCACCCTAGTCTCCCCTTAGGACAGGTTACAGGCCAAGTGAGTTTAACCCAGTCAAATGCTAGTAAATCTCCAACCATAAGGACGGGGTGGATTTTTTTTTTTTTATTTCATTTTCATTTTACCTTGTGGTCTTGGTTTATCAAAACTTTCTCCATGGAAAACATAACTATGGTAGGTCACTCAAGACATTTTATATTATAGTTCATGTGCACTACCTCTGTTAAACTCTGTCCATGTTATCAACTTAAATCCCAGAATGACACAGATGAATGAATTGAATAGCAACAGCCACTTGAGGAAAAAAAAATCCTCAGTGACTGTACTGACTCATAGGTTCATAGGTAAGTTCTAGGCTAGCTACTTTTGGGAGCCATTTTAAGCCTAGCCAGTTTCCTTTGTGCTTAATTAACCTATCCCATTTGGTTAGAGATTGGCCTTACCCATCCCATGGCTGATAATTATATATTACTTCAATAGGAATAACTGGGATCATGCCACAGATGATCTGAGAGGACCCATGTATGGAATAAAGCATTTACTGGTTCTCTCTGACCGTTAGTAGTACAGGGGGCAATCCTAGAATACATTTTCTGTTTCCCATCCATAGATCCAAGTGGCACGTGAAAATGCACAGAGATTAACTTTGTTTTATGTGGAAAGACAGTCTATCCCAGAGCAGCAGTATCCTCTGTGATATATAGATATACCTTCATACATACATATGCATACATACATACATACAAATATTTTAAGCATGGGCATACATGCATACAACTATTTTAAGCGCAGGCATTAATGCCTTTCTAGACTGCCAATATACCAGAATAGTTGTTCCCATAATAAGTGTCTAGGCTGTTGGTGGTATATTCTATTCATCAGCTGTTCTCTCAGAGAACAGTATAGTAGACTTCTCATTCTTACAGAATCTTCATTTTGATTTTACAAGTGTTTTGGGTTTATAATACCATGGCAGAAATGGGCCTCATTCCTAAGTCAAAGTATAATTAAAGTTTATGAAATTATTATTGTTTCAATCTTTGATGTTAGCCAGAAGTGCTCTTCACAGCACCCTCAATATGCTCAGTAATGACTTCTTCTGCAATTCATATGGAGTTTACATGTATCTGTAACATATCTAAGTATGATTGTAAATTCTTTTTTATAAGACCCGTTGCTCCTACTACTATTGGAACGGTCTGTGTATCCTTCAACTTTGCCCTCATCTCTGCCTGCAAATCCTGTTTTTATGACTTTGCGTCTCTCTGTACATAAGACACTGTAGTCACTAGGGATACAAATTTCAATGAACAATGCTACTTTTTTCTTCTTTTCATGAACTACTACTATAGTTAATTTTCTTGCATCTATTTTCTGAACTATTGGTAATGGGTGATCCCATGTGATATAAACTTCATAATTTACTATAATGCTTTGTGGCTCATGTTTCCAATATTTTCAGCTACTTCAATATTATAATGTTTGCACAATCCCCAATGCAACAATTTTGCCACATTATTATGCCTTTCAGTAAACAGTCCTATTGCCATTAGTATGTTACAAGCAGCAACAAGTTGTGTAACTGTTTCTAATTCTATTTTACAAAACCTACATTTGTCTGTTTTTCCCACATGTTCAATGCACTTTGTAAACAACTTGTGTACGTAGTCCACTATATTGGGACACCAATATTAACCTTTTGTCTTGGTTTAAATTCACCTCTTCTTATCTGTTCCTGCATTTGATCCTGATCAACATGATGTTTTTGCAAGACGTATCTGTACTTGCAGCTATATGTATGCATTTTCCACATTTCTTGTCTTCTCATCTGAACATTCACCTTCTATTCTTTCTTTTTTTTTTTGGCACATTCAGTTGCAGACAAATGTTATCTGCTTCTGGTTTGATTTCCATTCCCACTTGACACCTATATGCTTCTGCTAAACTAAGCATGGAAGTCATCATAGACTTATTCTGTTTTAAAACTTTCACCATGTTTGGATGTTGTGAGATCAGCAGATACATATGCAGTCCTATGACTGCAGATCTATACATGTAATCAGTTATGAGGAGGCACATACCTTTTTCCGAATGGGGAATATATAATCTTGGTATACGCTGAATTTTATAAATTATTTGATAAGCATAAAACATTTTTCTTGTTTTCCTGTCCAACTGATCCAATAAATTTTGGGGCCAGTCAATCACTCCAAAACTGTACGTTAGGACAGGAAGAGCAAATTGGTCTATAGCCTGACTTTTTTCCTAGATGTCAGTACTGTTTTCAATATTAATTTGAATTTCCAAAATATTCCTTGCAAAGTTTTATTTATTTGTTCATGTTGTATTGTTGATCCTTCATGAGTTCACAAATAGTTATACGCTCCCTCTTGCTCAAGGTCCTTTATATCACATTCTTGTCCCTGGCTGATATTTTCTTGGTGCTGCAGCTTTCTTGCTTTAAAGGTTGCTTTTGAACATTTATAAAGACCAAATGACATTCTTACATCATCTGAAAAAAGTTTTGACAACTTGCAGTTGTGCCTTCAGTTCTTCAGCTTATTAACTATACAGTATTAAATTATTCAAAAAAGAAGATGAGCCGTCTTTACACTTTGTTGTTTTCTAGGAGCCAAATTGTAGCCACGACCTAATCTGTTAATTAGACAGCTTAATGGGTTAAGGGCACGACCAAAGAGCAGTAGCGACAAAGAGTCACCCTGGAATATCCTCCTTTGAATTTTTATCCTTGGAATAATAATTCATCTTTTGTCATGGCTTAGCTGTAAAGTAGTTTGCCACTGTTTCTTTGTCGTTGAATTGTAATCAATCAGTGTAGGCTGTATCTTATACATTTTTAAGCACTCTTTTATCCATGAATACGGGATACTGTCAAATTTTTTGTAGTCTGTCCATGCCATACTTAGATTCTTCCCCTTTTTTAAGTTCTCCGTTATGACTTTATCAACAAATTATCCTTTGTTCCATATGACTTTGTTTTGTTACTCTTTTGTTCAATGGTCATGACTGAGCTTTCATCTAAATGACTATAAACTCAGTTGACATGAGTTCCAGTGTATAGTTTATACATCATCAGAAGGCAAGTTACTGGTCTATAGTTTTTAGGATAGCTTGCAAGTTTGGTCACAAGTAGGAGTATTGTTTTTACTGCTGTTAACTAGGTTAGCATCTGTTCAGGGTGCACATATAGATAGTTCTTACTCATGGCTAAATCTTCATGTAAAGATGATAATACTTTTAACCAGGAGTTAGGTACTGCATCTGGGCCTGGGGTTTGCTATTAGATGATTTTCTTATCTTTGCTTTAATTTCTCTGGCAATTACTTTATCCCATTTCATATCCTCTACATTTGAACGTCTTATATTTTTCTTTTACTTCTTCTGTCCATTCATCATATTTCTTATGTTTCACAGGTTCTTCATAGGTATTTCTCCAAAATGCTTCTAGTCCTTCTTTTATGGTGATCTTTCAATTCCTTTTGCTTTGTTTCCCAGTTCTCTACAAAACTTTTTTGGATCATTTTATTTTTTTAATTTCATTTTACATTTGTTGACCAGGCTAGTCTAGCTGGATATATGTCCATTTTCAGTAGAGGCCCGGGGAGAAAAGCTCCACACAATTTAAACAAAGTTCACATCTACAGAAAATACATATTTAGAATGCATATACATTTTCTTAAACAGAGAAGGCTGCAAGTTTACAAGTACATAACGAAGGTTACACATATTTGAATAGACTAGTATAGTTAATAAGAAGTTATACTTAAATGTTACTAAAGAGTACTAGTTAAGAGAAGAGAAGAAAACAATAGTGTCGATGTAGGTAAGAAAGGAAGATAAGGAAATGAAATGGAGAAGCAGTTAGGTAATAAATCTAGAAGTAATATGGGTCACTTTTAAAGAATCCCGTACTAGCTAGGACTGTGAAGGAGAGGAAGCATAGTAGTATTTAATATGAAATAGATTTAGAGAATAGAGGCAAAATTAGTTAGAAAGAAGAAGTAGATTCAGAGATGAGAAGGTAGATTGATTCAGGTAATAATGGATAAGTTGGTCAGTCCGGTTTAGAACAGGGGCACATCCAGTGTGTTTTCAGGAAGAGCTTAAGTTTATTTTTAAATAGAGTAGTAGAGGGAAGTGTGGTAAGTTCAGAGGGAAGTAGGTTCCAGGTTTTTCCAATAGAAATAGAAAACAGAGAGTCTCCAGCTCTATTATTTGATTTATTGACGTATACAAGAGATTTTTGTGATGATCTTAGGGACTTAAGGTTCTCATAGGGGTGAATAAGATTAGATAGGATGGGTGTTTTGTCAGGTTGATAAAGTATTTTGTGGACGATGGTCAGTTGATTATATTTCAGATGCTGGTGAAATTCAAGCCATCCTAGATGCTTTAGATTAATACAGTGATGAGTTCTATATGGATTACCTGTGGCAAATCTGGCTATGCTATTATAGGAGTTTTCTAGTTTTTTAAAGTTATTTTTTGACAGATTGGTAAATATGTGTGAGGCATAAAGAAGAGTGGAGATAAGATGTGTGTGGGCAATGGTTATTCTAGTTGCAGGAGTGAGGAAGGATTTAATCCTATAAAGAGAGCCTATTTTTTTATTGGTAGTTTTCAGAATGTTGTTGATATGGGCATCAAAGTTTAGGTTATTATCTATGGTGATATCTAGCAGTTTGGTAGTTTGATCTTGGGATATGAGTGTACCGTCATGGGCTGATACAGAGAAGTCTATTGGTGGAGATTTACTGGTAGGTGTAAAAAGGAGAAGTTTAGTTTTTTAGGGTTTAATAAGAGGCAGCGTTTTGTAAACCATAGTTCTACAGAGTTAAATGTGTCTTGAGATAGGGAGTGAAGTTCAGATACAGATGAGGCAGAGCATATGTGTAGAGTCATCTGCATATTGGATGCATGTAGCTTGGGGAATTACTTGGTGAAGGTCATTGATGAATATAGAGAACAGGAGAGGGCCCAGTATGGAGCCTTGAGGAACTCCAATATTAACAGGTAGCTGAGTAGAAAGAACGTTGTTCCAGAGTACAGCTTGATGTCTGTTATTTAAGTAGGAATGGAACCATTTTATAGCTAGTGTGTCAAGAGACAGAGATTTGAGAATGTTTATGAGTATAGTGTAATTTACCATGTTGAAAGCTTTGGACAGGTCTATGAAAAGTGCAGAGGAGAGCATGTTAAGGTTTCAGTTGTTATTGATAGTGTCAATAAAGGAAAGGAGGGCAGTAGTTGTGCTATGGGAAGGTCGGAAGCCATGTTGAGTGTTGGAAAGTAGGTTATTATGGAGAAGGTGGTCTAGCAATTACCTATGGATACATCTTTCCATGATCTTAGATAGAGGAGAAAGTAGGGCTATGGGTCAATAATTAGAGAGTTCAGTGGAGTCTCCTCCTTTGTGAAGTGGAATAATATGAGAGACTTTCCAGAGTTTAGGGATATATCCTTCAGTGATGGTTCTATTTATGAGGATGGAGATGGGGTAAGAAATTGATTTGGCTGCTATCTGTAGGTATTCTGAGGGTAGTTGGTCAGCAGAAGGAGTACATGGTTTCAGTTTTTGGATAAGGGTGAGAATAAGTGCTGTGGGGACAGGTTGGAAGAGAAAAGGTGGAGGTGGGTTAGAGTCAGAATTGGATGTTATGTCTTGAGGAGAGAGCTGACAGGCAAGAGCTTGAATTGCTTTGATAAAAAAGGTGTCTAAGGTGTCTGCAGTTTGTTTAGGATTGTCTTTGTCAGTGCCTTGTGGGTTAGGTGTGATAGATTGACTTGGATGTAATAACTGATTAATACTTGACCAAAACTTTTGGGGTTTATTATGGTGGGTCTGCTGAAATTGTAAATAATAGTTTTTTTATCAAACACTATGGCTTTTTTTGTTTCCTTTCTCAGTTGTTTGTAGTTTTGGATGTCAGTATGGTTTTTAGTTAAGCATGATTTATTCCAGTATTTATTTCTGAGATGGATTTTTTGTTTGGTTTCCCTAGTAAGCCATGGAGCAGATTTTGTTCTTATCCTGATAGAGCGGGTAGGAGCATGATGGTTGAGTATGTTTAGGAAATTAATATTAAAGTAATCAACAGCTTCATCAAGAGAAAGGTGTTTTAATGGGGACCAATTACATGCTTTAAGTTCACTAAAGAATATATCTAAGTTGAGTTTTTTCTTGGTTCTAATTTCCCTATATATGGGTTGAAAGGGTGGATTGGTTTTGAGTCTGATAATGTAGGTTAATGAGTGGTCGCTTATGTCGTCAGGGAGGGTTCCGGCTACATAAGTCTGGGGTTGATTATTAATGAGTATCCAGTCGAAGGTGCTTTCTTTCTTGCTATTTTTGTTTATTCTAGTAGGGGAGGTAATAGTTTGGGTGAACCCATAAAGATTAATATGGCTAGTGGGGCAGTTATTTTGTACTTTTCCTTTATATTTATCTGCATATCTTCTACGTTTTTCTGCCTGCACTATTTGTAGTTTATTATATACAATAGTGTATGATAGATCCTGATCTATCTGATACTGCATATTGCTTTTATCACATGTATCTTTCTGAGTACTTTTGTTGATATGTTCGATCTTCTGTACTCTTCCTACAGTGACACTTCTTGTCTTAATTCCTTTATATTTTTTTCTATCCAATACTTCCATGGCAGCACTTGATTTCTCCTCTTAATTTACCTTACTACCCTGTGTTTTATGGTAAGACTTTATCTGTTATTAATTTAGATGCACAGTAATATATCCTCTTTATTTTTGTTATATCACATAAATTTCTATGAACTGTCCTAATTACCGTGTTCATTTGTTTTATCAGACTTCTAATTTTCGGGGTTTTATTGACTTTTTGTAATCTATTTCTTTCCACTGATCTTAATATGTCTGTCCATCTTTATTAAATCAAGCAACTTTTCTCTTTGATCATTTTTTTCTAAACTGAAGGCACATTCTTTTTCCAACATTTCCTGTAGGCATTCTACAGAAAATTCCAGAGCATCTTCTTGTGCCAAATTCTTTTCACTTTCATCCTGTGTCATCCATTGCTCTTTCATATGGGAACTCACTGGCCTATCACTCCACAACACTGATTGTGTCATATTTGTCACAGTTTCTTGTCCTTCCTTTGCTGTGCATCTCCAACTGAACTTTTGTACTGGTTTCCTATGGAAGGCTCCAAAGTATCTTCGTATGGAAACTGATCAGATGTTTCCTGCTCCACTGGTTTCTTCTCAATTTGGGGATCCTGCTCTATCCAGGTGTGGTGTTATCAGAGTAAGATTTTCTACACTAAATCCTTCACTTTTCAAACAATCCATAGTCTCAGTTACTATTTCTTTAATTTCTCCATTTCTAATCCTCTTTTCCACTTTTCCTCTTTATTTTCTTATTTTTTTGTATTATAAAATTTTTCATATTCAAATGTTTTGCCTGCATTGCTCTTCAAATATCTTTGGTGCTGCTCTTTTTGTATTGATTAGTTTTGCTTTCTCCTTTGCATAAATAATGCACCATGTTAAATCTCTTTTTCTTTCCCATGTCCGTATTTCTTCTTCAGATGTCTCCTGCTCCTCCTGTTTCTTTTAACTTGGGGACTCATTCTTCCATCATGCTATAATGTAACCCATGTTAGACTTTCTACACTAAATCCTGCACTTCACAGGTATTCCATAACTTCAGATTCTATTTTATTTTAACTTCTGCTGTATTAGTCTTCTGACCTATGTTCCATCTTTGTGATCTTATGCTTTGCATTGTGAAATTTTCCATGTCTAGAAACATCTGCCTGTGTTTCTCTTCAAATATCTTTGGGGCTGCTTTGTTTGTATTGATCAATTTGATTTTTTCCTTTGCATAAATATTGCACCATATGAGATCTTTCTTTCTTTCTTTCCCATGTCCATATTTATTTTTTATATCGTTTATAAATCAACATTTTGTTCTTTATATTTCCACACTTCCTTGGTCACTTCTTTTTGTGAACAGCCCAAGGATTCTTGATCTATATAATGTTCCTCATAAATCTGTTATATTAATGAACACAAATTTACATTTGAAGCTTTTGACATTTTTTTGTACAAATATTTTTCTTTCCTCTAATTTCTCTCAATCTTTTTGTATATCATATGTCCAAACATTCTGAGCTACTTGGATAATAGATTTCTTTCTTATCATCAGTACTTTATTCTATCATCTTTATGGCTCTTTTTTTTGCCTGTCAGTTTTTGTGATTTTTGTAGACTACTACTTTCTTCTACAATGTGGAGCCATGCTCCCCCTGTAACTGGCCTAGCCTGATTTTACGACTGTTTCAGTGTCTTGTCTACACTTTTTTTCCAGTCCTGGCACTAGTGCACCTATTAGGATTGGGCACTTTTTTATCCTGGGACTTGTGAACCCTGCTGTCTTTTTTATTTTTTAACCTATTTCTGTCCATGATATATGCTATGTATAATACAGTCTATATATCAGTGTCATCTTGGTGAGATTTTGTGAAAAACAGGGTCCACCTTGTGAAGGTACTCACCAAGACTTGAGGATGAATTCAATTCCAGCAATACTGCTCTCCTTTGCTTGCTGATTTGTCATTTCTCCATTTGGATCCCAAATAATCTTCTACATAAGTTGTCTGATAATTCTCTACTGCTTTTGATAACCCCAAAATTCACAGAGGTATTCATCTCTAAATACCCTATATGCCTGAATAAGGTCTCCTCTTAAATATCTATGAGTCATTGCACAAATTCAGATATTTTAGTCTTTCATAGTAACTTAAATTTTCACATCCATGGATGCCCCTGGCATATTTCTGCTGTACTCTTTCCAGTTTAATCATGCTTGTTCTATTATAAGGTTTCCATATTAATATTCCTTACTCAAGTTTGGGTCTAATATAACTAAAAAACAATGACTTCATCATTTCTGATTTCCTAGACATTATAAACCTTATACAACCTATATGGTTCTATAACTATCATTAACAAATTGGTTGATAAGAACAGAAAAATTGAAGCCTGGATCTACCTTTATACCCAGGTTGTTAAATAAGTCTACTGTTTCAATCACTATGTGCTGTATTAAATATTCTCCTTTTAATTTATGTTTCTCTACTCTCATATGATTATTTTTGATGCATTTATCAGCATATTATTCTCCTGTGTCCAAATGGTCAATTTAGTGAAGTTCTTTTGCAGACATGCCCTATCTGTAAAACATGTAATCAGTTTATCCAGTTTCAAGTCATCTGCATACAGACTGCAGAACACCTCAGATGAAAATAGATCATAGATAAATGCCTTAAACACATACCCTGTATGGACAGATGCCACTGATAGCTATTTTCTCTTAGAGGGACACCTTGACTTTAACCAAGAAAATCACCTGTCCAGCTGCTGTATGATACTTGCCATTTCCTATTTGTAAGCCATGCAGATAGCCATTCTATCAATAATACATCAATACCTAGTTCTAATCTATTGATCAGAGTTTTGTGTATGACCCTGTCAAATGCTGAAGTTAAATCAATGTAAATTAAATCACAGCATAATTTTTTATTCATAGATGTTATTATATCATGTTACAGGTGGTAACAGATATTTTTTCAACATATGCATGTTGATGTATGATTTCGAGTTCCAGCCTTTCCCGTTCTGACTGTAACTTATTAAATATTACAACATGAAAGTAGACTTAAAGGCTTGTATGACTCTAGGCATGTCCTACTCTGCTTTCTCTTAAAGACAGATTTAACAAGTGCACGTTTCCAATCTTGAGAAACTTCCCCATGTTTATACCATATTATGGTACTGTTCATTCTTCCTGAAGTGTTCTCAGGTCACTATTGCTATGTCTGTCTCCTCCCTGTGCTTTTTTTGGATCCGGTTTGCATTGTTCTTTTCTAATATCATCTATTTTGATTTCAGTAACTGAGGTTATCTGGATGCCACTAGAATAACTTATTACCCCCTTTAAGGAGCCAACTTGTTTTGTAAAATATATCTGTTGTGTCTGAGAATAAGTTTTAGAATCTGCACACAGTTTATCAATTTGTATGTCTTTACTCCTTCTACATCTTATGTAACTATAAAATGGTTTCCTATTATGCTCAATATCTTTATATAAATTTTCTTCAAAATTGTCTTGATTTTGTCTCACACTATGTTTAATTTGTTTGTCCAGCTTGTTTATTTCAGTTTTCAAAGTTGTAGTTTGACCTTTTTTCCATTTCTTATATATACTTTTTACTTTTACCTTAATCAAGTCTAGTTCCTATGGAAATATATCCTCCTGATGTTGTATACCTAGATCATGATCAATTACAAACCAATACAGGATTATTAAGATAAGCTACCACCCCCCCCCCCACAAAACCATTCTGTTAATGTTACAGAAAAGGTTTATATCACTAGACCAAGTATTTCTGATGCCATTTGACTTGCTAAGGTGCAGTAAATCTATCAGTATTGGTTTGGAGGATGCCTTCCATGCCAGGCACATGTCATCTCTTAGCAGTCTGTAGGATACCGAGTATAGTGACAGAACTTTGAGTCAGTCCATAGGACATGTTGTTTAGGCCTTGTATCCTTTTAGTAAGGTATATCTGTGGGCATTCCAGTTGTTGCATGTGTCTGGACAAATATGTGCCAAAGGGGGGCATTGTATTCAATGACTGACTTAATGAGGGCTGAGTAAAAGCAGGCAATGACATCCCTAAATCTAGACACCATCCCTTGTTCATAATCTGTGCAATATAGAAGGACTTTTTTACAACAATGGACACATGTTGGTGAAAAATTAACTGTCCATATAAGTTCCCAACTCCCAAACAATTGGTTCCACTTTTAGGTGAATATTGCTAATGTGGTAGTTCTTTGGGACAGATAATTTCCCAAAGGATGCAATAATATATATTTTTTGGCATTTAGTTTCTGTCCATGATTTTGGCACCAGCTATTTATTTGGGAAAAAAAAAACTTCCTGCAGGATGGATAAATCATCCAGGGATTCAACAACACCTCTTAGCTTGCAGTCATCTGTAAACTTAGTCAGTCAGAGCTCTTTGGTATTGGCCTTTACATCAGAAATGCTTGCCAAATAGGAGACGTGCCAGCACAGAACCCTGGGGGACTCCACTGCTAATTGCTGTCTTTGTGAAGGTAACTTCACCTGTTTTGTTTCAAGCTTCCAATCTGTGAGCCAGCTGCCAATCTAGTGGGTGACATAGGAGTTTATTCCCAGTTTATTTAGCTTTTCTACTCTGCCTGACCAGGGAATTGTGTTGAATGGTTTGATTACATTGAGGTATGCTGTGTGCACCATTTTGCCTTCATCCATTTTTTCGGTTACCTTTACAAAAAAACTCCATCAGGATGAGTAAGCATGATTTCCCCTTGATAAAGACAAACTGAGATGGGATCCACTGTTTAGAGGTTCCCTATGGCTGAATTGATTAGTTACATGATAAGAATTTTCATGGCTTTGTATATGAGGCTGGTCAGACTTATGGGTCTGTAATTGGCTGAACCTGTGGAAGATCCTACCTTATGCAAGGGAATGACTGTAGCTGTTCTCCAATCACTTGGTAAAAAAACGGTATGGGGCTAAGACTGAAAAGTCTTGTTAGGGGTGGGGTTAAACTATGCTTCATACTATTTAAGCTGCATATAGAAATATTTTAGAAACATTTTCAGGACCCATTGATTCATTACTTATAGCTTTGGATAGCACTTTTAAGATTTAGTCTTGTGTGATAGCTGGAGGTAAGCCAGATTCAGGTGCATCTTGAGAGGCAGATGGAGAGAGAAGAGAGAGATTATGTTCCTACATACACCAAGTGCCTAAAAAATCAGTTAAACATTTAAATAAATAAGGCAACTTATGGGTGCCCCTCTGCCTTCCAAAATGATAATACAGTAAGCAACTATCTAGTTGACTTGTGCCTAAGGCAGACTCAGGGTTGCATAAGGTTTGCATATTTTATCTATGACTTATTCTTACTTAACAGAGCTTTAAATTTTATTTGTCATATTTACAAGTTAAATTACTGCCAATAGTCATTTATTTATTTATTTACTTATTTATTTACTCATTTATCAATATTTATTTACCAGGAAAGTCCGACTGGATAATTTTACCCATTTTCAGTGGAGGCCTGGAGAGAAAAGCTCCACAAATAAAAAGAGGTGGGATTTGGCATAACAGTTAAGGTGTTTACCTTACAGACACAAGGTGCAGGGTTTGATTCTCACATGGGGTAATTGGCTAGGCTTTAAATGGCCCATATGGGTAGTTAGCCTAGTAGTAATCAATGAATCTAAACAGAAAATATAACATAAGATATATATAACATAACATTTAACATAAGAGAAAACTGACATCATATTACAATTTCCTGAATATACATAGTTTAATAGAAAGACTGACACACATATAACATGTAGAATAAAACACATACACAATCATTAAAGCAAGATAAATACAATATCACGTAGCACTGAAATGTGCTGACATGTTATAAGTGTGAGAGTCCATTACTCACTTATTAAGCAAATGTCAGAGTGGAAAAATTCAAACAGTGGATAAGGGGGAGGTGAGAAAGAAAGAGGAGAGTGAAAAAAGTATTTGTTAGAGGTATTACATGGAGTAGATGTGGGATGCAGGATAAATAATGAGTAAATGCAAGAGTAAGATTCAGGAAAATAGTAAGACCAATAAAAAGAAGAATAATAACAGATAGGGTAGGTATTAGAGGAGAAGGAGCTGACGATTTGTCCACGAGAGCAGCAAGTGCAAAGCCAGGAAGCAGAGATGAATTCTTTTAGTTGTAGCTTAATTAAATGAACATTATGTATTGCCTGGTTGGTGCAGGGATCTTATTCCAGAGTTTTGCTACACAGTTTGAGTACAATCTTTGACTGAAGTTTTTGTGAGGCATATAGATATTAAGTAGATTTTGTCAGAAGATCAAAGGTAATGACTTGGAAGGAAGTGGTTGAGAATTGTACTAGACAGGAAGTGGATTAAATATAATTTTGTGTGCTAAGAGAAGTTTGGCATAATTTAGTTTGTGAGATAATTCTAGCCAATTTAGAGTGTTTACTGCAAAACAGTGCTATGTTCTGTGACTTGTATGAACAGCAAATCTAGATGTCTTGTTATAACACTGCTCTACTTTAAATGGTAGGGTGGCCTGGAGGTTAATCAAGATGGGAGAACCATATAATAGAGAGAGGAGCAGGTATGTAGTGACAAGAGTAACTCTAGTGGGGAGTTTCTGGGCTTTATAAGCACTCTTATTTTTTGTGAGTTTTTTTATATTGCTGTGTATGTAGAGGTTATATTTGAGGCTGTCATCTTTTGTAACCCCCAACAGTTTTGTATGGGGCAGTACTTCAACTGTCATAATGTTTAGGGATGTGAACTTAAAGTTATTTTTCTCAAGGATAAGTCATTTGGGGAAAATAAAAGGAGTTTGTTTTTCTTTGGTTAAGAAGGAGTTGATGATTACAAAGCCAGTTTTCAAAAGAGATAAAGGCATATTTTCTAATCGTTTGTACTTTTTCTAGATAGTCTGAAAGGCATATTATGGTGGAATTGTCTTCACACTGTACAAGGGCAATATTTCTGCATTTAGATATCTCAGTAGAGGTGTCACCTTTGTGGGGACAGATAATATGACATTTTTTTCAGATGGTAGAAATATGGAAGGAGACTGGATATACAATTCTGAGGTATTCTGTCAGAAGTCTACCTGCAGTGTGTGAGCAGGGATAAGTTTGGATAACACTTTTTTATGATGGAAGTGGTAACTGATTTTAGTGTGAGGGTATTAGTGGATGAGGGTAGATATGAGTCAAGAAAGTCAGGAAAGGATTCGTTGGTGAGGAAAGCTATGCTGTCAATGAAGTGTTAGTTAAAACTAGTGCCTGTTTCTAAGGAGGAGTTATTGAGGTAAGGGTTAAGGACATAGTTCCCTGGAGTAAAATTTTTCAGTGGATGATCAATTTTTTTTTTGAAGGGGGGGGGGTTAGAGCCATGGTTATTTCATAAATCAGAACAGCATTGTTTCTTATCAAGGTTGACTTGCTTTTTGATAAAGTTACAAAGTTCTTTTAAGAACTGTAGGTTTTGTGATGTTTTAAGTTTTTGCCACTATTTCCATACCTTGTCTCTATTTTTTATAAGACTTCTACTCTGATTAGTAACCCAAAAGGCAACATTAGATTTTACTCTGTTCCTACATATTGGTGCAAGGCTGTTTAGGATGCTTAAAGATCATGTGAAAAGTGAAAAAAATCAAAGTCGCCAGATATTCTCAAAATGAATTTCCTTAATAGTTGCTTACTATGGCTATCTTTCTGTCATTCATATTTGCATTCTCACTTTTTAAGGAGGATCTCTTCCAAAAACTGCCCTCCATAACCATAACATATTCCACCCTCATTGACTGCTCTGCAGGAAGATCTGATTCCCTGCTGATATGTTGACATCATGTCATGGTCAGCAGAATTCATTACCTAGTCAACAAGAGGGAGAAAGGTGTGCAGAGACAGGATTTTCAGATTGAGGAAGTTTTACTTGTATTTTTTTGTCTAAATTTCAGTTGTAGGGTTAGGTAGACATTATTGTTTAATCTGGTCTTCAAACTTCCATTCATTTTGCATTTTATAAAAACAAATGTGAAGGCTGCTTCTTTTTCACTGTCACACAAGCATATCATGTACAGCACAAAGTCCATAACTCTTAAATGGCTCTGCTTTTGCCTAATGCCACTGAATCTTAACTTTCATGTGTCCATGATTTTTGAAGACTGCCCCTAATTTTGTCTCATATTTTACTCTGTCCATCCCTCATAAAACTTTTGACCTTTCTAGCAAATCACCAAAGTTTACAGTTGGATGCTAATGCTAGATATTAGAGTTTGATAGTCTGTAGTTCATTTAGCTCAGAAAATGAATGCTAATGCAAAGCTTGTTCCATCAATAACAGACATACTGCACTCAGCTGGTGTGTAGCATTAACGTGATATTTACGTACTTACAAAATGCAGAGGAAAGCGGCCAGGAGTACTAGTGAAGGAAGAGCAGGAACGATCCAACTTTGCATCATCAAAGTGACAAGTGCGATGATGCAAAGACAGTGAGTGCCGTCCTGCTAAGTCTGTGATGAACCAAAGTTTACGAACAGGAAATAACAGTAAAATGAAACAAGACAATATCCATTAAATTGGATTTGCACAGTAGGAGGCCATCCTGTCATCCCAGAAGAAACAGAAATACTATAGGTATGTGTGAAATATGGTTGCATGTGAGCTTTACAAAAGTTGAACTGCATCTTTCTACTGCCTAGCCTAGTAACAAGGTTATAATATAGTCCAGTTACCTGAACTTAGATCAGCTTAAAATGATTCAAGGTTAAATTTGACAATTCATCTGTAGCATGTCCTTGGAGTGTGGGAGGTAACTAGAGCATTCAGTAAAACCTCATACCTGTACACCAGTGGCCTATCATATAATGTACTGACAGGTGCAGTTATGTTACTGGTACCGCTATAAATAGTTGAGATACAAGTCAGTAATGAACCAAATCAGTGAAAACAAATAGCTGAAAAACCAACAAAACAAAACAAAAATAAGTTGCAATTGTTTTTTGCAGGATGGCAAGCCTCACTGCACTCCACACACACACTACTAAATGTATGCATGTTAACTCAATTGTCAAATAAAGACAAAGAAGGGAGAAATCTCCTAAAAAAGAAGGAATCACTTCCAACACATATAGAAATGTGCCAACAGTAATTTTCTACACAAAACAGTTATGGAAGTGAAGCTCAGGGAATCTGATCTCAGGAAATGTTAAATATATTGCTGTTACCCATTGATAACTTTCAAAAATGTGTGTTTTTCAGTTTATAGGTTCATAGGTTCATACTAGGCTATCTGCCCTAGGGCATTTATAAGCCTAGCCAGAGTGTGTTTGGCTTTTGCCACCCATTTTAAATTAATTTTGCTATGCCCTTTTTCGAGGTTAGTATACTGTGCCTCGGTCTAACATTGACACTGAAGTGATACCCGGGGTAAACCTACTATCTCCCATCCACTCATCAAGATTCCTCTTGAAGAGAGTCAATGAAGGACTCTGCCTAACCTGGACTGGGATTCTATTGCAGAGTGAAGGGAGCCTCTGGGTTATGAATCTGTCCCTCCAGCATGTCCTATTTATTTCAGTGCTGAGGTTCAAGTCTCTCGAGCGCATAACTCGATGGGATTTGGATTTGTTGAGGTGCAGCATGTCCATTAATTCCGGGTTGGACATGGCTTTGTACATCAGGCACAGATCGCCTCTGAGCAGGAGGTATGCCACTGAGTAGAGCTGGAGTTTCTTTAACCGGGAAGCATATGGCATCTGTTTGAGCCCTTTGATCCTCTTGGTGAGGTACTTTTGGGGTCTTTCCAGTTGCTGCAGGTGTCTGGTAAGCTACATCCCAAAAGGGGCATTGTACTCAATTATGGGCCTGATGAGGGATGAGTAAAGAGGCAAGATGACCTCCTTTGATCTAGATGTGAATCCCTTCATGATTAGGTGGGCTATATAAAATGTTTTTCTAACCACTTTGGCCACGTGGTTGTCAAATGAGAGATTGCTATCAACTTGGGTCCCCAGGTCCCTAATTACTTCTTCTGTACTTAATGAATTACCACCTATGTGGTAATTTGTGGGCACTTTGTTTTTGCCAAAGGGGATGACTATACACTTTTTGGCATTTAGCTTGAGGCCATGGCTCTGGCACCAGTTCTCTGTTTCTATGAGGCCCTTTTGTAGGATACTTGTGTCGGCTGGAGAGTCGATTATGGCGCCCAGTTTGCAGTCATCTGTGAACTTGGTCAGCCACAGTTCTTCCATGTTAGCCAGTAACTCCAAGAAATATATACCGAACAAGAGAGGTCCCAGGACTGAGCCTTGTGGGATGCCACTTGTAACTGGTTTGGAGTCTGACATGGCTCCAGCAATTCTAACCATG
This sequence comes from Protopterus annectens, assembly GCF_019279795.1. Classification (NCBI taxonomy): domain Eukaryota; kingdom Metazoa; phylum Chordata; order Ceratodontiformes; family Protopteridae; genus Protopterus; species Protopterus annectens. Next base: position 1,040,665,329 of record NC_056725.1, read on the forward strand.
TGGGTTCTGTCCTTGAGCCAGTTTATTATTTAAGCTGGTGAGCTTATCTATAATGCCCGAGTGGGGTATTGTATTGAAGGCTTTTGCAAGGTCCAGGTAGGCTGTTTGGACCACCTTCCCCTTGTCAATGGCCTTGGTGACTGTTTCAAAGAAATCAATCAGGTTTAAGAGGCAGGATCTGCCCTTAACAAAGCCGAACTGGGTAGGATCCAGTGTCAGTAGGTCCCCAATATCTTTATTTATGAGGTCCATGATGATCCTTTCCATAGCTTTGCAGACCAAGCTAGTCAGGCTTATGGGGCGATAGTTTCCAGGATCTGTTGAGGCACCACCTTTGTGAAGAGGGACCACTGCTGCTGTATGCCACTCTTTGGGTACATATCCTGTAGTAAGGCTGAGAGTGAACAGTTGTTTTATGTTTGGGTTTAGTTCTTCTTGGAGTTCATGTAGGACGCAGCCCGGGACACCGTCTGGTCCCATTGATGCTGTGTTTTTTGCTTTGGAGAGGGTGGCTCTTACCTGAGCATCTGAGATGTCAGGGGGGCAGCACTCTGCTGGGATAGATATTTGCCCTTTTGGTGGGGAAGGGGGGGAGAAGTTTGAGCTGAACCTGTCAGCTAGAATGTTGGCAATGTCTGTGGGTTCGGTGTATTTTTTGTCATTTTGGACTAATTCTGAGCATATCTGGGAATTCCCACCCGGGTTCCTAACATAACTAAAGAAAGCCTTGTGATTATCCTTAGTGTCCTGTGCAATTTTTTTCTCGAAGCTGGCCTTAGACAATTTTATGAGTGCCCGTAGTTTTTTGCTAATACTGATCAGAGACGACTTCCCTTTTTGAGATTTTGCTCTATCATGTAGTAGCTTCCTCCTTCTATTGTATAGTTTGTTTATGGCTGGGGTCCACCAGACAGGATGCCTAACTTTGGAGGATTGGGTCTTGGTTTTATTTGGGATTGCATGATCCATGCATTCCTGAAGGTGTTCATAGAATGCGTTTATAAAGGATTCTGTGGTCTGGGCCGTATTTTACATGGGCCCGGGGGCTTTGAAGGATTCCACCTCGGTTTTGAGGAGTGTGAAATTTGCTTTAGAAAAGTTTTTCACTGTGGTTTTCTGGGCAGGGTCTGGGGTCGGGATGTGAATATCTAGTGAGATTAGTTTATGGTTATTCTACTTCTCTTTTTTTAATGGAAATATTCTGTGTAGAAATTGTTAACCATGGTTTATATTAACATAACTCTGCACAGTATGTTATAGAACATGATTTAAGTATGGATATTTCACTTTATTTACACTAAAAGCCTATGTAATTTGTTGCATGAGGCTTGGACTGAGGTATTCTATTAGATGCTTATGCTAAAAAATGCAGTATTTCACTGGTAGGAAAATATTACATGCACGCATTTTTGTACTCAAGGCACTATAGTAGAATTGTGTACTCCAGTCTGAAAGCAAAATATAAAGGTGATTATGTAACTGAGAAAATAATGAGATAATCAGCTCTATTCATTTACAGCTACATGAAGGGTAGCTATCATGAAAACATACTATTTGATATTCATTAAATGGCTCAGTGGAACATGTAGAGCTGCCAAACAAAGACAAATGTCAGAATATGTTAATAAAGGCATTGAGAGCTGAAAAACATGCTAAATACCCAATCCAACATGGTGGAGCTATTCAGGAAGCACAAAAACAGCACTCAGAGCAGACTTTGCCCTATATACATACTGTGGTGGTGGTGTTGTGGTAGCATTGTCACCTCACAGTAAGACAGCTAGAGCGTCTTCTGTGTGGAGACATGCGAGAATGGGTGTACCTTCATTGAAGGCTGTGTGTCATAGCTGGCAACTTTGCACATAAAAATTTACTGCCAATCATTAGCGGACTGGAGTTCCGCTGTGGAGACCCCTAACCTGGAAAAGCCGAAAGACACAACAACTAAAACTCTTTGGAATACAACATGATTACACTTAAGAAAAGAGCATGTTAGGGGTTGCTGCTGCTATTATTATGTTGTATGTGCAGTACGCTTTAAATCAGTGTGCTGTTGCTAGACCTCAGACAAGAAAAAGATGGGTGTTTAGACCCCAGAATAAATCCAATCAATCAATCAATCAATCAATAAACTGACCCCATTTCATTTATTATGGGCTGCATAACACAGAAATTGCTGAGAGATATAGGGTGGACAGGGAAACCCTGGAAGAAATATGAAACCTCTTCTTCCCCCTACCTCAGGATCCATGGAAATTATGGAGAATCCATCACAGTGGAAACAAATCTATGTTTAGCATTATGTATATTAGCTATTGGTACCTTCCAGAGTTCCACAGGGTATATATTAGGGGTGTCACAGGCATCAGCCTCTAGAATATTACATTATTTTTTTAAATGCATTGCTACTGCATGCAAGGAATTACATCTGTTTCCCATATAACCCACAGGAGAGAGCAAAAGCCATGCAAGAATTCTATGAGTAGCACACTTCCCTGGAGTTTTGGGGGCCATGGATTGCACATACATAGAAATAAAAGCCCCACCTAGTTAACATGGAAGGAGGTACATCAACAAAGAAGGTTTCCACTATAGAAACTCTCAGTTTGTCTGTAATGCCCAAGGGATCACATACAATGTCTGTGCAGGTAACACAGGCAGTTTCCATAGCTCACACCTATGACACACTTGTGAACTGTACACCAGATTTGCTAGAGGTGACATTCCCCAAAGGCATCTAGTAGGAGATGCTGGATGCCCTTCTCATGACTCCCATGACAGACCCACACAATCCCACTGAGCAAGGATACAAAGAGGCCCACCCTCTAACTAGGAATATCATAGACCATGTGTTTGGTGTTTATATCATGTTATCGAAAGATGAAAATAGCGAATGCTATTTCATCGGCCCCAAAATATCTAAACATGAAAATATCAAAGATTCAGAACAGCGAGTTTTTTCCCATGGAAAAAATTTGCTGCTCCGAAACACATACACACAACACAAGCACATCAAACAAACAGCAACCACACATATACACTTAAATTCCTACATCTAACGCTACACTAAACTAAACATACACTACTATCTACCCACTTACCTTAACCCAAACCCTAACCCTAAGGTCCATCACCATCACACACTCACCTAATCCGCGCCCTAACTCTAACACACTTAACCCACCCCTAACCCTAATGTACCAACAATCGCACACTTACCTGAACCCAACCCGTAACTTTCCACTACAGGGCTAAGAATAGCAAAGCCACAGAAACGGCTAACCGAATTCTTTCCCGAGGAAAGAATTTGCTGTTCTGCAGCTTCGCTATTCTTAGCATTCGCTGAATAGTGTTCGATATCAGAACATTTGAAGTTTTAATACTTTGATGTTCTGATATAGACCCTGTGTTTGGTTTGCTTAAATCAAGGTTAAAGTGTCTAGAGGAGCAATGCTGTATGACTTAGTCTCATCTGCTGAAATACTAACAGTCTGTGCTAGGTTACAAAATATAATTCTCAGGACATAGCTTCAACAAGGACAGCAAGGGTCAGGACCACAATTTCAAGGTCCACAAGCAGGGCCAGCAGTAGCAGCAGTAGAAATGGATGAGGAGTCTGAGAGAGAACCACCAGCTGCAGATGCTGCTAACAGATGGTGGAGGGCACAGTATGCCGTTGCTATGGTTAAAGATAGCAGACAAAATCACGATCTAAGTCAAAGCTGAATATCCCATATGCATACAAATAGGAAAACTGATGCCTGTCAAACTTCACAACCTTTACTTAATCATGTAATAGCTGTGTTTGATAGCATCAGACAGGGACAACCCCCAAGGAGACAATGTCTTTGTTTATAAGTTCCATGATGATACATTCCATGGCTTTGCAGACCAGGCTCGTCAGGCTAATGGGGCGGTAGTTACCAGGGTCTGTGGTGCCTCCCCCTTTGTGGAGTGGGATAATCGTCACAGTGTGTCATTCAGTGGGCACAAAGCCTGAGGTGATGCTATGATTGAACATGGTACTTGGGGGGGGGTTTCCAGTTCGTTTTGTAGTTCATATAGAATGCAGCCTGGGATGTTGTCTGGTCCCATGGATGCTATGTTCTTGGCTTTGGAGAGTGTGTTTTTTACCTGTGCAGCCGTGATTACAGGAACTTTGTATTCTTCCTGTATAGAGATGGGCCGTTTAGGGCGTGAGAGAGGGGTAAAGTTAGCACTGAACCTATCTGCCAGGATGTTGGCAATATCCGTTGGGTCTGTATATTTAGTGCCATTGTGCTATAACTCAGAGCAGATCTGAGTGTTGTCATTGAGATTCTTGACATAGCTATAGAATGCTTTGTGTTTGTCTTTAGAATCAGTAGCAATTTTGTTTTTGTAGCTAGCTTTGGAGGATTTTATAACGGATTGCAACTTCTTACTGAGGCTGACCAGGGAGCTCCTCCACTCATGGGATTTCCTTCTGTTGTACAGTTTGTTTATGGCAGGGGACCACCAGATTGGCTTCCTTTTTTTTTGGAGGATAGCGTCTTGGATTCGTTTGGGATAGAACGATCCATGCACTCGTGTAAGTGCTTATAAAGTGCAATTGTGTAGTATTCAGTAGTCGTAACTGTATTGTCCATCTGCATGGGTGTCATGAAGTTCACCACTTCTGTATTAAGAAGCATGAAGTTGACTTTGGAGACATTTTTTACCATGGTTTCCTTAATGGGGGGTGGGGACAGGATGTGGATATCTAGGATGCTTAGCTTATGGTTGGATCAGACCAATCAGGCATTGACTTCAGGTGTGGAACACCTGTCACTCATGTTGGTAATGACTAGATCTAGGATATTGTTGCCCCTGGTGGGGGTGTGGATAAGTTGATCCAGGGCATTGAATTTTATGAATTCCAGAAAGCGTTGAGTGAAGGAGTTGGTACATGAGTAGTTTTCCCAGTTAACAGTGGGGTAGTTGAACTTGCCCATTATTAGAGTGTTTGGTTGAACCCTAATATTTTCCAGTACATCAAGAAAATAGGAGTGGGAATCCTGGGGCATGGTGAGGGATCTGTAGCAAGCTACAATTAGGATTGCAGTTTTGCCCAGAGTTAGTTATAGAACCTGCAAAGAAAAAAAAAGTCATAATTGATTAGTTTTATATTGAAATATGAATATGTATATGTATATGCCCCTTAGCAGAAAATTTTTCTGAGGTGTACAGTTATGTCAGTAATATCTCTTCTGTCAGATTTTTGCAATATACAGTAATGTAATTAAAACAGTAGTGTGCATCAAGCATTTCAACTGATCACCATCTACAAAACATGGAATAGGTCAATTATACCCTCATTTGCACAACTATACCAAGAAGCAAAACTGTAGTACCTAATGCTTCAACTGCTATAATGACAATAGTAACTAAAATACAATGTAGGTCAACAATTATAGAAGAAATAATTCACAAATAAGTAGGAACGTGAAATCAATAACTTTTCTTATGCAATATGTATAGCTATGTGCAAGCATATGAATAAGCAATCATTAGCTATTGACTCTGTGCATCAGACATGCATGCAACCGAAAGTCACAATGACATATGCAAAGGGCAGGGCACAGTCATCATCATTTGCATAAGGTGGGGGAGGTGGTAGGAGGGAAGATTTGACACCGAGGAACTGAGTGTGTGCAAGTAAGAAACACATATTTCTCTGAGTATACAGAGTTCAGGGTCAGTAACAACTGATCTCTCTCTCTCTCTCTTTATATATATATATATATATATATATATATATATATATATATATATATATATATATATATATATATATATATGTATATATATATATATATATCTATATATATATATATATATATATATATTTGGGTCTACTTTAGAACAGTGAAATGCCACTTACCCAAAACTCATATCACTGAGATGAAAACACACCGACAGCACCAACACACCGACATCCTGGAACACCAACTAACCATTCCAGGTAAGTAACCACTCAGCCATCTGACACAAAAATGTAAATGGAAGAAAATCAAACACCCCCCCCACACCCCCCATACCCTCCCTAACTAAATATACCAACTCCGAGATCACACTACCATGGGGGTAAGGGACAAAGTTCAACAGAATGGCCAAGCAGTGACTTACCTGGATTGGCTAGTCAGTCTTCCGGGATGTTGGTGTGTTGGTGCTGTCGATGTTTTTGTTTCAGTGATATCGGTTTCGGGTAAGTGGCATTTCATTATTCTAAAGTACAGCCATATAAAAAAAAAATATATATATATATATATATATATATATATATATATATATATATATATATATATATATATATATATATATATATACATATCAACAGTATTGTTTAGATAGTTTATGTATGTGTGAGATGGTATGGGCAAGTGAATTTTTTTTCAATGTTTGTGGGTGCCTGCATGAACACAATCAAACACTGTGTTAGCACTACATCCTGGCATCTTGGACAGGTGTGAACCATGGATGTTAGTGTAGTCAGTTCAGAGTCATTGCCCTGACCACAAGAACCACCTCTGCCAAGAGATGCACTGCTACTTCTATGGTTAGAAGTTGGTCTGCTACCTGAATGTGCCTGCTGTCTGCTCGATGAGCTCTTCTCATGGCTATGACCAGGAGCACAACCCCTTAGCCTACCATGTCTGGGTGTAGACATTACTATAACTGATGGAACAGTGGATGTAATCCCACTAAAGGAGTAGGATCTTGCACAACCATGTCTGGTAACACCAGAATATGTAGCAGCTCAACAGACACATGTATGCCTACCCTCCCCAACACATCATGGACACTGCTTGATCCAATGTGTTGTTCATCCAGTCCAAGGAGCTGCTTACATGGCTCAGGGAGAAACTCACATCAGAAAGCACAATGTTTAATAGTTGCACTAGCTCTTCCAAGGCCTTGGTGGAATGTGTCTTTGTCTTCACTATGGCCCTACACATACATCTGCTGGCACCTAATGACACACCAGCATCAGTAGGAGGATGGACAGCAAGGCCCTCTCCAATCACCTCTACCAATCATCCTGTGTGGCACCATGTCCTCACAATGGCTATATTGCTACAGGTAGAAGTAACCAGCTTTGCAACTGGAGTAACCATAACTTGATCAACAGTGTCACCCTTAACCTGTCCTATATCAGAAGTCTCTGTGTCACGGGTGTACATAGGCATACTGGCTGTGTCCAAAATGTGGAGAGGGGATGAGGAAGCCACAAACTCAGTGTCAAACTGACCCTCTGCAACACAGACTGCTCTTCATCACCACCATCATCATCAGAGGCTACAAATACTCTGACATTAGGTGGTAGGAGTCCCACAGTCCCACTCTCAGGATTGCCTATGATAACAAGCAATAAATACAACTAACAGAAAGACAGAGAACAGAATTGATCACATTCTTTCCTTATACGAAAAGCATGTTAATTTTTAACAGATGCCAAAACAACACAAATTTTAATCTCATATAGACCAGAATCTACTTTATAGGCAGATGCCAATAACCAAATGTGGGCCTACCATGTGCAGGTGGACTGGGAGCCTGCAATCCAGATGCGCCTGTATCTGACGAAGGAAAAGGAAAGAAGGCTGATAAGTATTGCAGTGCAAATGAAACAAGAAAAGGAGAACAATCTCCTTCACAAGTCCAGACTGAAAATGTTCTCATACAAAAATTTAGCAAACACCTGGATCCACCCCCAAAACCCCTTCTCTATTTCTCCATGACTGTATCATCTGACTCACAGATATTGTGGTCTCTCTCTCTCTCTCTCATTTATAACAATGACACTTGCATTTTGCATACCTGGAAGGTCTGTTTGTGACAGTCTTGGTCTGCTGAGCACACCTGCACCAATGTCAATGATTCTGTGTGAACCCTCTGCCCAGCTATCTGGATTCCTGACAGTGGACAGGAAATCCCCTGTTTCAGTTAGTTGTATTTTGGTAGCAGGACCACCTGTTCCCAGACAACTGCAACCATTCTATAGAGGGCAAAAGTTATCATACCACTTACCCAGTGTCATCTATGAGAGTAATTTCTCCCATGCTCCCTGACAACATTAATGTCATTGACCACCAGCTACCACATCCTGCCTCAGGCAGATTGGTCACCTCAACATCGCTGTAACAGAAAAGCTCCACAGTGACTTAAGGCCAGGATAATGACCTCATTTTCTGCATCAGACTATGGTGGCTTGTGGGGTGAAGCTTTCTTCTTGGTTGCCATATCCCTGTATGAGGTGAAGCAGAAAACAGACACATAATTAAGTGCATAATACACAGACAGGATGACTGTGAAGTCAATTATGTGTGTGAATGCATGCATCCATCATGCACACAACACTTTAAAAGTTAATTCTTCCTATGACCAGGCACAAGTTAGGACAGCCCCCACCAAAAAAGAAATCTAATTCAGATATCAGCAAAAACATATAATAGTTCTGTAATGCAGATAACACAGGTTTAACTGTTTAATACATTACAATGATAACAATAACAATTCAAATGTAAGTCATAAAACTATTGTAAGTGCCATGTCCACTGCTCTGTAGGGCAGTCAGTTATTGCAGGCATGCCTACTTAGAATACAAGGATAAATAAAATATTAAGATAAAAAAATGCTTTTCAACAGTCAGTGCAATTCACTTTTTTATGATAAATAAAAGCATTATGTAAGAAACAGCAACATACCTTGACAATACAGAAATTAGATAATTCTCCAAATGTTTTGTTTACTTAGCAGCATTGAGCTGTCTGGATCCAAACATTCTTCTCAGTATGATGCAAGGGTATTAGCTACATCATTATCTTCATATAGTATAAAGTTAGCCATTGAATTAAGATAAAAAATGCTTTTCAGCAGTCAGTGCAATCCACTTTTTTATGGTAAACTAAAAGCTTTATGTAAGAAACAGCAACATACCTTGACAATACAGAAATTAGATAATTCTCCAAATGTTTTGTTTATTTAGCAACATTGAGCTGTGTGGATCTAAACATTCTTCTCAGTATGATGCAAGGGTATTGGCTACATGATTATCTTCATATAGTACAAAGTTAGCCCTGTGAACAGTGTGAGTATGAAAATCAGGTGTTTACTGAATACCACAATTTGCACTAAGTGTAGGGAATGTAAACATGATGTAAGGACCTACATTATTACATTCATATGCCCTAGCAATGCAAGGATGTGCATTGAGAAGTGTTACCTGCTAATGACTTGCAGGTGTATATGATTACTCTGACTGCAGGAACAATCAGTGTTTTACAGTCTACCTTCTTTGATGTATACCTGCTGAGGTTGTGTCAGAGGAGATTTGCCAAAATGTCTGAAAGTATATTCACTGGTTAAGGAGAGCAATATTCCTAACATTCAAATTCTGGCTTTAGTGACCACAGTTACAAATGGCTTACAACTTCTTAGTAAGAGATAAATAAAATACCAAACAGCAAGAATTCTGGATAAAAAACAGGCTCCAAAAAAAGCAGAACACCAAAACAAAGTAAATAAAACCTTGTCCACCACTGCTGGATATAAGTGCTTTATTTAAAATACCAAAACATAAGTGCTTTCACAGTCTCTATGATTGCTTCCTCGGACAACTTTAAACAACTAAAGCACATTCTTTATACAGTTATAAATCAATTAACAAGTAATTGATAGCAATTAGGGCATTTAAAGTGGCCCTTACACCTTGCTACTAAAAAACTTCTAATACTTAATTTACAACCTTGTTTATTAAAAAACTGGCTTTTAAGAATGGTTTCAGTGATACTGCTTCATTTATACCTGGTGGTGTATCTGCATTAAGTTTAATGATCCACCTCTGCTAAGCTGCTTCAGTCCTATTTCTCACATCACCCCTTCTCTGATAACCTCTAGAATAAAGAATTTGAAAATATGGTCTTTCCCTTCTGCCTCAACATGCTTGGTCAATGCACTGTTCTCCTATCCATTAATGATGTCTCTATTGTGTTCTAATATATTGTCCTTAAACATTCTGTTTGTCATCCCTATATAGAAGACAATGCATCTCACACAGAAACTAAAATACACAACATTCTTTGTTCAACAGTCAGCATAGCAATTCAAATGAATTACTGTCCGACTGTATGCATGTGTAAAAGTAGTGCAAGAATGTATGAATTTGCATGCTGCACAATTTCTGTCCCTAGTCTGGAAGATGCAATAGGTGGCCAAATTGTTTGTGTTTTATAACATAACTGTTGTTTAAGACATATTTGTTTTTAAATGAGAACAGTGGAGTGCCCTCCATTTCTCTAAGCTCATCTACTGTTGTCAAGATGCTCCAGTTCTTCCTGAAAACCTCACAGAACACATTAATGTCACTAGAAAATGAAATTGGGAATCTGATCTTCCCATTGCCTGATCTATTCATGTCCGATGCAGAATCCACCTGCTGTGCAAAATAGGCTTGCCCTTTCTTTCAACGATTCTTCAATACATTTATCCAATTCCTAGAATATCCTCTTTCTAGAAATTATTCCCTGAGATTACCCAGAGCTGCTATTAACTGTGTTTCATTGTTGTGCAGTCTCATAATTTTCAAGATCTGAACCTTCATGACATTTCTATTAATGTAGTTGGGGTGCATACTTCTTCTATGGAGCATGGTATTCCTCCTGGTGGGTTTCCTATACAAACTAGTTTCCAATATTCTAGCCTCTGATCTCTTGACTGCAACATCAAGAAAATCCGTACTCTCTCAGGAGAAATTACATGTAAACTTTAGGAACATAGTGGTAGTATGTAAGTATTCCAAAAAGTCTTGTAGCTGATGTTCAGAGCCTCCCCACAGAAGAAAAATATTGTCCATAAAATGACTGTACCACAGCAAATATTGGTTATATTTGCTGATTTGTAAAAATGATGTCAGTTCCCAGTGAACCAAGGCAAGATTGGCATAGCTATTGGCACAAGCTGTGCCCATAGCTACATATCTTTTGCACATAATACTGATCTCTGAAGGCAAAGCATTATTTTCTAGAATGATGTCCAGTAAGTTACAAATCAAATTAATTTTGCTGTCAGTGTGGACCCTTTTAGTACATAGTTGTTGTCTAGTATTGTCTATGCCCCAGTCATTTGGGATAACCATGAATAATGATGCTACATCTAGGGTCACAAAGTAATATTCACTCATCAATCCCTCAGTTTTACAATAACAATTTTGTAAAATCATCTTAGTGTCTCTTAATATATGATTGAAAGTATCTAACACCAGATGCAAGCATTTCTCAACATAAATGGATAATGCCTCTGTCACCCACCCCTTACTTGAGACTATAGGTCTCATTGGTGGATCCATGGCATCCTTATGCACCTTAGGTAGTCCATATTTTATAGGTACAAGTGGAACTTCTTTTGCAAAATAATTGAATAAGTCTTCTGAGATCATACCTGTTATAAGTAAGTCAAAAATCAAAAAGGACACTCTATCAGTAATAGCTTTCAACTCTGTCCCATTAATTCGTACATATGTGCAATGGTCACTGAGCAACTGATCCATTCTTTTTATGTAGAACTCTTTGTCCATGACAATCACCCCCCCCACCTTTGTTTGCAGGTCTAATCTCAATTGACTGCATTTTCTTAAGTTCAACTAAAGCATCACATTCATCTCTACTTAGATTGTGATACCTAGAACCTGTACCATTGTCACACAGTTCCCTAATTTGTTTGTCACATACTGATATAAAAGTATTTACCATTGGATGCATTTTGGGTGTAAATGTACTCAGTTTAGTGAACTTATTAATTTTATCAGCATCCCCTTTAAATATGGTTTTCAATGTTAATGTTCTTCCAAACATTCTGAATTCTTGCAGGATGTCTACCATATTAGTTTTTTGTGAAGGTATGAAAGATAACCTCTCCCAAGTACACCCAATTGGCCACTGGTCAAAGGTTTAGATGACAGGTTTAGGACCAAACCTTGGAATTCTTGCTGTGGGTGACCATTTTTTGTTTCTTCCCTTCCATATTCTGCTGACGCAGCGAGTAACCATTCCTGCCTCGGCTCCTGGATCTCTCCTTGATTGGTAATGGATCGCTCAGCTGAAATGGCCGCATCAATGTCTCTCTCCTGCCATTTGTATCCTCTAAAAAATGGGGTATTCCTGTATTCAGCGGTATCACATTATTTTTCCTTTTATTGCTGCTTAAATCCTCAACTTTTAGGCTGAATGTGGCATTCTACTCTGCTTCTAGGCTGTTGGCTCGTATGTTTGCACAGTCTCCAGGTACATGCACTTCCTTGTTAGAAGTCTCACTGCTAGTGGGTGTATTCTGCAGTTCTTCATTGATGCGATTGATTGTGGGATGTTCATAGGACTCATCGTTGCACTTCTCTGCTGTTGAGGTTCATTGGCAGTGATAGGTTGCTGGATAGAAATAGCATTCGTTGATTGGATGGTTGGGTCTCTTTGTTGTCTCGGCCAAGGAAGACCCTCCCACTCTGAAAGTCACTTATATCTCACTGTAAAAGCCAGAGCACTCAGACATTAACACACATATGCATAACACTTTAAAATGTGTAGACAAATGTGAATACATTTTTTTCTTAAAAAGTTTTTTAATAAAAAAGGTTGTAAATTAAGTATTAGATGTTTTTTAGTAGCAAAGTGTAAGGGACACTTTAAATGCCCTAATTGCTATCAATTGCTTGTTAGTAAGAGATGCTGTTCATATTCAAGGGATTACTTTAAGCATTGGTTCAGATAAGATATGCAAGCAACTAGAGATATAAGTGCTATGAAGAAAGCATAGATACAGGAATGAAGCACCATAAAGAAAAAGAGGAATACATTTGCAGTGTGAGTAGTCTTTGTTTAATAATGTGTGAGTACATGGGTATCCTGATTGTTGGCAATATTATAATCATCCAGACCTTTACTGTAAAATCAGAAAAGACAACTTTCATAACCTGTTTCTATTGCACTTTCAATGTGACTTGATAAAATGTCCCATTATTAGTATATCTAAACACCTTTTTCCTACTAATTTATGTCTCTGTCTGTGGCAAATGTGAGAAATATTCTTAAATGATTGATCTTACTACCATTGTTTGAGTGTTCAAATCCATACAAGTTCCTCATGCAAAATAACAAAGTAGCTTAAACATCTGAAATGTACATTTAAAGTACTCAGTCTCTAATTTTGTTTTTTCTTTTATCATTTCCACATTGTTTGGCATTGCCGTTCATTGACAGGAAGTGGTTAGTAACAGTGAACTGCATTTCACTACCGAAGGCAAAAAGTGATCATTTTTATTTGGACTGCCATCAATAGCACAATCAAAACTGGGATTGCTGTGTTTACCTTAGCAGTCTTGTCAAAAATGAGTGAAAAAATCAAATTGTCACACTCTGTTGTGGCATAATGTGTAAATGTATTAAACTTAGAAGACTAGTACAGGTGATGCAGGCTTTGAAACCAGTTCACAGATCATTTTACAGAGGGACGTGGTACTAAATTTTGGCACTCATTTTGGTGTATGAATGTGTTGATGCGGGAAAGTCAAAAAAGGTCAGTATTGACTAAAATTGACAGTCATATACGTCCTTTGAACTTATGTCAATATTAATGGTGTGTGTGTGTGTTGTTTGAACAATGAAAGCATTTTTCTTCTGTTCCCTGTGCCCTTCTCCATCCCCATGGCATTAGCTAAAGTTCTAATATTGTAAGACATACATGATAGTACTGATGTGGGACGTAGGTGCAAGAAGTCTGAAAGTATCGCCATAATTCAGTAATACCTGTGCTCATTGCTAGAGATACACTGTGATTCACTTCATGTGTCTTTGAGTTGTTATTTCCAAAAGGTTGCTTGAATGCTTCTGAGAAATATTGCCTTCTGTATTTGCACGCTACTTGTCAGCATGAAATGAACTTTCATGCATTAATGAAAACAGTGAAATATTTGGTTTAGGCTGCTTTATGTAGTGAAAACTAGCCCAGTGGCATTGTTTCAGTACACAGAATGGTAATCAGTGACGAAAATACACATATCAGTTGGCGTTCTCTCTGGCACAAGGTATAAATGCAATGAGATTAGAGGAAAAAGGACAACTGTTGCATAGTTAGAATCCATTTAGATGATAATTTTACAGAGTGGTCTGAATACATATTTAACCATATTTTCTGATACCATTGTGTTGTTTAAAAAGCAACTCTTGTCAGTATTTTAAACATGTGGGCTTTTGTCTGTCCACTTTCACATTATTTGTCCTTAACTACAAACCTGACAAAGTGTTCCACAAAGAACATTTCTGTTGTTGGAATGACGTGAGAAGGATGAATGTGTCACTTGAATGTACTTCTTGCTCTAGTCATTACTACATATACACGTTGATGGCTTTCGATTACTGTCAGCTTTTTCTATATCATATACTTTTTCTAATGCCTTTTCCATTTGCTCTCTACTCAACAGCATGCAAACACAGTCCACTGCCCAAGGAAAAAAGTGAAACATTTAGTTTAAAATATCTTTGGTTGTCTTCCAGACAACAACAGTGACCATCTCCCCACATTTATCACGACAAATTAATCACATCCCAAAACATTCTGCATTTAAAAAAGTACATAGACTTTCATATTTGAACAAAGACACCTTTATAAACTACCTCTCCCAATACAACTGGAATACTCTAATAAAACCTACCACTAGTAGATGTTGTTAACCATTTCAATAACACATACAAAATGAGTTAGCTCCCAGAAGAACAAAAATAACCAAAAGCAATCCTGCTCCATAGCTCAAAGAAACCAAACAGCTCATGCTAAATAGTGACAAAGCTTGGAAAGCATGGCATAAAAATAGAACACAACAAAAGTCACAAGTTTTTAGACAACTTATAAATTGATATAAAAAACAGATCAAACTAGACAAAACTGTATTCTTTCACTCACTTCAAGGCAAACATCACCACAATCCCAAGCACTTCTGGACAACCCACCACATAGC
The DNA here is from genome assembly GCF_019279795.1 of Protopterus annectens. NCBI lineage: Eukaryota > Metazoa > Chordata > Ceratodontiformes > Protopteridae > Protopterus > Protopterus annectens. The sequence continues at coordinate 1,040,680,351 of NC_056725.1, forward strand.
CACCCAATTTAACACACAATTCATTGCATCTGTCCTCTCCCTACTCGAGTCTAATCCAACCTCCATTCTCTATCCCCAGAAGCAATATTCACAATATGCTTTTCAATTCTTTCCACTGAATACCTACGTCATATATGAACAATTAACTTAAAAAAATCACTGCACCAGCTGCTGACAAACACCTGCCCAAGTACCCCAAGTTAGATGTCGATGTTCCCAGATAAATCAGAGAAAACTATGAACCCAATATCTGAAAAAAATCACATATACCACTTCACAAAGGTAGATCAGCAATAGACCTCTCCAACTACTGCCCTAAAGCAAGGCTGTCTCCCCTCTGTCCAAAATCTTAGAAAGATGCACACACTCTCAACTCTTAACACATCTCATAAACAATAAACTACTTTCCCCCACACAACATGGCATTCGACCACACCACCACAAAACAATAGCTCTTTTTATTTACTCAGAAACCATAAATAGCAACAGAAACTTAATACCTTCCCTTTTCCTATATCTGAAAGCATTTGACACAGTATCCCATCAACTTTTATCAATGAACTATATTCCATATCGCTATCCTATTCAACTTTTCCTTTATTCTGTATCTATCTGTCCAACAGACAACAGGCCATAGAATGGAATCATGACCTATCCCCATTCCTCCATACGTGTCAATTCTAGGCCCAGAACATTTTAATATTTTCACAAACAACTGCATAAAACCAGCAAACCTGCCACCTTAATAGAAAATGTTGACAATGCCACCATCATTTGCTCAGTGCCAACCCTTCCATTACTTCAGCAAATGACTCATGACTCCTTCACTTCCATAGAATCATGGCTAATAGCTCATCAACTGATCTTAAATACCAAAAAAGCAAAATTAATACTTTTCATGCCCATATGTCTTTCAACACCGAGTGCACCCTTTAATATTACCTCAACAAACACCACCACCATAGAAACTGTTACAAATACCAAAACACTAGGAGCCAAAATAGACAAATTGGCCTGCATATCATGCAGACCATCAAAAAAAAAAAACAAAAAATAAAAAAACACTCACCAAAAACTGGACTTCTTCTACAAAAAAAACCTGCCTCACAGAATCCTCAAGAAAATCCTTAGCATCATCATACCTTCTCTCCTTCTTTCTCTATGCATCACCCATTGTAGCCAACATTGAAGCCACCCTACTAAATAAATTAGAGGAAACGTTAAGAAAATAGCCAAATTATCAGCTAATGCATCCTACTGTATGCACCACTACTTAACACTAAAGAAGCTCCGCTGGCTAGAACTATGTAATCAGCTTACATTCACTCACTTCAAATTTCCCACAAAATAATGCACAAATCACGCACATGCCCTTCTCCAAAATATATTCTCAAGCACTTCTTCTGCCACATAGCCTTCATTCAGGAAATCAGAACCAACTAATTACTTCCAAATCCCATAATATAGCTGGACACTCAGTTTATGCATCCTATTTCACTAGACAGTGATACTCCCTGCATATCCCACTAAAACAGGTCAGCTGTGACTCTAGCTTTAAGCACAACCTAAAACAGCATCTAAGCTTCTCCTAGCTCTGTTCTTGTTCCCACATTGACTAACTTTTTCTCTCACTCTCTCTTAGATCTCTAGACAGTCATCAAACCCTCACTCTACAACTCTCATATCTTATCCTGTAAATAATGTAAATAAATCCTGTCTACATTTAGAACTATATACAGTTTTTTATCATTCCTATGTAAATGAGATTTGTATATTGCTGCATATAAGTGCAATGTGTTTATTATTGTACAACACCCCTACAGATATCAAATGTATTAACCTCTATCTTGATTGCATAGCCTATTACATGACTATAACACCCCCCTTCTACTGTTAAGAAACTGAAATGTTTTTTTCTCTGTAAATATTTTGTAATTTTTAAAACTTTAATGGAGCTTTTTCTCCCTGGACCTCCACCTTTACTGCTATGCGATGTAAGTAGTGTCAATGTGTCTGCCAAGGAATATATCTGCTTTCAATTGTACAAATGCAGTAGGCAAGGCAGTGCATCTTTGCACACAATCAGTTACCATTATAATCTGAACTGGACATCAGTTCAGACATATTTTGCTGGCTGACTTTTGCAGACATGGCTGGTGTGGGAGAGAATGGTGTGAAATTTAGAGCACAAAGGTGAAGTGTTGAGGAATCTAGGATATTTGCAGCACTCCTCATAAAGAGGTGCAACTTTAGGCCGCTGCAGGTGGACTATAATGGGTATCAGTTTAAGGTTGAGGGAGGCTTAGAATAGCTGAGCTAAGACTGTCTCCAATTTATCTGGCATTTCACTCAATTGGGAGTAATGCCGTCACCACAACAGTGACGTTACAAAGCAAATGCAGAATCTCCTAAGCTGATGGGAGGCTACATTTAAGACTGCAAACATCTCTCAGTTGTATAAGTATACTGGCTCATCACCTGTCTATGATATGGCATTACTGACCTAGTCCACCAAAGCAGATACTCACTATGCTTTCATACATATTTTTTTCTCTTTTTCTCCTGTAAAGCGGCAGAGGAATTAGATATAAATCATGAGGTACAGCAGGAGAGATTGACTCATCTAGGAGGAGCACTGGATAAGTATGACTCGGGTCCAAATTCAAACCAGAAATTTCATTTCATTTTCTCAGTTAGTAGCATCTTGATCAGCCATACCTCAACCTTTATCTCAAGCCTGCATGCATTCTACAACAACTCTTGCTGCTTACATTAGAGAATGAGAAAAGTAGCTTAACTACATGTGGGGGTTCAATACCCAGAAGCAGCAATTAATTTTTATTAATGAATAAGTATTTAAAAATGTTATCAGCAATAATATGTGATAGAATAATCCAGTTATGGTACTTGCAATTTTACATTTGAATGTATTTTCCTATCTGGCATAGGGAAATAAAGGCTGCTATTTTGTTATATCATAGCAGTGAAATTTGTTTATTTTATGACACATTAATACTTTCACATCATATAAGAATGTGGCATTGGTATACAATGGTAAAGTACATATTGACAAGGATGAAAAGGTCCTTTGTCAGATTGTAAAGATGATGCTACATCCAGCACTGATCCAGGAAGCTGCTGCAGGAGAGAGTGATGAGGGATCTGAGGGTAACAACCAGATTCTCAGTGTCCTCAAGCTGGATATGGGTGCACCGCCTATGTCCCCTACCTATCACAATCATGGTTTGCCTCCACTTTTTGTCTCCATCACCATCCCTGTCAGTCTTGTGTGTCTTGTATGTCTGAGCATGCTTCATAACCTTCCCTACCTGCCTACTTGATCCCTCTCATTCCTAAGCACCTTTACCAACAACCTTCTCTTTCCTAAAATATAATAAAAAAATGGATCCACCAAAAAAATTATACCCCCATACAAAGCTCACCACTTCACCTATGTGTCATCTTGACACACTTGATTTGGTCCAATTGGCCATACAACATTATTCTCTTGTTTTCTCCCAACACTGATGTGGGGACTCTCCAATGTAATGAAATTGTGTGTACAATTGTGCAATTGTACATTTATGTCATGAAAAAAGTGGATAACTATGGCACTGTCCCATGACTCTTGCAAATTTCTGTATTCTTTCCCTATGTCCTACCATCTTCATGACAACTCCATTTCCACCTCGTCCTATCCACCCCTTTTTCACACATTTAATTTGGTCAAATAACAGATTCACACACAACACACATGTCCAGAAATGGTCTATGGAAAAGCCTTCATTTTATGTCCTTGGCATTTGCACAAAGTTTGGCATAGCATAGCAATGCTGAGTGACAGTGACCGCTGTTTAACTTGATATTGAAAAGCCTATGATTTCAGTGTAATAAAGTTTTCAGATTCCTTTAAGTGAAATGTGCTTAAATCTGTTGTACTATGAGAATACAGAGTAAAGGCGGACTAAAGGTAGTCCTGTGGCATAGTTAATGTCACAGTTCTTATGCAACTAAATGTAATAAAATAAGAGTACCTATGTGGTGTTTTTCCATAGTGTCATTGGTGTGATTACAGCTCCAGGTCAATTTACTAATTTATGACATTCCATAGTTCTATCAACTATTTAACTGGAACTATCTGTATTTCTCTCCATATACAACATTTTATTAACATACCATTTGAAAAAACACAGCAGCCTCAGTAGGGGCACTTTTTAAGCCAACCTTATCCTGGTTAAGTATTCATGTTTGTTGCATGCTTCTACACATTATTTGTCCTTACTACAGTAATTTTTTTGTACAGAGCATGACAGACTAATGATTTAATAAGTAAAAATAACACACCATACACACGTTCCTACATCTCCCAGAAAGCATTGTTGTTATTCCTCTCTGCATGTGTCACTGTCTCTCTCTGTTCACCAGTTCTGCTTCAGCAAATTGTCACTGTGCTTGAATTGTGTTCTTTCATAGTTCATAGGTTCATAGATTGTTACTAAGCTAGTAGCCCTTGCGAGCCATTTTAAGCATGGCCAATTATCCCTTGTAAGATTCAAACCCTGCCTTAGCCATTAAGCCACCCTCCTAACCATTCGTGAAGTAGTAATTCATTTATGATGTAATGAGCTAATGCTCACATGTGTAAATAGATTTTTGGTTTCTTTCAAGGGTTCTAATCCAGTCATTAGCTAAGTGTTACTGATTGTTTCTGGTACACTATTTTATATGCATGTGTTGGCTACATTTTGTTTTGAACTATATTTATCTCTCTTCTGTCATAAGCTACTTTGTCCCTGCCACCATCTCACCCTGCCATCTTGTAACTCTGTTTAACACTTCAAGATATGATTACATATTCCCTAATTCTTTGCCTTCAGCAGTGCAATACAGCTTGGCAATGCTGAACTGAAAGTGTAACAAAAAAAACTGAAAATCACATAATAATTGCTTTACATTTTACAAAATGTTTATGTCTGTATTACTTTTGTCAGTGGGTGATCTTGATTTCAGAATTATGTTGACTTAATTATTTCAGTCATTTAATGTATGTATGTCTGCTCTATAGTATTTATACGTGCAACCGTGTTACAAGTTTGATTAAGCTATTCTCACATAATCCATCACTGTCATTCTGCAGTGCACTGTCCTATGCATTACTTGCATGTTTGTTTTGGCAATGCGCATACTACATGTATGAGACAGTACAAGTGTGTAATCATCCTGACATGAAGTTGTAGGAATGTTTGATTGATAATCCATTGGTGTACAACAGTGAATGTCTATACCATCCTATAATGTGAAGCATGTCAATATCTCTCACAGTAACACACTGTACATGAAGGACAGTATCTAAATTTTTGTAGAGATGTATGTGATTACATGCGACAATCATAGTAATGTTACATTGTCCTGGCACAGATATGCATTTGTAGCAAAACTTCTGATACATAGTACCATCTATTCCAGACAATGGATTTTCAAGTTCAAATGTCCTATTTCACATTGTTGATGTCAGCCTTCTCCTGTGGCAAATACAGCACTTTCTAGATTGTGTAAACTGATAAATACGATTTTTAGTGCTCATCGTGGGAAACTTGTGTATGTGAGTTTATGTGTAACACTTGATCCTGTATCCGCTCTACTTTCTCTGAGAATAATGCATTTAAATCTTCACAAAACTCCCTTATCCAACTTTTTACTGAAACATCATCTCTGAAACACAGTGATGAGGTCATCATGACCAAAGTGCATTCTTTCCCCTTAACAGTTCAACTTTTCCTGTGCCACTTGTGATTAGTGCAGTGCAAAACTAGATAAGTAGAAAGTTTGATGCTCAATATGAGGAACTTGTGTGGGATTGGGGGTGTTTATAGTTGGATGAGCATATGCTCAATCAACTTTAAATCTGGATAAATGTTTTAAACTGCTAAATGACTCCACCGTCTCCTAATCCTAGCTTTCATAACCACAACTTCTTTGCGACACAAGGATGCAGCTAGGCATACTGTGTGTACTCTACTGAGTACAGTTTTCTATATATTACTTAAATAAACCATGGCTTTGTTAGATCATACTATTTCACAACTGTCTAAATTAATGCTTCTAATAGGCATCTTAAAGATTTAAAAACATATTTATTTCATGTTAACAGAGGGAAAGGGATACAAATATTTGTAGGTGGGGGGGTTCCATTTTTCAAATGACATCTGGTTTGTGGGGCAGCAATAGGTACACACAGTTATAAAATTGTATTCTCTGCCTACATCCCTGGTGTAATGAACTGTTACATTTCAAATATCAGACTTCTCCTGTGGTGCATGCATTTCTTACACTATTTTCTGGAATGTGTAAATAGATATGCTGTGGTGTGTGTGTGTGTGTGTGTGTGTGTGTGTGTGTGTGTGTGTGTGTGTGTGTGTGTGTGTGTGTGTGTATGAGACTACAAATTAACTCAGGATTTATTTACAAGCATTTGCAGTGGCAACTTTTCAACTCCAGATGGCTGTAAAAGTAATTTTTCAGACACATCTCCTTGGCAATGCACTGCTGATATCATGCCATCACAGATGCTTTATGCCTCACCTGTACACAGTATTCACCTTTGGTGTTAGCTATTGATAATGTGCTGTACAGATGGTGTAACTAGATAGTAGATGATTCAAGTCAGCCACTGCTTAAACACTATGATTATGATTACTGCCATATACCATTGGCCACCTCACAAGCACCTTTATGTACACTTCTACTTATGAGTTGGATTTACAGTTTCACACTGTTACACTAGCAAATCATAGAATGTCCAGGGAAAATGACTTTTGGGCAACACAGTGATTACATAATGCTACCATAACTGCAGTATCTTTCTGCTGAAGTGTGAATTCTTCATTATTCTATATTGCATGGCTTTGATATTGTGCTTTGTACATTATGTAACTATGTATTTAGGATGCTTGAGGCAAACTGTGTGTGTGTCTTTCACCCACATACTGTGTATATTACTCTTCAAATATATATATATATATATATATATATATATATATATATAA